>NC_039492.1:7970330-8291571 GCF_003590095.1 Trichoplusia ni
AATGTGTTGAAGCGTAAAAATGTGTGGTATCGGTCTTATTCCTAAATGGTTTATCTAGGATTCCATAGAGAAAATGCCGGTTCACTACTTTTTAGACCAAACAATCAAAAGCCAAACCTGTTTGCTATCTGAAAACAAAGAGAGAGTAAGGGGTCAACAATGCTTTTTCCTGATTTAATGATTTTGGGTCTCTTGATCCGCGTTCTTGTCTTTTCTTTTGTATTTATTTGTTAGTAGCAATAATGTATCGGATCACTTTTGAATTACGACTATGTTTCCTACATCCCCATTATTAGAAATCTTTGCGGAAATTTCGAACCATCAACAAACGTACATTGTATAGATATATAGGTACGTCTATTAAATGCAGAACATATTATACCGCGTATTATTTGCATCGACTGACAAGTATTTAGAAATTACCATTACATGAAACAACAGCGATAAATATTAATAAAGTGATTAATGGCTGAAAAGTTTCCTGACGATAATGGCACTTTATCTTGAGTATTGGCGCACTCAAACTCATCGGCAATCATGGTGATAACACAAACAGTCACGGTAGCTGTTGCAACCTTCACTACACAATACAAACATTCGGTAATCATCAATAAGCTGTATGCTTTCGTAATACTAATTTGCCGATAACCATGGCTCAAATAGTCCCTGAGTATGTTACTGATATATAACTGCAAGAAGGTGAATATGAATTTTATTTATTACAAAAATTTAACATTTAATGCTTTGATAAAAAATGCAGATAATGATAATCCTGAGTTACCTTCGATGACGCGGACATGCATAACAGTTTTACATTGGCAAGTAAGCTTATACAATATACATATAACAAAAAAAAATGTTTTACATGTTTAATGCGTGTTTTAGAATATTGCCATGGGGTTATTGAAAGCCAGTTTCAAGTATGTTTACTACTCATAAGTTGAGTGGTGATGTCATCTAACTTAACGACGTAAGGTTGCAGAAAATACCGAATAGTTTTTGTTATTTTCTTGCTTAGAGACTATTTGGCAATGATAGATCGGCAATAGTAATAATTACCTAGGTACTCAAATTTTACATTGGTTTTCTTTATACGTATAAATTTAAATGATTGAGTAGTTGCTGCCTTTTTAGGTAGGAAATTAGGTGTGAAAAGCCAGAATTCCAAAATTACGGAAGAAATTACAGCTTTGGGAGACCAAACCCCGACTCTATCTCGACTTTAGGTACCCTTGGTCCTTCCTTCTCTTCAGTAATAATGTTGTTTTAATTATTTCAACTGTTTGCTATCGTTATTTTCTTTACATTACACTGACATAAGAAGTGGCTCAGTGGCTGGCGAAAATACAAGTTCGAAAGGATTTAATTAGCATTTTCGTTATTTGCTATTATTTGCTAGACGTAGACGCTCTTCAAAAACGTTTTAGGGTTCTGTTATCAAAAGGCTAAAAACGGGACACTATTTGAAGACACAGCTGTCTGTCCAACAGTCCGTATTCTATGACCCATGATGGCTGCAAATGTCATGTTTAAAATATTTGTACTTAGGATAGAGTTTATTGTACAAAAATATTCAGGTCCATTAATTAATTTATATTAAGTTTAATGTGATTTCCTCTCTAAATGTCCATCAGTGCTTAGGTATATTGCGAAAGGATCGGAACCGTTATATTTTTAAATATTACAAGAAATATTCTTTTTTTCTCCCATTTCGTAAACTGAAAGCTTTATCAAATGCGTGTTAGCTATGTCAGTCACGAGTAAAAGAAGTATTTTGTTTTGAATTATGAAGTGAATAGAATAGACTAGCATAATTTTTCGTTGTATAGAAGATCGTATACAGTACACATCTGACTAGTCGAATGGTCTGCGTTTCAATAGAGAACATAAATAGTGGGTAGTTGTGAACGATCGGTATTAAGTAGGTACTTAAATGAAATTCAAGACGGGTTGGTAAACCAATACCTAGCCAGGTAATCAGGACCTATTAATGTACCTTCCTAAGCACGAGTGCTAACTAACAATTATTATGTAGCTCACATCCCGCGGTTTCGCCTGCGAATAAGTAGGTATGTCGGTTATAGCTGAAAAAGTAGCCTTAGTACCTATATGTTAATCCAGGGTATTTGGTACTTCTCAAACATTTTCATCAAAATTTGTCCAGCCGTTTGAATGCTACTAAGTAAAAATCCAGCTAACTTTCGCTTTTAATATTATTACGTTACAGCATTTATTAAACTAATTTGTATCCGTGGTTCACACTCATACTACACCGTAGATTTCGAAGTAAAGCTGTATGGACTAAGCTTTAAATCCAGCTAGCACAATATCGTAGCCAACAGGGAAAGTTCATGCAGAACATTTAGCTATCAACTCGAATATAGAAACTTGCAAGGCCGTTCACATTCTGTCTAGTTTTTCGCACGCTACCTCACTTTCGCGATTTCCCTCCATTTGTAGATAATATATAAACCTACGCCATAAACATAAGGAAACTATGTGCGGCGCAATCTTATCTAATGAATAATGATTGCAATGACGTAGAGTACAATTTCAAAGTTGCCACCCTTATCTTTTGTTTTTTATTTTACCTACTTACTTCCTACAAACAAACACTCCACTGTTACCTTAATTTCTATATACAGTTTTCGAGATTGATCAGTTGGAGACTAGATATAGGCACAAATATGCGTTAACATGTGGTGTTGATAGATTTTCCTATAAGACGTGGTTAATGTTCATTAATTTATCAAAGTTTATCAACATAGTATGATACTAGTCGGGTTGGGCAAATGAGGTGCGCCGTCACTCAGGGACAGGGTTGCTTTGGTTGCATGCTGAGCAAGCAAGGGTAAGTCGTAATTTCGATGACGGATGTTTAATTACTAATGTAGTTTTGGCATACCTAAATATTCTTCACAATATCTTTATGTTAATTTGGTTATCGAATAAAAAAAAATGTTCCAAAACAAGACTAAATTTAAGATATATTCTGTTTGTAAATCGATTAAGATTAAATAATAATTCGTGTAACGATGTACTTAAAACCGCTTTAAAGCCATTGTCATAATTTTCGTGTCTTAAAGAAGAGGGCTGCCCTGCCTTGCGTGGGGGTCATATCTGATGCGCCGCCCTCTGGTCTGGGATGTAACAATTTTGGCGTCACGCTAGCTATTACTTTTAAAACGGTTTAGGGGCGTTCCAGCAATAACAAGTACAGGTTTTTATGGACCTCGTTCATCTGCATGAGACAGAGTCAGCACTTATCGGGGGTTGCCTGCTTCTCTTTATTTATTGAGCTTCTACATAAATAACGTGAAGGGATTTTCGTGTTTCTGTTTGTACAGAAAACCTAGAACCTTATTCTTGAACGGACACCTTCGCAACTACGCGAAAACAATTAGCTAGTCAAACATACAAACGAAATAGCTTTTTCAAGGCCTTTCATTACCCTTGGTGTCAGTTCCCCAAGCGCTCGGGGAAATGGGTTATTTTTTTAAACAAATAACACGGTCTTATAAAACTAGGTACTAATTTAGAAAGTTTAACTAATTCACACGAGTCTTGCTTTATAATACTGGAACCCTGACATCGTATATTTATCTTTCTACAGTATTATTTAACACGCTATTTGACATGTTTCGTTAATATGTAAATTAGCATAGTCGACCTCCACTTCACTTGTTCGTTTAGGTTTACGTATTATATTCTACTTTTTTTCTACAAGCAAAACATGTGTAAGTCAAAAGTGCCAAATTACTAGGACCAATCAGTTCCAAAGTGTCATACGTCACATAATAAAACTCGTAGCCGCTATAGCTACGACTCCACTGTTTCTGTTGGTCATCATACATGACATCATTTGTGTGCTTAAAATGTAGGTAGTTCTTATCAAAGACGTTTGTGCCATAGTATATGTCAAGGCATTAGACATACGAATCACGTTTCAAGATGAGGATGGCGCAACGAGTTGCCTGTTGCCTCCTATTGTGCCGTTTTCGACTGGCATAATTATGCTATGCATACACCTAGTGTTGAGTGAAGTGAGTGTTATCGAAGGATATTAACAGAAGCTTTATAGTATTTTATTGGACAATAGGGTTCCAGTATATCTAAAAATTTACAGCTCTATTTATTTCTTCATGTTAATTTTATTGTTTTAGTCACGCAAAAGAAGGCCATTGAAATGTAGAGCTGTCTATTGAAGGGAAGTTAAATAATAAGAGCTAATATTAGCGTATATTTTTATAAGTATGACTCATAGTTAGAGGACATATTATGCGAATGGTCAGGGATGACGTCAGCTCGGTCACTGAGGCACTTCCTATTATGTTTTGAACAAAATATAGCACATTATCTACGTATGTAAGTACCGAGTTCCCGATAGTAAGAGAAAGAAAATAAATCATCAGGTTTAATGTTTAAGGCCACCAAAACCCTGTACCTAAATGTTAAATAGCTAAAAATTCTTTGACATTATCCTTTCGTTTAGCTCGATAAGATTAGATAGCCACTCTACATATGTTGTTATTTTTATCAAAGTTAGATAAGTCTGTAATATTTCTAAGATATGAGTGTGATGCAGTTGCACTTTAAATAGCTACTTCAAAATACATATTTACCCGACTAACCTAGAAGGTTGAATAGAGCTATAAGCGTAGAGTAAATGCAAAACAGAGCACGCGCTTGCAGTCGGGAGCTTTGACCGGAATTGTAATATAGGTTAAAGCGAGAAGTAGGTCGGAGAGGTGCCATCATGCCGTCGACCTCCCAGAACACGACTGGCACAATAGTGAACTACGATCACTGGGGATACTACGCGTTTACATGCGTATATTCAATTACATGTTTAAAGACTATGAGCCAATCTTTGTTATGGAAATAGCTAGCCTAATATTGCTTTTCGTGAATAG
This sequence comes from Trichoplusia ni, assembly GCF_003590095.1. Classification (NCBI taxonomy): domain Eukaryota; kingdom Metazoa; phylum Arthropoda; class Insecta; order Lepidoptera; family Noctuidae; genus Trichoplusia; species Trichoplusia ni. The sequence continues at coordinate 7,975,244 of NC_039492.1, forward strand.
TTCGACAAATGAATATGTTAATAAGTATGCAATACTCATCTTTTGTTTTGTTATACAAAGTTCTATGAATGGACCTCCTCAGTGTCCTTGTAGTGTTTGGTTAAAAGAATCCGCACTGCGACTAAACATAATACTTACAATAAAAAAACGACTTAGACCAGTCGAGGACAACCCCATTGGAGCCGGTCGGGGTTAAGGGGTAAGACATATATATCATACTAGCTGTTGCCCGCGACTTCGTCCGCGTGATTAGAAGATATAAGTTATAATTTATACCTGCCTTCTATCTATCTATCTGCCTTCTATCTATCTTGTAGGATTCAGTCAGCGTTTGCAATGTAAGCGCAAAAAATGTGTTTTTTTACGACCTAACATTAGAAACCTCAAAAATTGTAGCCTATGTGTTATTCTGATGTATAAACTATATTGTGGTAAAGTTTCATTCAAATCCATTCAGTAGTTTTTACGTGAAAGAGTAACAAACATCCATACATCCATACTTACAAACTTTCGCCTTTATAATAGTAGTAGAATATTATTATATCCTCAAAACGTATCGCTTTTGTATATGTATGGTCTCACTGCTAGTTATTATGTTGTGCATCAAAATTGGTATTCATTGGTCGTATGGCCTACGAAATTAAATTATAGAATGATTGTTTCATTAAATGCTCTCCTAGAAGTATAGACCTTAGTGTGGTCAGCCTTGATCTCTAGGTCAGATTATTTAGTCTAGATCTAATATATGGCACCCACAGCGGCACATCAGCGGAGGTGTAATAGCATATTGTTCCTAGCGAGCCCCCACATACTTGTCAAGTCGATTGACAAATGAATTTGCGCGTTTATTTACACATTGTCTTCAGGAATAAAGTAGCCAAGGCCAGGCAGGTCCGCCAAATCAGGAATTATCTCATATCCTTATTTAAATAATACAGCCACTTTGATTCGTGTTATCTCCATTAGGTACAAAAAGTGTCGTAGGAGGTAACTATTTTATTTAAGCACGTCTATCTAGTTAAATTGCAAGTTTGGAATCTCAGCTGATATTTACAGCAAGTTGCCGTCAAATCGTATCGTTGGCAAGGTCAGTGATGTAATTGCCGCTTTTAGCACTCGAACGTGAGCCACTATAAACCGCGTTATCCTACAACTTGCGATACATTGACAATTATACATTTGTTTCTGTATGACATCATCCCTGTTGGTTTTTCACTAAAGTCGGAATCTACATAGGTATTTAAGGTATTTTAAGTATAAGTTTGCTCAGATATATATGTCGCGTTCCAAGCCAAGTTTGCAGGCCCATTCAGAACTTTCACTGTTCCATTACAACGGTGCATAAACTCTACCAGGATGTATAATATCAAGACCAAACGTCTAGGAACCGGGCAGTCACGACGTACGTGAAAGTCACAGCGAAATCTATAGCACTCGAATGGTTTCTTGTAGAAGTAGGTAATCTGGCTAAATAAACCATAGTTGAATATGCAGTTAAAACTGTTACTTGAGCGATTCATGTGAATTCCAAAGGTAGGTACCATATGTATAAAATATGCCAAACTTCTAATTGAATTAAATACTGAACTAACTGGGTAATTATGAAGCCATACGTATGCGGTTGTATAGATACTGCACAAAAATACAGAATTAAACATTACAATCACATGTAGGTACGTAGTAAGTACAAGGAAACCAAGTGTTCAGGCTTGTGTTGCGGGAATCGAACTCGTTACAGGCTGTGTAGACATGATCGACGGCCAGCTTATACAAAATCGCAGCGTATTTCTAATTCTTATTTCGTCTATCTCACGTAATGCACAGCTACTCATCTCCTTTTTACAAATGTGTGAATTAGACGTCAATTTAATTTTTCTACTGTCTAGTTGGTCACCTATGTCTATGTAAATATGTACTTAGTTACCTAATAAACAAATTCCAGTAATATAAAGCAACATGTCTGAGGCACAAGCTGTGGACGCTGCTGTGGAACAGGTGACGCAGGAAGTGAAGGACGTCAAGCTGGAGAACGGGACTGCCCCAGGCGCAGTCAACGGAACGGCCAACAAAGCCGAAGGTGCTATCTCATTTAAGGTAATCCATGTTCTAATCTTAATAATTATTAAGGCTGGGCCCCGATTCTGCTATTTACAATGGCCGATGAATGAATGAAATTAAAATGACACCATTCGTATTCTGATTAACATTTTTTTCAACATAATACTTGGAAATTCAGTGCGGCATATTGTGTTGGCAGAATACTTAAGAGAAGAGGAATAGTTTCAAATTTAATCCAATTGCCATTCATTCATCGGCTATTGTGTAATAGCAGAATCGGGGCCCTGGTCCCTTCTTCCTAACGTAAACTTTCCTTATAAATAATGTGTATCTTGTAGAAGGTATGTATGGTTGATGTAGGTACAACCTGTTAGAGTTTTAACCTGTTTTAAGTAGTTGGTTAACGTGTCTTCTCATGTGTTTCTCAAACAGTACCTAGGTACAACTCATAGATTCACATTTTGGTTACGCTGGACAACATACAAATTCATAGATTATCCTACTACTATTATAAAGGCGAAAGTTTGTAAGTATGGATGTATGGATGTTTGTTACTCTTTCACGTAAAAACTACTGAATGGATTTGAATGAAACTTTACCACAATATAGTTTATACATCAGAATAACACATAGGCTACAATTTTTGAGGTTTCTAATGTGAGGTAGTAAAAAAACACATTTTTTGCGCTTACATTGCAAACGCTGACTGAATCCTACAAGATAGATAGAAGGTAGATAGATAGATAAAAGGCAGGTATAAATTATAACTTATATCTTCTAACCACACGGACGACGTCGCGGGCAACAGCTAGTATTATTATATTTAGCCTAATTGCTTAAGTCACACTATGCCAGCTTGCAATGCAAGTGGTTCAATAAAGAAAAAAGCTAAGAAATGTAAACCAAGGAACGTAATTACCTACTTGATACCTATCGTAATTTTACGCTACTTACGTCGATAAGTTATACCTACATAGAAGAACTCGTTTTAAAATAAGAAAATAAAGGTGGGCCCACGATCCTCAACATTTCAGTCGACCTTGCACCAAAAAAATCTACATTTTGAACTTCCTAAACCTAACTAACAAAATAATTGTATTTTGCAGGACGCATTCAAAGCATTCTCCAAATTCGGTGACCCGAAGTCCGATGGCAAAACCATAACACTTTCACAAAGTGACAAATGGATGAAACAAGCGAAGGTGATTGATGGCAAGAAAATCACTACCACGGACACTGCGATCCATTTCAAGAAACTCAAGTCACTTAAACTCGGTATCGATGACTATCAGAAATTCCTCGATGACTTGGCCAAGAGCAAAAAGGTAGAGCTGGATGACATTAAGAAGAAGCTGACTAGCTGTGGACAGCCCGGAGTTTCATCACATGTAAGTTATTTAGCACTAAGTATAACACATACAACGTATGTATCTCGCTCGCGTTATGCTATTGTGCAGACCTCTACACATAAGAGTGTAGTCACGTAACGCTAACGTGCTGTTTAAGATTTCCATTAGATACAATAAGTAAGTATAGTGATTTTCCACTACGTCACACCTACACGCTATAAGAAGTCTAACTATGATTCATTACGTCACGGTGTATAGGTAATCAGAATGTTATGGTGCTAGACAATACGTAATTGCTTACTTAGGTACCTAACAGCTTCACTATCGAATTTGTCTATCATAAACAGATGAATCACTTAAGACGCCTTTGAAACGGCGACGGTATCCATTGCGTATTATCCAATTCGTATGACTACATAATTAAAATTGTTTAATAGAAATAATAGGTATTAAAGATTGTCACAGAAAGTATTACAAAACACTAAGTAATTATCTAATCAATTCAAAAATCTTTCGCCAATTTTAGGTGACGAAATCGCCAGCGGCGGCTGCTGCGGTTGACCGTCTGACAGACACTAGCAAGTACACAGGATCCCACAGGCAGCGGTTTGACGAGACCGGTAAAGGAAAAGGTATCGCGGGAAGGAAAGACGTCGTCGATGCCTCGGGCTACGTGTCCGGATACCAACACAAGGACTCCTACAACAAGTCCCATTAAATACTTACTTCCATTGAAGCTCTTCTCTAATCTGACAGCTACTTTTCGGACTAAGTCCATGAGATGACATAATCAACATAAACTGACCCAAAAAATCTCGAGGAACTCTTAACCTCAAATAAACCTTTTTGAAATAATTGCAAAATTATTGTACTTTTTTTTTAAGTACGTGGTCCTAGATTTAATGCATTTAACAATTTAAAGCTTTGTATGTTGTGCAGAAAACCATTCCTTCCTAGAAAGTATATGTAATTAGGAGAGTAAGTCGGAAATTTTCCCGTTATTCACTATTTTCGTGTAATCTTTTTATCTAGTCGTGTGTAGTAACGTACCTACGTAATATTTACAAAGTGTTTTTAAAATTGAAATGGTCATGAAATGATGATTATTTTTTTGGATTGAAATTCTCGTATTTTCCTACTAACGAAATAAGTTCAAAAAGTACGGAGTACAAAACTTCTACCATAATGTACAAATAACGAATGTACCTACGCAACACATAAGGAAGTACCTTCCTTGAAGGAGCAAACCCGTTTCCTTAATTAATACTGAATTATATCAAGAGAACTCTAATGGTGTCATAATTAGGTAATTTAAGTGCACAGTAATTTCTAATGTCGATAGGGTTTTTAATCGGTTCTCAATGTTAATATTAGAATGTATAATTTGACCCCTTGTGGCCCTGACCTTTAATATAAATATACGATTTTAACAGTTTTAATAATGCTATACTTTAAAATAAATAAGACTTTTGGTGGAACCTGAACAAAATAGGCCTTGGACAATGTATTTCAACAAATTACTTCTAAGTGTTAGCTGCACCTTTTAAATTTATTTACGCATTTTTTTTTTATAAAATCTTTTCTTAACGGCGATAATTTTATGTAGCAATATGGTAATGTTCAACTGGCCACGAAGGCGACGATACACAACTTTACACCTAAGTTGACCTAAGGCAATGTATCATTACATTTATTTTGTTATTAATAAAATACATTACTTATATTATCTCGTTGTTCTTTTCTTTCCACCTTTTTAGTCGCTAGTAATTAGGCAATAACAATATAATGAAAGGTATTAAGATTAAATGAGATGTCGATTGGTACAGTTTATTTGACTTATAACTACAAATACATGTGTAAAGCACTAACATTTCATGAAATAATTAATAAACAATTATACATGGTATTAATATATGGTGATACAATTAATTTTATTCACTGCAAGCAAATAACCTAAGACTTAATTCACATTATGTTTGATTATTATAGTTAAAACTATATAAGATAATTATAATAACACAAACATTGTCTGCTAGCCCATACTACCATCCGATATATTAATATATTTATTTAAATAAAAATTAACAACAAAGAGAATGCAAGAGATTTGAGAATAGGTACAGATACTTGTGCACGTCGTAATACAGTCATCGATAACTCAACTTTTCTGATAAATGTCAACATACAACACTTTTGATACACATCCCTACATAAATGGAGGAAATTATTGAAAATTATAAATCTAATTACATTTCTCATCTGTTTAAGAGATCTGTTTAGAATAAATAGCTAACAGCTTTGTCGAATTTCTATAAATAAAAGCAAATAAAGTTTACTAGATGTTGGACATCGCCAAATCCTTATGCAACTTTGCTTATGTAGATGTAGGTACCATAGGACAATCAGTGAAAAAATCTTAACTTTCCACATCAATCTATAGGATATGATTAGACATATTACAATATTCAATTAATAAATTTTCATAGGGCTGTTATTTGTGTTTACTAATAAGCTTTACATCAGATGTGTGTACTTGCAGTTAAGTCTTCAACATAAATCAGAAAAGTCGTTTTCGAGTACACTATAATTTGTTTTATTAATATTTAGATCACATGCCATGTTAGCCATGTACTATCAACATCAGGAATGTTGCAGTAAACGTAAGGCTAAGCTATACTGCCGTCACTCATCACTAAATCTATTTAAGACTTCATGTGAAATATGTATGACTATTCATACTGCGAGTTAAAAGGCGACAATCAATATCATTCGTACAATGCTTAAGAAGTAAATGAGTGACGACAATTTGTCAGCAACATAAAATCAAATTAATATAAGAATGAAGTCAGTCTAGAAATCTAAATGTGAGGCAACAACTTCGCATTCATTTACGAGATACACAAATATGGTCGTAAGAAAAAAAATACGACCATTCAACTTTTTTTCGTAAATAAAAATGTAAATAACGTAAGTAAATGATAATGTTTATCTACCAACTTATAATTTATGCATTTATGTAGGTAATGTTCAATGACTTGTTTTATATGCTAACAAATTAATTAAACACGAATCGGGATTACAATTGTGTACATAGATTATAATATAATTGTAACTTTCACCTCTTTAAATAACTGTATGGGTTACTAATTCGTATTTCTTAAATTGTTATGTCAAGTTGTTTGAAGAGGGCATAATATTTACAATTTTTAAGTGCAGTTATAAATACAGAAAACATAACAAGCTGTAAATCATGATATTTGTTATTTCAATCGTTAAAATTCCTGTAAGAAAAATATAACTAGAATAGAGGCAAATAAATTCACCTTTTTATATAATACTCTTTTCTAAATTTTGATCAACTAACATAAAGAACTAATTACAAAGTAGATTAGAATAATCTCATGGCATTATAAATTTGTAATGTTATTGTAATAGTCAAATAGATGACTTTTTAAACCACCATTTTAGTTTTCGTTAATAACCAACAGAACTGAATAGATGAACGTTCTAGGATTAGAGATTCCTCCTTGATATTGAAAACGCGCATTCTCAGTGTTTTTCAATAGATACTAAATAAGTGATTTAATTATGTATCTGAAAGATATAATCGTTCATACAAAGTCACATTGTTATGCTGTAACATGTAAGTGCAACTTATTTATCTACACTTTATTCGATTTTAGTTCTTTCTTTTTGCGAATATTAGCTTAGGTACATAACGCAATATCAACGCCAACTAATCACAAATAAGAACAAACTCGGCTCTATATTGAGATGGTTTAAATATATGTACTAAACCAAGTTCTTATAACAATGCTATATATGGAATTGAGAATTTTCTATATAATATATTTTCTAGTCATACAAATTTTATCACAAATCGAGTGTAATGGCGACTATTACATTGGGCCCTCGATGGTACTCACTTTCATGGCGAAGTAATATACGGCACGAGCGCCCAAGATAAAGGCGAGGAGGAAGCCTCCGACGTATGCGACGTATACACCACCTCCATGGCTCTTAGCAGCTGACAGGGTGCCGAGCGTCACGCCCAGAGCGATAGCGAAGAACACCAATGCAAGCACTGCGAACGCCGTGCCGCGGACGCGGGCCATGTGCGCGCCCACTGACGACACCTTGCGGCAGTGAGGACACCGCACTGGAGAATTTTTTAACAGTTGGTACTGAAATAAAACAGGAAAGAAAGTTTAGCAATATAAATTACATTCATTTTATATACTGACAAAGATAAAACAAAATCTTAAAACATAAATAAACAATTATCAGTGATTTTAAAATGGAACAATGACACAAAGCTAATCATGAAAGAGTAAAAATTTGTGTTAGGTGTTATACACTACATTTCACTGGATGTGATGAGTAATTGAGTTAGACTCAGTCAAACCTACAATTGTGCGATAGCAACAAAACTTTGCTAAAGATTAGTTTAAAGTTAATTTTTAAGTAAATTTTTAAACCTATAGTACAATATTGATGTAAAAAAAATTGAAAGTAAGTAAGTTTAAAATTTATTCTAATCAGCCTAGCACAGTTGGTAAGGTCTGATAAAGGTTACAAGCTTCGATCACTGTAGGCATAAATAAATGTTATTTCAAACTTAGCTGTTGAATACTTGTTGTAACACCTGCAATGAACAAAGAAAACTAGTGTTTGTATTATGCAAATAAATAAACAACTTTATATACCAGAAAGGTGTCTTGACAATGAGCACAGATAACTCTGCACATTCCAGGCAAGGTTGGTACTGGTGGAGTCACCGGCGACGGAGCCAAGTTAATGATCCTTTTGCAGTCTGCACGGGGACATGCAATACGTTGCGATGATGACTTGCAAATCAACAAGCAGTTGCAAGGGCATCGCACATACTTCTTCCCAGGGGGTGCATTTCTTATGGGCTGAAATACAGTAATTCAATAAGAAAATAAACCATTTTATTCATCAATGTAATGTTTCTATGTCTATGAGTCATAACTTATTAATCACAAAGAGTTATTGGCAAACAAACAATTTGATAAGAAAAGGAGGATATTATGTCCAATGAGATTGTTCATGATAAGTAAGACACTGTTACTGATAAAATATACTAAACAAGTTGTTTGAATGACATACCGTAGCTTCACTGCATTCAGAACATTTGACAACATGCTGTTCCCTCTTCCCAGATATGTCGATCATAGCCTGGCACACGCGACATGTTACCATAGGCATTCCTGCTTGCTGGTAGGGTGGAGGAAGCTCGTCAGGTCCAATAGGGGATATTGTGCTGACATTTACCTCCTCTGTCAGACAAAAACATTACATTGGCGTGTTGTAAAGTTGGAAATACGTAACCAATCATGTAATAACTGGAATCTTTGTTGCACAACAGTAACGTTCGAACGACTACGTAGTGGCTGTGTCGAGCCATCTTAACATATTGTTTAATGTTTAGCAACAAAAATCACAATATGTATCAATTAAATTATCAGCTGTCAAAACAATAAAACCCGATTATAGTTACTACTTACCATCCCTCAACAAAGGTTTATTTTCACTTTGACCGTCCCCCATTATGAAGAAATAAACATCTAATAATGTTTCATGCAAATGCCCAAATAATTAAATCACGGTTTTTGACGCAAATAATTAAATGTAATGAGCTCGTACAGCTATCTTCAGAACTTGATTTTTACTTTTTTTTTTGCAAAAGTCTGGCTTTGATACTTGGGTTTAAATTTTATTTGTCAATAGCAACTAACATTTTCATTGACCTATTAATGTTAATATAGTTATGTATAAATAATTTAAATCGTTTAACGACAGCTGCTTAACATGCGCTATTAAATAAACTAAAACCCTTCCTAATATTTTTCAAATCGATCAAAATCCAAACACTAAGTACATCACAACAAAACTAAAAGTATATCAAGATAGGTGTCTTCTTTTGTAATTTAAATTGATGAATAGAATTAAATTTTGCGATAAAAGCCTGCTCATTTTGTGTATGTAAGCCCCAAATGAAAACACTGGTTCCGTGGCACGGCTCTACCTATACCAAAATTGTTGTCAAAGTGACATTTGGTTTCGTGGGTATTTCAAAGTGAGATGAACATGAGGTTATGTGTTTGCATGTGATTTAAGTAAAAATAAAAGTATTGACGAACATTATAATTAACTACTAAAATGGCGAGTAAAGTGCATAAAGTTCGTTATTATAACCCAAAACCTCAGCCAATAAATTGTATTTCATACAATAAAACGAATAAACAAATCGCAGTTGCAAGGTTAACTTTTTGTCAATAATATAATAACAATGTTATGTTTAATGAAATTGTACTTAATTAGTGTATTTTTTTAGAGGCGACGCTTCTATCGAGATATGGGACCTGAAGCACGCACCGTACCTTATAAAGTTTATTCCCGGTGTCGACAAAGGTTCTGTAGAAGCACTCGGGTGGGTGAAGGATCGATTGCTGTCGACAGGTCTCGGAGGGGCTTTGATTGAATGGAACCTCGACACCCTAACTCTGAAAACAACAGTTTTACTTACGGGTTATGCTGCATGGTGCCTTGATGTGAACTCTGATAACACTTTAGTTGCAATTGGTACTGAACAAGGATATGTAAACTTGTTTAGTGTCGAGCATGATCAAATCATATACAAGAAGCTATTTGATAAGCAGGAAGGCAGGATATTGTGTTGTAAATTCAATAAAGAAGGAAATATACTTGTAACAGGTAATAAAAGGATAACAATTTAAATATCATTGTATATCATAGCTGTCATTTTAAACCTATAACCATTATGTTACTCTTTGCAGGTTCTATAAACACCATAAGGGTTTGGAATGCTGAGACAGGTCATGCTATAACACGGATGTGTGTACTGCGGAAGAAGAAGCAGATTATTGTGTGGTGTCTGGCAATTCTGTCAGATAACACTGTTGTTTCTGGTGACAGTCAAGGCAAACTAATATTTTGGGACAGTAAAATTGGTGATCAGGTGAGCCAAATCATTTTAATTTACTCTTCCATAGATGTATCTCATTTATGTTAATCCCTACTTTGGCTATTAAATCTCTATCTCTATCTGCCTTTGTCCAAACCTGTTAATGAATAGTTCTTGAGTGGAAGTAGAAACATGCATAAATTTGGTTTTAGAATTCATAATGGTAAATAACTCTTTTCAATATGTCTTTATTATATAGCTCTAAATAACATTTTATTAATATTTTCAGATTGAATCATATTCAACGCATAAAGCTGATGTATTGTCAATAGCAGTATCTGATGATGAAAAAAGTATATTCTGTAGTGGAGTGGACCCTGTCATAATGAACTTTATAAAAGTGAACAAAAGCACAGAAAAACAGACTGAGGCCCATTGGGTGAAGAATGTACAGAGAAATATACATGAACATGATGTTAGGTGAGCTCACATTACTATTGCTACTTCATACTAACTTTGCTAGTTAATGTATAGAAATGAAAATAATACAGCTTTATACTGTTGAAGATTTTTCAGAGTAGCTTCATCCTGTAATTCTTTCCAATGTCACTAACTTACTTATAATGTTAGTAAAGATTTCTTTAAAAACTTTCTGCATTAAAAAGGCCATACATTTGTAAAAGAAGTAATTTTTATTGTAAGATCTAAGCTTAAAATAAAATGATTCCAGAGGACTTGTTGTGGATGGTGATAAACTCATCTCAGTGGGGGTTGATGGCTATCTGACATTTTCGAGTTATCCACCTAAGTGGGTGATGAGATTACCCCCTATGATACCAGGCCCAAGGTCTTCTATTAGCAGGCGAAAGAAACTACTACTATTAAGGTATAATATAATAATATTCTTAAAATTATTTCACAATGTTTGAGGCTAGAGGCTAGATATTTAATAAAATTATTAATTTATTTCATAGGTATAGCAACCACTTAGAGGTATGGAAGCTAGGTTCATATGCAACAAATAATGATGGTAATGTGTTGATTACAAATGTAATTACAACACAAGATGTTACTTGCACAGAAAATAAGGCAATAGAAGAAGATTCAACAATTGATGTTATAAATAGGACTAATGCAGAAAACACGCACAAGCAAAGTTTAAAACTGACAGAAAAGCCAGTTAAGTTAGCCTCTATACAAACTAAAGGAAAGAAACAGTTAAGGTGCTGTGAGCTGTCACCAAGCGGAGAAATTGTTGTGTATGCAACAGCTACTGATGTCAGAATGCTTAAATTGGAAACTGTAAGTCCATATTATTACATGTATACATTATTTAAATGTAATAATGCCTTTAAGAAATATACCCTCTAAAACGTGACTGTTTAGTAGTTCAGTAAGGTTCCTTTGATTAAGTTTTCATTGTATAATTTGCAGGATGAAGATCAGTCTAACATATCACTATCTAAAGTATCGATAAGTGGTATTCCGAAAGCTGGTTGTGACCGCGTAGCTTTCACTGAAGACTCTTCTATACTGGTAGCTCACTGCGAAGGAATCCTTCACGTGTTACAAGTCGATCCCGAAGCTGGCGCCACACCCGTGCAAGTTATCTCTTTGGATAAATGTAAGTTGTCGTATGGTTGTATTAGTGATTTAAGTAAAATTCAACATTATTATACGCGCTTTTTCATAAAAGCCTGCACACTAAAATGTATAACGTGTATATTATATTTTTTTCAGATTTAAAATCAAAGTCAATATTACATCTTCACGTTTCGCCAAAGAGCCCGACGGGCGTAACTTATTTGGTGGTCGCCGATACTCAAAGCAACGTGGCGGTTTGGACGCAAAGCAATAAGAAGTTTGAGTTCCATGTAAGCCTACCTACGTACCACTGTGTACCATCGGCTTTGACAGTCGACGCTCTGCGGGAAAACCTCATCATAGCGTACGTCGATCAAAAGGTATTCTAACTTGTCTGCTTATATCATTTTTTAAATAGTAATTGTCCTTGTGAATTTTCCTACTTTTCAAAGGCTTACACTTTCTAACAACAACTATAAGAAGAATTTTTGTAGCAAGCATAATTTGTCTCTAGTGTAGTGACTTTTAAACGATGGTATTGATTGGTTAAGCTTAACATTTTAAGGTTTCACGTTAATGAAAGCCTTATTTTAAATGTATTGCGCAGTTAGTAGAGTACGAGCTGCGTGAACGTCGCTTCTCCCCGTGGCCGGGCGGCGCGCTGCCGGCGGGCTGGGGCTCGCGGCGGGCGGCGGCCCGCGCGCTGCTGCCGCACCCCGCCAGGCACGCGCTCGTCTGCCAGGACGACACCTCGCTCTGGGTCTTGGAGAACACCAACAAGGTATTCAATACGTTCTATATTTATTTAGGGCCTATAGACACGTGGACGAAACCTAGTTTCAAAATATTGAGTCTGGAATCGACAACCAGCCACTAGCCGACCTACCGTAAAGTAAAAATCTAAATATTATGATATTCTACTTCATTGCAGAAATATCTATATTAAAAAAAAAACATGCATTCATTTGCGAGCAAAACTTTTTCACTGATACTTTATTGCATGATTAAAACTATTTCATGAAACTCTGAATCACATAATTTGTTTCAGGAGCCATTTGAACCAGCTGCGAAACGAAAGTCCATGTCTGAGAGTAAAAACATCGCATTTAAAATCATCCCGATCAAAGTAAGTTGTGACAGTACCTTATGTTGAACACTCTGAATACTAAACCGATAGACAAAGGTATTAATGATAATTAAAAAGCCCTAAATAAGCACCGACTTTATGCAAATTAGTGTCCCTCCAAAGAATATTAAAATATACCAATATTAAAGAAATAAAATCTCTGTCTAGTGATCATTTATAGACTCTTTATATGTAGAAACATGCTGGAAAAATGAGGATCTCTGATCGGAACACACATTTTGTATAACAAATATTTTTGCATATTTCCACGATTTATACCAGTTCATAAATGTTACCATAAGAAAACACCAGTTAGTAATATAATTTGAGGAATCAACAAACTGACTTTGTTTTATCCATACTACCTCAGTTAGCTTCCACTATTGAAAATGTTTGGGCGTGTGGTAAAAAAAAGCGCCACTTTTATTATTCTTTCTTTTTTTCTAGTATTTGGCTGACTTCCACTGGCTCGATAAGGATGAAGCTGTCACAATAGAGATTCTGCCTGAAAGTATAGTCGCCCAGTTACCACCTATTGCAGCAACTAAAAGACATGGATAAAATAAAACATATTTTAAAACATTATCATTTTATTTTCTTTCAAATTATCGAACGTTGGGTGAATAGAAAAATCTTATAAAATACACTTATATCTATTCCATCCGCGAGGTTTAGCTTTACTTCAAACTATCATATTTCATCAATATGATTTCCATCTTTTCTGTACTCTTGCCGGTTTGAAAATTTTTAGGTGAGTAGTGTTTTCTAGACAAAAATGTATGCATCAAAGTGAATCAAAATAGTGATAGTTGCAATAATATCTGCATAAGTATGTTGAAGATTGAAAATACATTCATACAAAGTCACAATCATACAAAAATATAGTAGGTATATAATTCAACTGGTAGTAATTCTATGAAACATGTCTATGTAAAAAGAAATAGTACAGCTCTCCTGCATTATAAGGAAAATTGAAAAGGACCGATATAAATTACAGGCAATATACTTTCATTCGTTAGTCTCGAGCAAAATTCGTTCCAATTTGTCCCATCCTAATGGCGAGACAGTGAGCTGCTGCGGTCGGGCCCACATCTCATCTGTCATTTCACACCTTGAAGGAGGCAGCTTGTATGAAATCGGATCGCCTTCGACGCTCCTGACAAGAAAGTTTAAGTAATTTGTAATGTGATATAGAAGAGGATGGTAAGGATCGGTAGTACATAAGTTAATATTTGGCACAATTATATGCTTTTTTCATATAAGAGCAGATATATGCAAGTATTATGCCTTTATGTGTTGATACGATTATGTTGCCGATAAGTAATTAGAAAAGGAAAAAATAATTATGTTCTTAGTTTTGTCATTATAAAAACAGCGAAAATTTCTAGACGTGCTTCTTCTATTTTGAACTAAAGAGGAATCTTATCTTTTTATCCACTTTTATTATCCTCTTCGTGATCAGAACTTATCGCAGTGAAAACAGTTCTGGGACTAAAATAAAGCTTAAACTAAGTTCAGTTTATCTTCATGGTAAATAACAGAATAAAATCTTTTAAAGTATGCTCACCCCAGGAATACCACGGTCTGCTTGTAAGGATCGTAAATTTGTCCCGCTTTTAATGGTGGGCGTGGCGGATAATCTCTGTTGGTTTTCACTAGACGACCGAACCGCTCCAAAGGGCAAAGTGCGCGCCGTCCAATCATAGCTGAAAAATGTTTTGGATGTGTATGAAACAACTTTACCACCTAATATTTCTATATTGCATTCAAATATTTTAAGTACGAGTGTTACGACATTCTGTTACGATTATTTTATTGTGAACCTTCGAAAATAAGATGCTTGTTTAGTTTAGAGTAATAATTGGCAGGTAGATACCTGCCTACTTAAGTAGGTTGATTAAAAAACCACTTAGATTTTTCATTCGTAAACAGGTAAGTTTTTCGCGGTAGTCTTGAACCATCTAAGACTGATCAGCTGGGGTTAGACATAGATCTTAGTAAGTTGTTAGATTTGACCCTATCGAATTTCTAAAGATAGACTAAAAAGACACTAACGTCAAACTATGTAAAAAATGTACCTGATGAAGTTGGCGGTAAAGGAAAAGGCGATGGATCCACCGTCACTGGATAATATTTGTGTTCAGGTTGACTGCTGTGTGATTGCAACGCTGCACGATATTCTTCCGAGGTCATACCTAACAGTTAAAAAAAGAAAACGAGTACCAAGGTAATACTATTTCAGTGCCAGTTTGCATTTATGAGGCAAGAAAATGTGAAAATTGAATGACAAACATGCCTACAGTTGAAACAGCACGAAACATGAAACCAAGTACGAAATACTTGCAAATGACGTAAATACACTCCCAAAGCTCTTACGTTAATAAGTGATGTGCGTAGTTTCAGAATGATATTGTAAGTTATGTGACCTTCACTTACGTAGATACACCTACGCATTCATTACATTAATAAGGTTGTAATAGAAAATGGCTTTTACTTTTTCGCACAGTAACTGTAGGTACCTTAGCAGGTATTTATCTATGGACTGTTCCACTTATTGGTGAACTTCTGACTCACCAGCTTTCCTCGCTTCTTCTTCTTGTATTTCCTTTATTTTGCTATAAAAATACCACCTTTGTGGCCAGAGCTTGGCTGCAGACTTAGATTTTCTCATTACTGAATTCCTGAAAAATGCTCGATGTTATTAAGAACATATTTATTTAGTACCCTTAGAAAATATATATGTACATAACATACCATGTCTACCTACCTACCTATTGTATTTTTTAAGATAATCTTATATACGAAAAAAAAACGAAGTACTTATTTATGTCACTCTTTATGTACCTGTTTCCAGGTCCTATGTGATCTCTCGTCTAGTCGAAAGAAAAAAATAATTTTTTTTGGTAAAAAAATATCTTAATAATAATATAAAGGATAAATTAATAACTAAGAGAATTATGTCGTAGAGGTTTAAATGAAAACGCCTGAAGGACAATTACGTTGACCTTATTTAATGTGTCCTTTAATAGGGTCTGGTGCGCGCCCTTTAAATGTTCTTGCAATCTGCTTGCGAATGAAAACTGTTCAAAATATTTTATTAGGGAAGTAATGTAGGTTTGGCAGGATTCATTTGAAATGTTTAGAATAGCGATGTTGTTTTTAAACTATGAACCGACTTTGACTGGTCCAGATTTGCCACATACGCTAAGATCTCTGTGAAAAGACCTAATAAAATTCTTGACCAATGGTGATCCCACACTTACAGTATTCCTTGAGCTTTAACAGGATCGGTGGAAGGCTCTCGTCGTCCGCCTATATTAACTGGCGCAGGTGCTGGTGCCTCCATTTTAAAAACGTTGTCTGTTCCGTATTTAAATAATAGAAAGCTCAAGCTAGTACACTGTATTGTTTCAAGAATTGGTAACAACTAAATATAAACTTCCGCTCCCCTCATTCTGAATGCAAAATGTTGCTTTGGTGATGAACAGAATCGATCAAGCATAAAAAGGGAATTAATATTTTATACTCAAAAGTCACGGTGAAGGCAACGATTTGATCCTTTGATGTCATGCAACGCAAAGCATTAGTTAGATAACTAATTTGTTAAGTTCTGAGACTTGTACTCTAAGTAACTTTGTAAGTTTATGTAGTTTTAGATATTATCTTTACATGCAGCAATTATTAGGTACAAATAAATACAAACTGCTGAGACTGGGTGGTCTTCAATATAATATTGTGTAAACTCAGTAGTTTCCAGGTGTGATGTTGTTTTGTTCATATTTAATGCTGACATAGTTTGTTTATAACAAACTAGCGGTCGCCCGCGGCTCCGCCCGCGTGGATGTCGGTTACCGCTGCAAAAAGCCTACCCAGGAAAGACACGGTCAGCAAACAAAACGACTCCCAGATCAATTCACAGACACCGACACTAACATCGACGAAGCAGTCACTATCCGCAGGCTGAACAGATTTTCTTTATGTGGATGTTAGATGTTACGTTCCGGAGTGCAACCCTTGGTAACGCCTACTTCGCAACGGGACGTGCCGCAAAAATCGTAATATTTTAATTTCGCTATAACTTCAGAACAAAACCTCGAATTTTAATCATTCAAAGACCAAATATTATCTACATTAACTGTAATTAGTGATGAAATAACTTATTTTGATAAGGATTAATAGCATGAGTAAAATAAAGGCGCTTAAATGTAGTCCAAAAAAAATCAAGATTTTTCAATAAAAAAATGGTTATTGTGCCTCACTCGACATAGATAGGTATAGTGTGTCGCGGAATTTTTTGTAGATATTTATAAGATCTATAATTACTTAGATCATTTTATGGTTCTATCTTTAACAGTTTTGGCAGGGTACGCAAAATAAGTAACTTTTTCGGTTAATTTTTTACACCTTGTGTCCTTAATATCTTACGGAACCCTATTTTTGTTCAAAATTAAATATAGCCTATATTACTCGTGGATAATGTAGCTTTCGAATGGTGAAAGAATTTTTAAAATCGGTGCAGTAGTCTATGAGCCTATTCATTACAATCAAACAAACAAAGTTTTCCTCTTTATAATATTAGTGTAGATTAGAAGTAGGTAATAGGACTCAGTAGTACCTACTGATAAAGCCTTACTAATTTCCATGATTCTTGGGAGGAAAAAATAAACCTTAAAGTGCAGATTCCGTGCTCAATTTGACGATAAAAAACGTCTTAAAAGAAGAAAGTGGCCTAACACTTAGCATGATAGTCGTAGCGAAAGGTAGGACGCAATAAATGCTTTTCTTTGTTGATTGTACAGATAGGTACTTTACGGAGTAAAATCGCGCGCCAAATCATCCATTTGTTAAGAGACTTATAAATTTTTTACGCATTTTTTTCTCTACTTTTAATTCTGTCTGCCCTCTAGGACTTACAAATTTGAAACCTAAGGGCTTCCAAAGTAGTATTGTGTACAAGATACTTGTCTTACAAAATGTCAAGAGCTTCTTGTAATAAGAACCTCAAGACCGAATCTTACTTCGAAAGCAAGCCTCAAAAATGAAAATGTCAAACTAAGTTCTTAGTTTTTAAGATTTTGTGGATCACTTTTTTAAGTGAATTTTTCCTTTACATAATATTGCAGTTCTAGATCTACTTTACAATTTAATCCATAGAAACAAAAGTAAATGATTTGCATTTTGCTGATACATTACGAATAGGTAGTTAGTAGTAGTTAGTACCTTTAATTGGATATCGCTTAAGATAAAGTTTACAAGTATGAATGACATGCCAAGATAATTTGACATAAGTACATGATTGGATGTAAAAAAGTTAATGCAGGCTGCTATTGTAAAGTTTAACTTTTCTTTCAAAATGTCAATTACAAATTCAGTTCTATTCCCGACGTGTCGTGTAGCGAGATGATGCCGGTCGGGGCGTCTAGACCAGACAGCCTATAAAGTTGCTCAAGCATATTACTTTTATTTACGTGACTAGCAAAGCTCGCTTTGTTTAAAGAGGTCAAATAGTCTACGTCTCCCCAAATAAGATTTTTTATGTATCAAGCATAAAATTAATTACCTACCTACTTAATTGCTATCAGATAGTAGTTTTGTTTGTCATGTTTTTGATTATTCACTTTCTTCATATTGACTTCATTCAGCAGGTACCTACTTTATTGCTTAATTGGAATAAAGTATAGAGTTTACATTTAATGAAAAACCCAATGTAGGTCATTCGATTATATCAAAAGATTAGCTTTCCCCAGCAGGCATATACTCGTACCATGGGCTTAAATGCTACGCCGGAGTATGCACATTTATTCTCCCTTAGACAATTTTTCTACGTATTGACTATAGCTATAGACTCGAAGTTGTGTTTAAACATTTTGTTCATTGTGTTCGTGGGCTTTAAAGGTCTGTAACAGTTGTTGAAGTGTGCGTAAGTCTAGAATATCATGATAGCCTAGACATACAGACTAAGGGCGACGGAAGGGCAGACAGTTTGCACTCCGAACGACTTTCTTTATTCGCGCGGTTTTATTACATAAAAAGTTAACAATACCATAGGCTTTATTTTCGTTTTTTATATTTTATAAAAGGCAATCAAAAGTTATATGTTTTATATTGCAACTAAGTTTGAAATTCAAATCTTTAGGTGAATATATTTATTTTTTATTTAAAAGTAACTGTTCTAAGCTTTCTTGAGACCTTTATGATTCGCTCTATAAAAACAGGTACCAAAAACTGAAAATAGACGAAGACGTGGAATAATTATATAGCATCATATTGTTGCGGAATATTGTTGTCGACTTGTTGCGTGTTGTTTGTTGTATTGTGTTTCTTTCATTGTCTAGACAGTGTGACGTGCGATGATAACGTAATGTGGCGCTTTGAACGACTTTATCAATCTCAAACGGTTATCAGACTATTCAAATGAGGAGTTCATTATTTATTATGAGGGCAGTAACATCAAAAAGTAAGCAAACTACTTTTTTCATTCATTTTACATTGAGGGTGGTATGACTCTTCTTAGTCGACATACATCAACATTAGGTTAACACTAAGTCATTATTGATAATTTTATTAAATAAAAAAAAATCAAGATTATGTATGTAATCGAATTTTAGTCGCCCATAAACTCTTTCACTATTATAATTATGAAATATAGTTCAATCATCATCGTTCGTCGTTTCGATCACCCATCGATAAGCTAATATTGGAATCTGAACATTTATAAGGAACAAACCCAAAATACCTAAAATAACTGAACTGAAGACTCCAATTAATTCGAACATCTTGATATAATGTCAGTTAAACGAACGTTTAAAGATTAATTAGTTAATTAACGTGAATGAACCTATATAACTCTGAATATAATGTCGAACATCAATGTTTGAAAGCAGATTTAGTTGAGTTTACACCGGCTTGACCTGACCGACCTTCTGGCAAAGTTAACACTGTGTATACGTACCTACAGTGTTAATACAGAATCGAGCCTGTGTTAAACGTAGTCTAGACGCTATTAGTAACACATATTAGATGTACACACACTTCAGACACATCATAGACGTCTGCACACATTTTTCAGTGAGTGTCTACGTAATTTATTTATTGATTGTATTTATTAAACGCAGAGCAGGCAAATAATCACTATACTTTGGACTTGTGTTGCTAGCAAGCAATTTATGAAACTTAGCAAATTTTAACGTAGTTCATAAGTAATTCTAAAATTAAATCGGCCGAAAGAAAATCTTGTTCTATCTATTGATTGTTTCAGCCAACGGTTAAAACGGTTAACTTAAAAACACGCTTAATGGCTTAGTGGCTTTGATCAAAACTGAATGTGCAAAATAAACGTTTTGTTTTATAAGCGACATACTTCTGTATGCTAGTTTTATAGGAGCAAGATAAAAACAGTAACAAAATAATGCGGCTACCGAAAAAGAAATTATTATATTTAATAACGCAATAAAATTGCTAACGGAAGCAACTGTCTGTCGGTGCCGGGTCAGGCTTCGCGCAAGCCAGACGCTCTGTTCATTGTACTACTTATCTTACCTCCCGAGTTTACTGACATCGTCTGCCAACGACGGCTCATTTGGGAGAAAACTGAGAAAAAACCCTTTCACGAGCTTATCCGTGGCTCTTACATGAAAATGACACTACCAACATTCTAAAACTAGAAATAAAATAAGTCATAAAACTGGTATCCAGAATATAAAGACTAAAATGAACCAGACATCTAAAAGATAGGTATCTGTATAAAACCAAGCCTTAATAATTTTGCTGGGACCTTTTCTTATTTCTGTGGTTGAAAATCTAGGTTTGTGTGTGTGACCCAATTCCGCATACAGGCGCACCGAAGGGTCGTGAAAGGAAAGGGCCCGTGGCGTACCTATCTAACCTTTGCGCACGTCCGCCCCCGCGTCTAGACGCTAGTTCATACAAACATAGAGTCTATAGTTGCTGCACGCAACTTAATGATGTTTTCCAAACTTTCTTATGTTTTGTATTAAACTCATTTTATTCACTCTTACTCGTTTGAGATAAAAATCCTTTTGAACTTTAATTGTGCTGTATTAGGCTGTGAAAGATAAAATACCATTGTTGAAATATAATTATGAGTCACAGTATCATAATGTTAACATATTGCTCACAAATGTCTGCATTCGGTTTGTGGTGTCTAGGATCAGATGTTGTGACTACATGCAACGTTTTTATAGGGCTATAGGAACCTATAGTAGAGCTAATAAAAAAGTTAAGATGTCTGCCAAGTTAACGACAGTAAAGATGTTATGTAAAACAGTATATTGAGAAAGCATATTTTTAGTCTCTCTTACAAGGCAATTTGAGTGCAAGTTACTTACTTTTTGGGAGTACTAGAGGAAGGAATTTTGGTAAGGTATGTCAGAAGATCATTAATTTGACGACACTAGTTGTTTGATTGACAAGTAGTATTTAAAATTTATCAAAAAGGTTATTTTTATCACCAAAACTGTAACTCTACAAAATGGTTTACTTCTTTTATTAGTTATAATGCGCATGAATGTCTAGTAGATAACTAAGTTTGGTTAGGTCTGAAGTATAAAGTGCGCGGTAACATCGGAGCCTGAACAAAGGGGTGCGTTAGCGGCGCTGGCAGGCGTGGGAGCGGGCGCGGGCGGGGCGTAGGCAGTCTAGACGCTGGCCGCGTCGCCCGCGCCCTCTCATCGCGACACTAATTAATATTACCGTCCGACTGCTCCACAAGTGTATACTCTACTCGCAGTACGCACTAATTGCCCTTAAGCCTTCGATTAACTTAAACGATGTGAAGTTTGTAAGTGATCAGGAATGGAATAGTTTAATGAGCTATTCTGGGAAGGTTTGAATAGTGTGCTTGACGTGCATTATGTGGATCGTCATACATTACTCCCCTAGGTTAGGCCAAGCACCCCACGCTTAGTTTGACGTTCTAATCCCTATGAATAGGGGTACGATTATAGCATTCATAGAGGATATTTCAGACGTAGAAATTAGTCAGCGGTCGTCAATAAATCTTAGTAATCCAATACTTCAAACTTATAATATTCTGCAATAGTAGATTTAAAGTCTAGCTTAATTTTGGTATCCGGATATCCGGGATTGGACTGCCGTAGGTAATCCAAATTTAACATAGAACTATATCAGCTTCCCTTTAAGGTTGCATGACGAACGGATATCTTACCAATTAAATTAAACAAGCTTGCTCATCTAGCTGTCGATTCTCGTGTATTTCAAAATACGTGATTATTATCTTTCCTGCGATTGAAACGTAGTTGCCTATGAATGTCAAAAGTACGAATAGGTACGTAGTTTGTTGAATCCAGTGTCTGACATGTAGCCGGCTAGACACTAGACGCTAGACGGTCCAGAATGCATTTAGTCGTAAAAGGCAACACAGAGAGGCCTTCGCCTCACCTCCAGACGCTCGGCACGCTTCGTCTGTTGTCCTCCGCCACTTCGCTGCTCACTCACCGTCTAGACTAGACAAACAGCTATCGCCGCAGACTTGACGTCATTTAATCTGAAGCTAAAAATATAGAGATTCAATGACGGAACACAGGTAGCGCACATCAATCACATTTAGAGCTTTTGGCCGGCGGTGCATTAGAATTACATAAAGTATATTTTATTGCTCTGCACCCAAACAGAAATAAATGTCACATGAATAAACCGCAAAGCTCGGAAACAATGCCAGCGCAATATTTAGATATTCGAAGTCCCAGCAATAGGCTAATGATTTATAAATGCAAAAAGATAATTAAGTTTTAGCTGCATCTGCTACGAAATGGCTTCTGTTCTATAACTGTTTGGAATATAAACAGTTATAGTGCAGACACAAATGTGAAAAACATTAAGATCGAGTATCATTACTGTTGTTAGAATTTTATATCTAGACCATCAGTTTTAATAGGTACGGACACAAACTTGTTTCAGCAATACATCCATTATCAGTCGAGGTTGAGTGCAAATATACAAGTAATGCGCAAACTGTAGTAGACGACAGACATAAATAAAATAGTTGTGTAAAAGTAAACTACATAAATTAAACACGATGCATGCACTTCAGTACTTCTACTGCATGTGTGTTTGTTTGTACTTCAGGACTCTTATGACTGCGACCTTCATAAATATGCAGCTAAAAAAGTTTTCAATATATCTATCTAATCTAGTCTTTAAAATAATTTCAAAAAATATTTTTAATTCCAGCTCTACATTTAACGAACTCGCCCAAATACGCTACAATAAACTCGAAGCAATACAAGGCCTATTGAGCCGTTTTATTTTCGAGTCTGGTATGAAAGGTCACATACCTTAATAATACGCGTAACTTGAACAAGTGCACAGTGCATTACGTCTCCGTTCACCTCCAGACGGAGTCCTTTCAGCACGCGCCGTGCGCCGCGCGCTAGCGAGCGCACTTTGTCTAGTCTAGACGAATTGCATTATGTAAATTTATATTCCAAGACGCCTATTTTGAAGACTTCAAGCTTATGCTTTATTACACAATTTCTTTGATAGATATTTGATTTTGTGAATAGTTTTATTGCATATATTTTACGAATTGTGTTTGATTTTACATGTGATAAACTTACATGATTTTGAAATTTGAAACGCCGTAAACTTAGAAAACAGATTGAAGAATAGAGAATAGTTAAAAAGGTTTTTATTTTTACAATTGACGAATAAACTTTAAACTTTACTGTCTAGAGCTGAAAAAGAGGGCGTAGTCCCGTCCAGCAAGTATTCCTAGCAGACTAGTAGCAAATGATCATGTATGAGATCTTCCAACAAATATATTCGTAATTATTCCATTGACAGCGGCATGAACGTACCAGACAGTTAAACATTTTCTAATATTAATTTATAGTCATGATTATTACATTTATGTGTGACCTTTGAAAAATGTCAAAGGAGAACTGATATTTTTCTACTGCGATTTTGTACACAGTCAGAGTTTATTTGTGGGTTAACTCATGGGTATATTAAGCTAAATGTTTAATAGCTATTAAGTATATGAAAGCAATATGTATTGAGCTGTTTTTGAAGATACAACGACACTATAAATTTGTAATTTGTCATCTTCAGATGGTCAGGTACAATAACAACCATTATCATATCATACACCTAAGACAATATTACTCCGCATAAGGCGGCTAATAGATAATCAATTATATTCCGCAACGTTACAAAGTTTACAATATTGTCTTAGTACTGACCTTATAGAGTTTTTTTCGTACGATTGGTTAAACCTATGCACTGCATGGAAAGAAGAGTGGCCTAAGACACCACGCCAAATCCACTGTGCGCGAAGTATCACGGGTTCGACACCCGCGTAGGACAACCGTTTGCAAGCTCAAAACAAGACAACAGCAACAACAAGAGCAACGATGATATACTTTTGATTTTAAGGGACGAAACATATTTTAACTATTTTTAACCGATTCTATATATATAAGTAAAACAAGAATGTAGCAGGTAGGAATTACGACTGTTTCAATATGGCGTAGGTAAATTAAATATTGGAATTTAAATGACGCACACGTGTAAATAATTATTTAGTAGGTACCTTGCAGTGAACTCGTAGCAGGTGAATCATCATATCGTTGGATAGTATGAATTTAATTTGTAATTTACTTTCGTCTTATTTAACTATCGGTTTTTCTTTGAACATGCGTCATGTCTATAGAATGCTTTTAAACTGAAGGTGTATATAAACAAGAATTTGGGTATGCACCCAAGTCATAAGACCAATGGTAAGACTTTACAATATTTTGATAGTAAATTATCATCAAATTGCATGCGAAGGAGATTATGCATATTGAATATTCATTTACAAGAAACTACGCCATGTTGCTCTGTTTTCTCAATACTACTGGCTCACGGTGACCAATTCCAATACCATTTGTAGGTATAGATTTTTAGACTGAGGAAGCGCGATATACCGGTTTGACATTAAATCGAAATATGAAATCGAATGTATTGAACCACTGAAAAACGAAACAATCTGTATTCGCAAAACAATTTCAATATTCTTTAGAAAAAAATAGTTCGTTCGGAGCTCATGAGTAAGGGCCTATTTAAAGCGCACAGCTTTGCTAATTTCATCCTAAGCATATTTGAAAGTCATTGTTTATGAGGTGAGCATTAAGTTGTGCATAGCGGGGACCCTGAGCGGCCTGAGCCAGGTTGAGTGAGGGAGCAGGGAGCGCGACCCCACGCGTCGTGCTCGGCGGCGGCGTCCTATTTTCTACCGCGTACCGCGTACCGCGTGGCATATTGTCGCAATCGCGCACAGACGTCGCCGCGCCAACCGTTAGTTACGACCGCTCCACTTTAAACCTCATCCATTTTAATTTAACAAAAGTGCCGGCCGATAGCGCGGAGGAAGGACTCATATCCGTCGACCGCCGCCGCTGCTGTCGCCGGTTCACAACACACTACTGACTCATGATTCTCAAAATCATGGAGCTATTTCCTCTTAACCCAAATCTGCCTCTTAATGTTCACTAAACATCCACCATCTATCCATACTATATCTACCCATCTAGTAATGCTTTGTTGACTAGTCGAATTCAATTCTAGCTAATGATATATTGGCCCATAAAGGGTCTGCACCATGCTATGGACTAGGCGGTATTAATATTGTCATTGTGATTTTGAAAATAATAAATAATTAAAAAAATCCGTATCCCTTTTCAAACATATTCCACGTTAATATAGAAATATTGCAATTGCAAACACTTGAAAACATATTTTCATTGCTTTGTAATAAAAAGTGTAGACGTAATGAATACTAACACAATAGAGACATCAACGATAAATTAATCTGTTATTGGATGCATGGTTACATAACGATCGACGTCGCGCGCCGGGCGGCGGCAGCGGCGGCGGCCGGCATAAACGATTACGCCGTGTCCCCTTACACAAGGTAGCCTGTGACGTCACTTAATAGCATTTCGTCTGCGACGTCGGACAGTCTGCCAGAGCCAAGTTGTGCACGCTCGGCACAGCATAGCTTTCGATACCCTGAACGATGTCGATCATGATGCCTTTTCACACTTACAGAGAGACGTACAAGTAAGAGAGAGAAATGACAATCGAATTTGATACCGCTGAATATTTCGATAACGATGAATGAGAATATGCCAGAGAGTCGCCGCGCGCCGCCGTCGCGACGCCGACTGCGACTACATGACTCGCGCCCGCCCTACGTTGTGTTCACGATTCGTGTACAATTCAACGTGACGTTTACCTCATTACTGCGAACATGTCAGAGAAACAATGTAGTCGTTGATTACTTATAATGTTAAAACCTTCGTATGCGTAACGAATTGAATTAATTAATTTAATAATATACTTACGTACGTCGTGTTTGGTATTTATTTCAACAAGTAAATGCGCATTAGATGTTACCTATTTATAAGTCTTGGTATTCCTTAATAAATTCAGCAGTGGCGCGATTATTATTAACTAATAATCTAAGCAAAACGCATTTATAAATATTCTATTACGCTTCCTAACAAGAAACAATGACAGAACTTTTTGTTTGTCATTAATTACAAATTACTTCGGCGTATGAATAGAAATGACGCTAGTGGCAGCAATATCCTGAAAGTATTGGACAATGTGATATCATCGGCAGTTAACGGTGTAATTAACTGTTATTTTATTTTATTCTTCAATGTCTTCTTGATAGAATATATCTGAGACAGCTTTGTCACAGTTTTATTTCAATGAGCTACTGTCTCTAGACCGCAAAAGCAAACGTCAAAAAACTATAAAACTTTTAGTTGATAATTATTTTTCTTCTTTCATTTGCTGTGATTCAGTGTGTGAGACTGTAAAGATCTTACAGTGTATTCTACGTCTTCGTAATCTTTGCTTTAACATGATTAAGTTAGAAACGAGGTATTAATTTTAATCAAAGATGCTCTTTTTTATGTAATAGTGGAAATCACAGCATTCAAAAGAGCGCTCTACCTAAAACAAGTGAAGATTAAAAACAAAATTATTTTTTTAAAGACTGACAAAATTATAAGATTTCTATTATGAGTAGGTAACTTGCAATTAGTAAATTTTCACATTTGAAAAGTATTTATAAAATATGGACTAACGTTTAAAAAAAGATAAATAGTTAAATTAACCTCTACCAACTTTTAATCGGTCACCTCTAACGGCAAATAAAACGGCCTGTCGTAATGTAAAGTCAATCTACGTACTTATATACGATGCATAAAAGGAATCTGAAAACACCTGTTTTATGAATAAAAACGTTGCTCCACCATGAAATAATTTATAGACGAACATGCCCTTCATAAAATTAATAGAGATTATATATTAAAAAATGTTTGTAATCGTTAATTAGGTAGCTCCTCTAGTGGTAAATTTGAAATTACGATAAATATTGATATTTTATAAAAATATTTTTTTAGTGTACACTAAAGTAACGTTGTTGGTTGTGCAGGGTGCAGGTGCGTCACATCACAGGGCTCGGTGTAGGTATCATTAGGGTGTGCGTGCGATGGGGGTCGGCCTTAACCTTGAACGCCACCGTCTGACCCCCGCCGGCGTCATCGCGACCCACCCCCTCCCCGCCCTGCCGCCACCCCGCGCTACCCCCGCGCCCCTTCCTTTCTCGTCTCGACACTCGATAAATGAAGCTGAAAGTCGTGTTAAGTACACGCAATAACGTCTACTCATACTGTATTGATTAGAAAAGCTAAATTATGTTACGTGTATTATACAATCTTTTAGACGATGATACTACTAGATGTCTAGTCTACCATGTATTGATAGGACTATTTGTTCGTCTTCGTAAAGTAAGAAAAGTTTCATGTTTGATGTTAGATATATGTATATCACTTCAATCAATTCTAAACTCTTACAGTTTCAGTTTATTTGATCAAAAGTTTGTATTAACTATCATTCCTTTGATATTTGTTTAGATAAAACTTAGCTACAATTGCTTAATATTCACTCCATGAACCTTACCTAATTACAAGTAGTACAACAATTTAGCGTGAAGAACTTGCATGTTATGTTTACTGTCTGCGTTTCGATGTCTTAAGGCGGCCCAGACGAGGAAATATTTACGTACTTGCAAGTTTATTTAGTCTACAAGCCGATTCTCACAGACGTTCATTGAAACAGAACCACTGAATGTGATGTTTAAATCTCATTGTAACAGTTATTGCTTCATCGAAGTCCATTGTGTGGTGCACTCTTTTAGAATATTGGATTGTTGAAATTGACAAAGCTGTTAACATATCAGAACAATTAGGTACAGTGTGACACGTATTATACGAAGGATATCTGCATGTTGAATTCCAACAATATGACGACATATTATAATTGTTACATGAGGTTATGTTACGGTCGTGCTTGCTGAAGGTTGGCCGGAGGTGAAATCTACGTAGGTTTTTGGCCGCAATTATTTATTTGTTTCAATAATTTAGACTAGATTTTTTTTTAATGTTCATTAATTTTTTCCCTAAATATACAGTAAACTTCAGGTTACAGATTTTTCATAATCACTCACAGTACATTACGTAACAGTCACTGTCAAATTCATTGATGTCTAATGCAAATTGCTAGTCGAGCTGACCGTGTGTCCTCTAGACAGCAGACGGTATGGCGACCATGCAAGGTCGGCTGCACCTGACACACTACCACACAACATAATGCCGCCATATTGCATTCACATTTGGCTTACAAACCTTCATATATAGCTCATTGGATATTTCATATTACACATGGAGTCATTTCTTACTTCACATCAATTTATATTCCAACCATACTTCAATTGTTTCGCGTTTTCTATTCAGCTCTACCGAGACGTATTATGAACTCTTAAATTGTTATGTTTATGTCGGTAGTATTTCTATCGAAAACTATCATTTTGTGTTTTCAAATTTTTGTCTTCATATATGAAAATACCTGATTCATTCAAAGTACCTACCTATGACATCTAGTAAACATTGTTTGAAAGGTCAATTTTAAATGATTTCGCCGACTTGTTTTTAGTAACTTCGATTTAGATAGGTTCGTCTAACAAGTCAGTAGAGTACAATCTGTAATCGATATTACCAATCAATTTGCCTTAGTCAGTAAATTGAACTTCAACCTACGCTTAACAGTAGACAGACGAATTGGTTTGCGTCTCTATACATTGATATGTCTACGGAGAGACGAGACGGGAGGACACGATAAATTATTGTTTACTATTTAACGTTACACTAAAACTTTAGTGTACGTTTGGTAAGGTTTGACAACATTTCAACTTATTTTTTTATTTAGTCCGTGTACAACATCATCTATAGAGATGCGACAATGTTGGGACACATATTAAAAAATAAATAACAGCAAAAATAAATTACATAGTTAAATTACCAATCAACAGGAAAATAAAAATTGCACTTAATACTAATAACATTACTTTCTATATTATATTTATACTGTTGCATTTGTTATATTATGTATATAGGTATATACATTCTGATGTATTTTATAGCCCCATTTTACCACATATTCATAGAATTACGTGTGAAATCGGCGGTTACTGGATATTAATGTAAGTGTTTATTTTCCATAAACTAGAACTACTGTAAAATAAAAATAAGTAAGTAACATTTATGTGAAAGTATGTAGGCATTGCTAGAATTCTTTTAGTTTTAGTACCTATCCACAAAGTGTATATAAAGGATTTTCCGATATAGATATAGTTAATGTTGATTGCTAGTGCTGTATCTTTTAAATATGTTGACTATAAGCATTATTATCACCCTTTTAATTTCACAAATAGCCGATTCTTCGGTGATTTACGACTGTGATGATGGTTATAGCTCTGACTATTCATCAGAGTCTGTATCCAGTGAAGAATCAACGAGTTCAGGTATCTGTTTTATTTATTCGTGATTACGTATATTTCGTTAAGTTTTATCACTAATTTTATTTACTAATGGGCTGTCTGGCTTATTTTATTTATTAAAATAATATTTTCCTTGTGACTCTCTGACAGACACTGCTGAATGCGAATCAAGCGAGGAATTTAGCCATCCAGGTACAGACCAATTTCTATTTATCATATTTATATAATTCTATACTTATAATCGGTTTTATATCAGGCATATTTTATGAATTTTGTTTCATTTTAGCGGAAAAAATATACAGAGAAGCATGTTCAGATCCAGACAAAAGTTTAGTAAGTGATAATGATATAAGATATACGATTGAACACTTCGCATCCAAATTAGAACTTGAAGAGAACATAGAAAACTACCACTTGCCAGAAGCGGAGGAAGCTAGGGACCACTACATGAAGGAACTGCAAGATTTTTATCAACATTTAGTCGATCGCCCCGTCCATCTGTTACACATCGTGGATGGTATAGCTAACACTCGGTACAATCTTGAACCCAAAGTGAATGACGTGGTGGTCGAAATCCGAGAGTCTGATATACTTCTACAGAAATACAGCGATTATTCAGAACACGCTGACGAATTGTTCAAGAAATTAGAAAAATTAAAAAGGATTTGTCAAATTAACTGTGACAATGAAGATATAGATCCAAGTAAGGATATTCTTTCATGACCTATTTCTTTTAGCCTTCAGGGAATAATTTGTGTATTTGTACAATTATCCAGGCCGTGATACCGATCGGTTTTCTTTTCTTCTATTTATTTGAGTTAGCAGAGACAAATTGCAATAACCTTTAAACCGAAATTTAACGTAAATAAATACCAAACTATGTCATAGTCAACATGGAACACCGTTAAGTTATTAACATTGAGTACTATAATGATTTCAGGATTTGGGAAGGATGACTTTGTGTACCTTACTTATTCCGAAGATTTCCAAAAAAAGAACTTTTCTTGTATAAGACTGAAAGACCTCCATGAATATGTAAATAAAAAATTAAATGAGTTTGGAAATAACTTTAACAATGAATTACATGCGAACATCGAAGGAAAAATTGAGATTTATGACAGAAAATTAGAAGAAATAAAAAATAACATAAAAGACGCAGCCGTAAAACAGTTTGGTATGACCATGTACGATGTTTTGAGTTTACAAGATGACTATTATCATTTTGAAAAAGAATTGGAAGCTATTAATATTTCTGAAATGTTGACTTCATTAGAAGAAAACACGGCACAAATTAAATTAATGTTAATTTCCCTGAAAAAAGGCATGGAAATATATCGCAATTACTGTTTGAATTGTAATAGTAGGCAACGAAAACGACGAGGTAAGTTTAAGTTTGAAGTCATCATATGTAGGTACTGCGTTTGAAATACATTGCCTTCACATAAATAATTTCGCTTACAGATATACACGATGACACTGAATTACGGTATGATTACAACTACGATGAAAGGCACGAAAACTCTGAAGAATCGAATATTATAGATGTTTTAATTAAAGAAAAGATAGATGACATGTTAGAGAAATTTAAAGATGCATTTGATAATATTTTTGAAGAATTAGACGCAGCTTATGATAATCCTGACATTATAGAGAATTATTTAAGTAGCCTTGAACCGGTACAGCGAGGCATCGAAAATCGTATTGAAGAAGAAATAAGACTTATACACCAACTAGCGTCAAGAATTATGGAATCTGACATATACAGAGTTCATAAGTTATTAAAAGAATCAAAACAGCTTTTGAAGAAACTAGAATCTGCTCAATATTTTATAAATAACTTATACTTACCTTATTGAAAACCTACACAAGACGTCTTCTTGCAAAATGTTGTCTTTGTTAAATAACTATTTAAATCTTTCAGCTGAGTTTTAAAATAAACCTTTACCAATATCTATTTTTACTTTTAGATTATTTAGTCGACCTTATACCGTGTACACCATGTACTTTAAACAAGTGGGCATACAAAGAACTTTATATTTAACTTTTTCAAAATAAGAATTCTTGTCAATGCATTCATAATGAAGGGTTACCGACCGCCGCAGATAGCCGATTACTGATTCAGCTTCTCAATAAATCTGAATAGGCATTGTGCGCAGACGCATACAAAAGTGTTGTACTTGTTGTAAATTAAATTTGTGAAGCGAGGGTTCAAGGAGGCGTTGACATCAATTTGCAGAACGTGTTATGATTGCCCCACGACGTGTGCCGAGCAGCGCACGTGCGCCCGCTCAAATAACCCCATATACCTTATTTCACTTACTATATTAGCGGTACAGTATAGTGTTTATTCTCTTGATATACCATTAGCTTCTTCCGAATAGTTTAAACATTGGTTTACAGTGGAGGCTGCAGTTTTCAGTATTTTCTAGAAATTCTCGTTGGGTCATGGTGTTTATATGATGAAGAGTCATTGTTTTTACTAGATACTGTTTGACGAAAAAAGCTTTTAAAATGACAGACCATTTGTGTCAATGTAGGTACACATTCAATTTATTAAGTACGATGGTCTCTAATAAACATTTCTTAAAAATAGATCGTTATTAAAAAATAATATGCATTTTAAGTTTAAAGTAAAGCTACCCACATCTGCTGCATCAATTATTATGTCTGTCAGACTGTCTGGTTGTTATAACCCTTTGTAATAACTAACAAGGGCGCAGGTACGCTTCTTTGATCCACACCTGCAATTGCTTGCTCATTATAATATTATGAGTAACTTTTATTCTGGTACTATTTGTCCTTTTAAATACGCAATGTTTTAATAAATAAGTTTAAATCACATTCAATGCAAATTAACAATGAACATGAATATGAGTATGCGATAGTCATACAACGCTTTTCTACCTTGATTTTTCATATTAATGAACTTAAAGTTTGATATACACTTGGCATTAAATAACGCATTCGAAAAATAATATTAATTATAAATCAGGCGCTACCTGGGCTACGCTGTTACAACAAACACTTTATAAATTACTTCTGCTTAGTTATTCTCAAAAGGCAGGTAGCGCTTGATAATATTATTACTGTCAAGCATAAAAGGATATGATATGAAAAAAGGAAACCTAGGGCTTTCCCGTCCGGGCTGGACGTGTAAGTCAAAAACGTTATTAAAATGCAGCATCACGAGGCGACCGTACCGGAGCAGGGGCGAGGGGGCGGGGTCGGCGGAGGGGGGGGGGTAATGCATGGCCACTAACGAGGAAAACTAGTAGGCTAGTACGGTATCTCGTTAAATATTCTTATCTTTGTACGTGACGGAATGAAGGTAAAATAAATGGGGAAAGTAAGCTGCGTTATTGTTGCAATGCGTACGGTCAAGAATTTGTTAAATACATTACTTATTTTTGCAACCGACGCATAATAGAGAATTAACGATCTAAGTTGTGTCAACTCAAAAAGACCAAATGGAACCCGCTATTGAACCCGCGACACATCACGGTGGATTTGACGTGGTATGGTAACCTATGGTTTTCTGATAGCTAACTGATTATATAATGTATGTGCAGTCAGCTATAAGCACTAACATGGTTTTCTGATAGGTAATTTTCAAAATCAATCAATACTTTGATAATAAAAAGCTGTTCATTGTAAGTAAGTTTCGGAGTGGTTTCTCTGTGCTCCCCTGCGTGGGTAGCCGCAGGCGGCATGCGGCGGCAGGGTGCATGCACCGTGCGTCCGCAAGGGCACAGGGGCGCTGCAAGCGATGCGCCCTCGGCCGCCCGACCTCCGCTCCGCCCGCCACACGGGGCCCGGCGCCCCTCACTGCAACACGATGCTCCCACAGACAACAGCGTTGGGTTTAACCATCAATTTCCACGCGTATAATTAAAAGGCGAAGTAATAAAAATGTATTCGAAATGATCTTAGAATGCCCAAAACTTAGTCAATTGAGATTCGGACCTACGAAACTGAGGGTTTCATACAAATGTAAAAAATAAGTTGTTCTGATTTGTATCGTTATAAGTGCTCTCTCGTTCATGACGTTTTGATTTAATTGCCGTCGTCAAAATATGAAGTAAAACCATAATTTCAATTGTATAGGTACCTCAATAAGTTCCTGAAAGTGTGAGATGACAGAGATGGAGAGAGAACAAAGTGGTCCTAGGTATCATTAGACTGCTTTTTTCGTTTCGAGGTACAAACCACAACAAACAATTCATTACATTAAAATCATACTATTTCTCTATGTAGGTACAATCGAAATATGTATTTACATATTGAAATATATAATTAAAAAAATAGCAGACCAATGATTTAAACTAAAGAATTAAGTTAAATAATATTACTATCTATTACTTATTAATTATTTACAAAAAAAATCCTCAGTTGAATGAACCAAGTTAGGAGTTAAACAAAGTACTTAATGATGAGTCGTGTTTGACGATGTCACTGCAAGGACAGCGGTCGTCGCTCGTCTCTTGTTGTGGTGAGCCGTCATGCCCGTCATGCGACTGCGACCGCTTTGCACTCAATAACATTGACTACTTTTTGCTACCAAATTACGTCTGACATTCAATTTTAATTACATTTATCGACCTCTCCGCCAGCCTCATTCTAGATGCGCCGATGATTGTCCTGAACGTTGGTAAGCCCGTCATAATTGCAATAATTTACCACTTTTTGCTTGCCATTTGTCGCTACTATGTGTTTTTAATGCTGTAAGTTAATGTGAGCATCGTATTTTAAAATTGTAATAAAACCGACTGCATATCGCAAGCCATTAAGTTAACTGCATTCGTTGCAAAGATTTTTGTAAAAACATTCCAACTGTTGGAGATTATTTTACTCGACGACACTTTAAAAAAGTCAGTTTCTTTGTTTTACCATAACTTCATGACTGAATGACTAGACCGAAACCTATAACCGAACCTGAAATTTTCGACAGCATTATTCAGTACTTTTTTGGGCGTCCTTTACCTGCGAATAGTTGTTACAAAATTGTCACTAAAAAGCAACAATCATACAAAATAAACATTTAACCTTTATATGTCATTTAAAAAACAAGCCATAAAACATAAAAGAAACATTAAATAAAAAGAATAACTGCATTTTTAGTAAAATGCGATAGTGACAGTGCAGGTGGGTGAGTGAGTGCTGGCGGGGCGTCCGGGCGCGCTGGCAGCACGAGTACCGGTGCACGGTGCAGCGACAAGGTTTGTGTTTTAGCGCGCATCCGGCAGCGCGCGTCGATTTTCACGCGGCACTGCCCAAACAGGACTTCCATCTTACCGCTCCTTCGACACACTTCCTCCTCCATTGTTCATTTTAAAGTAACGACGGTATTTTTTCGTTAATTAAGCAAGTACCTACTCTACATTACATTTCTACGCTGACAATTCAAAGTTGGTAATACTTCGATAACTTCGATGATATTATAAGCTAGTGTGTCGTGTAAAACACACATTGAAATTCCTTTATCAACTTAAGTTTACGTAGGTACTTATGACAATTAAAACACTTTCTAAGTCCAAAAACAAGTTCGCTACATTTCAAACTTCTGAAGCAAAATTCATTATAAAATGTAAAGGCACTGAATTGTAAATAAATAATGTGTCAGAATGCGACTGCAGTGTGTCCGTGATCGACACTCAATTAATCCATGTCCGTAAATCAGTGGCAGTTACCTTACGTCAGAAGCAGTTAATGCATCTGTCACCGACCGCTATTCGTACATGACAAATGTCCAAACCAAATGGCTATCAATGTGTACCTGCTGTTATTAATTGCATTTCCTTTAAATCAGATAGCAACCCTGTTAGAAGGATTCTGTAGCAATATCTTTGTGCTTCATATTTGTTTTCTTTTATTAGCATACAATTTATGTCTCTCTAAAATAGACAAAAAAGGACGTAATGCACTAATGAATAAGTTTGAAGCTGAAAAACGTATGAGCGTAACATAATAACATAATCCTCGAGGATTGTGTGACGAAATTTTTGTTGTAAAGTTAAGGTATATGATGTTGAAGTGGATTGAACTGTCCCATACATTGCAATATTGCTTAATTCATTTGGCAATAAATTCAGTGTACAAAATAATGTGTCCTGAGACTCAAACACGTAATTTATTCACCGTCAAATATTTTATACGTCGTCCATACGAACGTGCAACGATAAATTGAGACTTTTTATTACCAAACATATTCGTGCATGAATTGCATCGCAAGCTTTGTCAAACATGCACAAAAATGTTTTAAAACCGTCTTTAACAATGTTCTGTACCTGGCATGCGCCGCGGCCGCTGACCTCGAGTTTCACAATTTGTCCACACCATTCACTGACATGAAAGGAAGATATTATAATAAGCTCGTTATATTACCTTATACTAAATACAAGACATACCGGATTACAAACGGAAATCACAAGACTAGCAGCAACTTTATGATTGTTTCTAAATGCAAACCTACACTACTGACTACAACCAAATTGATAACTGTAAGTTATACTACTTAGTAGGTACTTAGACATTATTAAGATATTATGGAGTTTCTTTCCGGTTCCTTTTCACGTCTAAAGCGCCTAATGATTTTCAATAAGTAGTTCACTTAGTGCTGTGCTTGGTGATGAACTCGATTTTTCAGCACGAAAGCTCCAAATATTAGAATATAGATATTATATTCTTTTACGCACTTCTTTTACTTATAATCCATAGTCGTAATTAATAGACATTTAAGACAAACCCAAAGGCAAGGAGGTTCAACTACGTAAATAGTCCTTTTTCTATATTTAGTGCAATTAAAACCTCTGGCCAGCGGAGTGCCGAGCGCAGCATTAGGACTCCTCTTTAGAAGCGGTCTCTATAAATCAGACAGACGGGACGACTGCAGGTACTTGTGAGAGCTCGCTTTATTTGGTTTATCTTCTGGTGCTCTAAATAGTTCTCCACAAGGGTACTTTTCAGGGAAAATATATTGAAGCTATTTATTACTCTATGGTACATTACTACAAAGTACAAACCTTAAGTGGTGTTCCTAAGTTATTTCAGCCTTATCTAACAATAGGTATTTGGTGGCAAGTGTATCCTACTCGAGAATGGTGTTAAAATCTAACAAAAAATATGCATTTCATAACTTTATATATAATTTTTTGTTAGATTTTAACACCATTCTCGAGTAGGATACACTTGCCACCAAATACCTATTGTTAGATAAGGCTGAAGGTTTTCAAAACTAACGGTTAAGTAGTTTTTGTGATAGTTGATCGAATGATTGACTAAGTCTCAAAAATTGACACACGAACCTATTAACTTCAGAGCCCGTTTAATAAATTTCTATTTTAGAAAAATAACTATTTGTTATACATACGGTTTACCATTGGGACTGACGATTCAGAAATGTGAACCATTAGTCTGTAAGTCGGTATGAACCTCTCTACCCGGGACAAGTTTGAGACCGAGTTGTAATGCAACCTTATTAAGCTGCAATATTTCGTAGATTTCTCTTTACATGTCCATCGGATAACATAATGTAAAACTTTCGTAAGTGCTGGTGAAATCGGTGGCAATGGCCAGCGGGGGCGACGGGCGACGCCCCGGGTGCATTGTACACGGTGCATCGAATGCAGCGAGCAGTGGCCCGCACCCCGCACCCCGGACCCCGCATACCTCGCCCCTCGCACCCCACACTTAGGTACATCAATTCACTTTTCTCGAATAATCCGTACATTGACATCGCACTCAAAATCTCAAAGTTAGTACTAACATCAACATACAATGTGCACGAAGCGAGCTCAAACGACGCTGACCATCTCATTTGAGTTTACTATCTTGGAATGGTATGACTAAACGTATTTAATAAACATAACAAGTGTGGGCGGCATGCAAATAAAATTGTTCACATTTTATTCCCTTGCCATCTAAACGAAGTGCCTGAAACAAAGCCTGATAATTGCTTGTCACGAACGTCACTGATTCTTTGTTTAACTTAGGCCTTATTTCTTTTTGGAACGAATAAAGTATAAAGGTTTCATTTAAAAATCGGGTGACAAAAGCATAGTTTCAATATCTTGCCTGGTCTTATATATATACAGAAAGTGAAAGAAGGTGGTAATGAATTGGTTGGTGAATTAATAAACAACCAAATCTCAGGCTTTTCCAGACATGACTAATTGGTGAACTATATTTCCAGAGTATGATTATGACCTGGATAGCCGAGTCACGGTTTTCGTACACGCATTTGCGTGATCCACGAATGCTTGTAATAATTAAGGATGTCTTTGCGCATTTCACATGAATGTTTGCAAAGCCTTCCGCGATGCAGGGATTTAAAATTCTTAGTGCGGGAGTCATCCTTATAAACATCAATAATCAGCTTTCCATTTACTTGTGATGCTGTAAATACTCGAATGCGTTTTCAGCTTTGCAATGTGGAACACACATTGTGAAATACATCAACCTCTCTTCCTTGAAATCGTTCTGCAACCAGCAGTTAGCAGCCAAGAGTAAAAACATTATGTACGTTGGTTAATTAGAATGTTAGTATTTTATGTTAGTTTCAAATTGCAGTATTATCTATTCGACAATGTTACATAACAGTTAATTGATTCATGAAGACTAGTATCAAAATTACTTATCATCCGTCTCTTCTCTACAAGCAACTCTTTATAACTGTTTGTTGTGTCTCTGTAAATGTCTGTTTTGAGGGTCCCATCAGCCTGGTTCCATTAAACTCTAGCGAACGTTTTAAGTATTATTTGGGAAAATAATTAGTGCATTGCATTTAGTGCAGGCTGTAGAGGCGAGCAACAGCGGATTTCCCGCCGGCCGAGTGCTTCAGGCCGGACGAGATCCGTCGCCTGTAGACGTCTGGCTCGCGGTCTATTCCACTTCGTTCATCTGCGGATGGAGGGTATTTTTAAATAAACATCAAAAAATGTTTCTTTTTTTAACCGCAAAATACGCTTGGAAGGTTTTTTCTCGCATCCTTCACTCTGAAATGGAATATTGAAGACTGCTATACTAGATTTCTTTGCTTTAGAAATTTTGATTGAATGATTGAACTTTTGATAAGAATAATTTAAATAAAAAGTATTTAGAAGTTAAATGATTTAACTAAGACCTCGACATTTACTGATAGACGATATCTAGTAACCACTAAACTACTAACTACTATCTACTATCTACTATCAACATTATATTGTGCAAACTCGAATTGAAAAGAAATAAACACTTTAAGCTTACCTATATCAAGTATAATGAAACTATAACCAAGGCATAACAACCTTTTCTATATATCCAGTATTCAATTTAAAAAAAAAAGAAAATGCGTTGTTTGGAACGGTGTAATTGTTCTAAACTTAAAATAATAGATAGAGCAAAGTGGAGGAGAAAAATTAGGAAGCTGACACTGACCCTGACCCTTCCAGCCATGTGGAATACATAGCTGGAGAGAGAGAGAGATCCAAACTTAAAAAAGTACGATATATTTTTGTCCTGGGAGTGCACAGTGGAACACACCTGGGTCGCGACACCGCGCACAACGCACCGTTGCTGCAACGACCACGACACGCCTCGCATGTCCCCGGACTGGTTTCGAAGCAACTTTTATTTTCCTTATACATTCTTAAATATCGAAATGATATTTAACTTTTGCCACTTTTACATCCATACGTATAATAAGCTTGGTTCATGTCTGAATGTAAGTTTTTTGAGGTAAATTAAGAAACGCACTTGCTTGGCACAAGGTTTCTGAGCGTCAATCCAGTTGCAAAATTGATTTCTTGCATTTTACTACTTTTCATTTACTTTACTTTTAGTTACTTTGGTAGTTAAAAACAAAATTAACTGATCTAATTTACTACGTTCTACGTTTTAGTAAAGTATTTCCTAAATGACGACTTGAAAGTTAATAAGATAGATATTAGATTTGTAATCATACCCCCACCTCAGCATATTTATACATAAATGTTAGTAACAGTGTTCAAAATGTAGAGCAAAGAGACAAAAGCAAAGATACTTGACATAGTCATTCTTAATTTTAATTTAGTTCTAAAAATGACATTTTCAGGGCACTTACGTCCTACCAGAAAAATATG
Source organism: Trichoplusia ni (assembly GCF_003590095.1). Taxonomy (NCBI): domain Eukaryota; kingdom Metazoa; phylum Arthropoda; class Insecta; order Lepidoptera; family Noctuidae; genus Trichoplusia; species Trichoplusia ni. The sequence goes on from NC_039492.1 coordinate 8,015,277, forward strand.
TTACCATTAGGTTAGTTATACATATTACTAACATACCTCTTCAACTCATGTGATAAGTGTTTACATACGAATTAAAAACCTCCAAAATATTTTAATGTTGTGGTTTTGTTTTAAATTCGTTATTTTAATGTCAACTTCTATGACAGTTAATAGATATAAATAATAATAACCTGCATCTGACTTAATAATTGCTTATTAGCATATTGCATTGAATTAATAAATAACATCGTTGTTTCTAGACTATAAAGTCATTTGTAGCTGTCCATAAACCTGTCACACCATAATTTATTTCAGAAATCTTTTTATGAAACTGTATTATAAAATAATTGTATGTATGACAACATCCCGTACTGGGTCACGTCAATTTAAACAAGACAATCGTCGTCTGTCATTATATGAATTATCTCACAAATTGCGGCGTCCATTGTCAACGTCGTAATAATAGCATCTGTAACAAGCATAACGCAATTCAAATAATCGACAACGTTTAAACAGTGTAGATAATCCTAGTGAAATAAATTGGTAGACCGTTACTTGAATCGGTTCCGCTGTACAAACTCGCACGTAACTCGGCACGTAAGTCGCGTCGCGTCTCGCGGTGACGCATCAATAAATCCGTGTCGAGGCAAGGTCGGGGCGAGGGCGCGCGCCTCGCTCGCGCCGCCACTGCCAAACAACGGGCAGACAGCGGGCGCGTGAGTCAACGTCGCGCACTGCCGAAGCCGCCGCGCGCCGCCCGCCGCGCCGCCGCGCTCTGACCACACCGCCTTGTTTACGTGGCCTGTGACACCTCGTAATCACCTGACTGCATTACACCGCGATCTACAGATTGTACATATACGCACATCATTAAAAATCCATGTGCGAAACTCAGAACACTTCACGTTCAACATTATATAGGTTCTACTACGCTACGATTACGACTACCGTCATGTAGCGACAATACAATATGAACACCCGACTTGAAAGTTTTTAAACTTAAACGATTTTTTTTTAATTTCCGACATACAATCAATCTTACAAGTATTAAAACCTCAGTATTGTCTTATCTACTAGATTGTATCACTTACTTATACATTTTCACTTTATACCCTCATACTTTATTAGTACAAAGAACATCAACACATCTTTCGTCTCGATTAATACAATTCTATTACGAAATAATTACATCATATCATACCAATTATCAAGTAGGTACATAAATTATTTAAAAATACGAATGTAACTCTTTTTATATTATCCATATTTAAAAACAATTTCTACCTGCTCTTTCACGTTTGGTGACGTGGTTACTGGGAACCATAAAATTATCAATTATCAAACTTGAAGGTACCCAATATAGGCACAAAGGTAGAATAAATTAAACGAACTGCTTCTGTTCTGAGCGCGTAAAAACCTGTCTTTGTTTAGTATTAATTTGAATACATTATACGAATTAGATGGCTTAAAAATTGCAGCTCGTAAATAACACTGCAACAAAATTATATCAGTATCATAAACATACATAAATTACAATCTTAATTATAATTACTCAGCAACCGTATTAAGATAAAGTACATGTGTGTTGTTGAACTAATAAAACTAAATAACTGCGCTGTTTATAAAAAAGCTTATTATTTATTCATTGTTTTCATTCGTAGGATTTACTGAATTTATACACAGATGTAATGTCAACAGGGAAAAATATCGCGAAAGAAAATCAAGACAAATGTCAAACCACAACATTGACACATGTGAGAGAGGACATGACAACGTGTAAGGTGTCTCCTCAGACGAGGTTTCACACAGAAGACAGCTGATAAATAAAAAACCTGGGTACAGATACAAGACGTCTAGACAAAGAGCAAAATATACTGGGTCAAAATAAATATAAAAAATACTAGTAAAGGTGGTACTAGGAAATTATTAATTAAATTTACCACAAAAATCCTACAACATACAAAATGTTCAAAGCAAAAGACTTGTTCATGTTCCATTTTTCAAAAGTGTTTTATTAGGTTCCAATACAATACGTGTTTCATGAATTGAACCCTAAACTTGTAAGTGACAGCTCTCGCTCCCGATGCTTATCAGGCAGACTCGTGACTTTAATACCGCTGTCACTGATACACACGCCGAGATTTTGAATAGGAAACAAGGTGACCGAAGTAGGGCGACACGTTTAGATAGCATTTAAGGCTGGCTTCGAGACAGTGGCATGCAATTGCGTTTGTAAATGCGTTTTTTCCTGACACAAGGTGGAGTAACGCGAGATCTTTTCATAGTAAAAAGAAGAGTCTGCTTTTACCAAATTTCCATTTAGTAAAAAGGTGCGAAATACTTGCAGTGCGAAATCTAGAGTATTTTACTCTTGGTTAGGTTACGTTTCTAACACGTTTATGTTTAAATCGGCATCCATATCCATAAGCGACACTCAGTTAAAACTCCCCCTTAAGTGTCATGTCACTACGATAGAGACTATCTGAGAAACTGGCATGTAGAGGCGAATAGATATCTATCATAAAGGAAATCTTCTAATATATAAAATTCCCGTGTCACGATGTTAGTTACCGTACTCCTCCGAAACGGCTTAACCGATTTTTACCAAATTTTGTATACATATTGGGTAGGTCTGAGAATAGAACAACATCTATTTTTATACCCCTAAGTGTTAAGGGTTGCTCACACTAAAAAACAATATTTTATTTTTTGGACGAAATTTTTTGTTTTTATTTTTTTATAATGTGGCATTAAACATACATACAACTAGAAAAAAAAATCGGCAAAACAACGTTTGCTGGGTCAGCTAGTGATTATATAAAATTAAAAGCTTGTAAATTGTCAAAATACCCATGAAAAATACCTAGTGAAACAACACTTGAAAGAGAGTCGACAGGTTACGACACTAAGTTTAATGAAATGAAACTTCATTTTTGCTATAAAAGCTTTTTTGTTAATTTATTGAATATCATAAAAAGCTAATTTATCATTTTTTACGTAGTAGGTATCTTTAGTTTATCCTGTTTCTAATGAAATATAAAGAATGCGATAAGTCATCGTGCCTTAGAACACTTTATGAATACCTATTTTGATATTCAAACTAATGCTTTAATTCGACTATTTAGACGTAAGCAGTAACATTAGACATTGACCGCAGCACCGTCTCGATAACATTAGAAAATAATAATCGGTAAAAAACCTCGTAATTGGGAGCCGTCATGCTAGGGAATAATAAGTCGTGTCTAGCGCAGATAAGCGCATCAAATATTATTATGACTGGATCTCGGCTCGAAATAGATTCTTGTATACAATGAAATGCAATTTACATCACACGATTATTATTCATCGTCCATTAATACCTTCTGTATAAATTCGCTCTCACATTTTTGTATTTCGAATCACCATTATGCCACATATTTAATTATTACGTTCATTACATCATCTATTCACCAATTACTAAGGCAAATATACCGTTTACGATACGGTTTTTTTCTCTCTGATTAAAATTTATGTATTTCATGCTGATAAAATTAACAGCTTTATTGCATGAGTGTAGTGTTAAAGCATAAAAGTACATGCATCGACGTTCAGCTGATGGAAACAGTATGAACCTTTGACTCACCCCTTTACCAGAGGGATCAAGGGATCGGTAGCTATTCGAAAGTTATCCTGACCACTTCAGAAAAAGAAAATTTAGTGCCGTATAACAAATGCTCCATGCCGCGTATTCGATCAACGCGTAGGACAATCATTTGTATGATCCACTCATGATTGTTCTGAGTCCTGGTGCCTCTAAGCATGAAATTTGAATATTTGAGAAGAAATGCTGAAGTGCGAGAGTTGTTTAATAAAAAGAAGAAAGACCGTATACTTATTACATAACTATTGTAATTAACTTTGTTTAAGTGTAAAGCTACAGAGAGACAAAACATTCTTCTTATTATACTCATGCAGTTGTCTAGAGAGTTATCAAGTTGTTCAGATATTTAGTAAGATTAAATCAAGTATGATACAACAGGGAGACAATCAGTAACATTAATTAAGTACCATCATAAATATTTTCCGTGTGAGTCGTGCGCATCACGTAACATGTCGGCAGATAGGTGTATCTGCCGCCATCGCTATCTGCCCCCGATAGCACTTGATACGCTATGTCCAGGCTGTCTGGCCAAATGTTTATTTAGTTATGCTATGCTGTCTACTCGCTAATGAGGTCAACTTCACCTTGTGTAATCGCGCTGGAAAACTTACTTCGGCATGTTTATCGGTGTCGTAAATATACTCATATTTATTAATAACATTTAAGGCTAGGTCAAATGAAGTCAGTTTAATTAGTTGTATCTTTTTCTTTAGCTTCTAGAGGTCAGATAGAAGAAAATAATTTGAAAGTTTTCTCAAAATGTAATCGCACTATACTGATACTAAATTTGGCAATTTTTGTTAATTTTACACATAAAATTCTTAAATACATGGTGTAAGTAACAGTAAATTGATGTGAAAACCACGAGAACGAGTCAACGCTGTCATCAAAGGATGTTTTTTACAGATAAGATCTTGCTTAAAAGTCACATTTCTTCATTTGATTATTCCACATAGTTATGTTTTTAAAGATTTTAATACAAGTTTTAAACAATTTATATTCGGGTTGACAGGTCAGACATTAGCTTAGCCGAGTGAGTGATTGCCTTTTCTAATAAACTTTACGCTACAGACGGATTGTACGGATGTACAATCATTATCTATTCCAGCAGGCTCTTTTGGATTTATTAGCGTCAATAAAAACATAGTAGATGCAGTCTATTTATTTATTTATTTATGTCTACGAAATTTAACAATTTCTTGTTAATTTAGTTTTTAGAAAATATTCATAAAATAATTAAAATATTTCTAGTTCGAAAACATGATTTAGGTATGTCAAAGTCTGCAGTGTAAACGTAAATTTATGCTTTGCAGCAAACTACATAGGTAAATAATTAAAAGGTTGAGGTTAACTGAATAAAGGTGTTTAAAAAACCATGTGCTTAGTTATTCTAACTTACCTTTTGAAGTTAGTTAATTCCAATTTATCAGATTAGCTCACATTATTTATTGTAATTATAGTCGTTTAATTTATCAAATTACTTACTCGTACTGTCTTCGATTACTCCTAACCTTTTGAGCCATTAAGTAATTATGTTCTATTTAGGCATAGCAAATGCTTTATTCGTGTAAAGAAATACCTAGATGTGTTAATGTCAAAAGCGAAATCAAATAATTTTGAAAATGCCTTCGCGTGATATAGAAGATTATAATTAAATTCTAGATTAACTATACAATCAAAATGCCTTTGAATTCTCATTAATTGAATTCTAATTATTTTCTTGAGAAATTTTGACCGTCTTTAGAGTTTTGAGTCCAAGATTGCAAATACATGAAAATTCATTTAAATTATTTCATCGAAAACATAACCCAGCTAAAGTTGTCCTATACCTGTTATCTGAAACATTTTTACGAAATTATGGGGTTCTGACGGCGATTTTCCAAAATTAAGCCATCAAAACCTGTGTCGAGATCGAAATTGGGTATAATATCAATACATATGTACATTTAGATCTTAGCATACATGTGTTTGTGTGAGTGATGTTATTCTAACCAACTTATCATTAGGCACAATAAAATCTTAGTTCCCATCATGTACTTGATGTAATGTTGCTTGTACTTAGTATTGCCTGTACCTTGTATAGGTAAGTAGCGAGCGGCGGCGCGGTGGCGCTGGGGAGAGGAATTTTGGCGGCCTTCCTGAAGAGCCTTCAGGTGACGCGACGGCCCGTCTAGACGTCTGGCGCCTACCATGTGTCGCAAGCCGCATTCGCATTCACGTGACTTAATTGTCAGGTCACTATTGATGTCATACGTACATTCGAATTCAAATCTGGTGAATCTGCAGAAGCGGATGATTGTATAGTTCGGATAAATGTGACGCAAACACGAGATCAGTAATGCTAAGACCAGTTATATTTTTTACAAAGCTAGTAGCACGTTGGACATATACATTAAATTTATAATCGTCTCAATCAACTAACTGTAAAAATCATATTTATTAACTTAATGAGTATGATGAACTGGTTTTACTTCCATTCATCTGTATTCGATTTTATTCATTTACTCGCTGCTATTAGACAATGGACTTTTTATTTTAAATAATTAATTTTAATCAACTTATTGTATGCAGATTGGTTGTAAAATAATAAACACTGCCTAACTAAAGTAAAACACGACGTGAATGACAAATGTTGACATCAATTTAATTAATCAAATAAGGTTCGTCATAAAGCTATCAACAAAACGTGATTTCTACTGCTATTTCTATTGAAACTATTGTCGGTAGACACATTTTTCTCAGGCAGCGAAGCGTAGCGTCTGGCTAGATTCCATACACTGCGCGAGGGCGAAAGCGGACGCGGCGTTGGATGGCTGCTGGTCTACAGGAAGTACATTATTTAGACAAAAGTGGAAATATAACAGTTCTACGTTTGCCTGTATTTTGAAAACGATGCGCAATGCGAAGCCACCCAAGCATGTTTCGTGTCTATGCGTTCGTAATATGCAAGTAAGAAAACATTAGTAACCGCATTTACATCTTGTGTACTGAATGAGGAACCAATGATAATAAGCCAGAATTAGGTAACCGCAACATGCAAGTAACTTAAGTTAAGTGTAATGATATAAAAAATATATATATAATTATTTAAAAAAAGCATTACATTTTTTATTAATAAACAACATTTAAAGTCAGTTTAAATATGGATCACAACTGTCGCGATCTCGTGGAAGCCTTCACGCAACCGTCGCGCGTCGTATATTGATTGTGTTATTCTTTTTGGTGGTGAATGTGAATGAATGGACGCGTGTGTATCGCGGCCAGGGTCGGCTCCCGGTTCCTTAACTATTCACCGACGCCCGGCCACTGCGGCCGTGTGGCCGTGACACTAAACAATAAAACAACAGTTACCGACTTCAGTGAATCTTTGTATTTACTTATTCATCGGCTCACAATTACTTAGAGTATGAAGTTTTATTTTTGCAAGTTACCTTTTATTCCCTTTGCTTGTACATAGGCTGGTCGATAAAATAAGAAATCATTAATAGCAGCCACTAATGAATATAGGGCTCAGCTGTAAAATACTTGATATCATAGTTTATGTAATTGGTGTCTGTGTACAAAGGTTTGAGATAAAACTGTTTTATGACATCAATGATATCACAATCTCTTGAGTAGGAATAATTTTGTACTTGTGAAATGTAAACAAGTATACTTACGTAACGTTTGCAGTCGCTTACGTTTATTTCAATCCATTTTATTACACGGTGTTTCATGTCTGATGCTAGACTGCACGTCATTGGTGACAAATTAACGATGAATGACAAAAATTACTACAGTCAGTGCGACAGTGTATTAAAAAAAATGTTGTCAAGACTCTACCAAAACATTTACAAAACTCCACTCTAGGTCATAAAACTGCATAATCTATTAATCATACTAAAATATCACAAACCGTTTTGACGAATACTGTTGTCCATTCCATCATCCATTTTAAATTGTAATACACATTATCTCCGAGCGATCTAACAACTTTAGACGGGCGACACCAATATGTATGTAAATCAACAGAATGGCCAGATATTGATCACTCTATATACAAATATGCAAGACATCGATGTTTTATCGTGCTTATATGTTGTGTGCTATGAATATTTAAAAGTACGATGCTCTAAGATGTGTTGTATCTGCGAGACAGCTTGCAGTCATAAATCTCTCAAACAAAAAGTAGTTACTGAGCGTACATCAATGATTGGCACTGAAAGCCGTACTTTATAGACAAACTGCAGACACAAGAAGCAATTGTTTACGTGTTGTATGATTAGCAGGATGCATTGTAATGGTCGGTTTAGTGTCATTAACTATTTCGTGTCGAAGTCTGCGCGTCTAGACAGGTGTGCCCGTTTCTTCGGACGGTCGTATCGCAAGGCAACGTGAATGTTAAATTGACCGCAACGCATTATTAATGTGAAGAGCGCCTTGTTTGCCTCTAATTGTGCAACCATTTATTCTAACTGCCTACAAATGTGGCAAATACATTAACGTAAGTTAGCGTAACGATGGCAATATACATGATACGTATATTATACCTACTCTGTTTTCCGCGTGTACGTTACTACACATTTAACATTTGCGGTTTTTTCGTTTTAGTGCCTTTTTGTTGTCTTATTTTTGTAGCATTTGCAATATTTAACATTATCACTTTTTACACACTCTGTCTTTTATTGATAAATCTTTCTACATCAGCCTAATAATGGACAGCAGTCTCTAATTTTCTTGGCTCTGTAGATATTCAAAAATAAAAAATATCTCGATCCTTGCTGGGCACAACAAAATAAATTCATGAGGACTGCCCTGTAATTTAAATACATTATATTTTTTTATTCAATATATATTTTTGTAAAAGTTATTCCGTTGATACCACTACTTATCTGAAACATTATCAAAAATCATATTTATCTAAGATGTGTCATATAACGTAGAGACATTGCGGTCGGACGTGGAGAGATAACATTTATTTTAGTTTGTGACACATCTCTTAGTACTATTTCTTAGTAGTTATGATGTATCTATACTAATATATACATCATAATCATGTATCTATACTCTATACTAATATATAACACTGAAGAGTTTGTTTGTTTGTTTGCTCAGGAACTACTGGTGCAAATTGAAAAATTCTTTTTGTTTTGAATAGACCATTCATCGAGGAAGGTTTTAGGCTATAAACCATCACGCTGCGACTAATAGGAGCGAAGATACAATGGAAAATGTGGACAAGTATAAATCATGTAGGTAGGTATAAATTATAACTTATATATATCTTCTAACCACGCGGACGAAGTTGCGCGCAACAGCTAGTATAAATATATTTTGACTTTCCTCTTAAGAAACCACGTGGTGGCTCCAGGCGTGATGAGCTCTATTCCCACATGAGGAATTGGGAAGCACTTGCCCTGAAGAGAGAAAGATGGAGGGAGATCTAGGTCTTTGCCGCTGCAGTGGGAGAACATGGGCTTGTAATAAAAAAAATCTCTTCAATAGGAAATTGGACAAAAAAACTGTTTAGTCCGTCCTTCAGATTGCCAATAAATATTGGATACGATTTTTTTATTTTATATCGTTTACTAAAAATAACAAGGATACAGTGATTTAAAATCTCGTGTGACGTAACTTACTAGAATGTTTTTTACTAGCAGGTGATATATCTAGTCTACCTACTGAAAATCAGTCTAACGAGACAGTTTGCAGTCATATTCACACTAATGAGATTATATAATAATACTAGCTGACCCAGCAAACGTTGTTTTGCCGATTTTTTTTTCTAGTTGTATGTATTTCTAATACCACATTATAAAAAAAATTAAAACATCCAAAAATAAAATATATTTTTTTTAGTGTGAGCAACCCTTATCACTTAGGGGTATGAAAAATAGATGTTGTTCTATTCTCAGACCTACCCAATATCTATACAAAATTTCATAAAAATCGGTCAAACCGTTTCGGAGGAGTACGGTAACTAACATCGTGACACGGGAATTTTATATATTAGATTTAGTCAAATACCCTATTAGTTGTTGTTACAATTGTAGTATTTCAGGTTTCCTGACAGATATCAAGACATGTCTAAAATACCGGAATCTTATCCTTATCACACATTATCAGCTCGGAGAGTAACGTAGTGTCTTGCGCACATATTTGACAGACTATAAAACACTGTTATCGAACAATATTTTAGGAACTTAATTAACACTACCCGAATTACATCTTCAGAAGGAAACACATTTTGAAAAAAAATGAGCAGACACAGCTTATAAATTTTATGTTTTCAATAAAAAAATACATCTTCTTCTTCTAATATATAAAATTCCCGTGTCACGATGTTAGTTAGATTTTTATGAAATTTTGTATACATATTGGGTAGGTCTGAAAATAGAACAACGAAAGGTGTTAAGGGTTGCTCACACTAAAAAAAAATATTTTATTTTTTGGACGAAATTTTTTGATTTTATTTTTTTATAGATAATGGGGCACTAAAAATACATACACCTAGAAATAATTTATTAGGCGGTCAGCTAGTAATATAAAAGAATAAGAGTGACTTAATTAGAAAAAAAGGGATACTTACTCCACATACTTTACAGACCACCCCATTTTGATTATTTTCCAAAATAATAAATGTTTTCCAAGGGCATTTTGTATTGTGTAGCGTTACCTTCGCCCGCTAGAGTGAACACGTCAACTCTACCACTATTCCAGATGCTACAAATACCTCAATTATGTCTGTATCCTTATATTACGCCGCGTCTGCCAAACCGGTTATTTGTGTTGTAAAAGGGAGACACCCTTCTTAATTAACATTGTCCCAATTTACGAGCGCGTGTCCTATTTTACTTGAGATATTTACATAAAGCTTTAAAGGATTTTATTTTATACCACAATCCCGAGCACGTTCAATTAAAACTTTTTAGTTTGCAACTTATTTGAACCGTGTCTTTATTTTCTAATCTAGATACGTTAGTAATTCACGCTGTAATTAGAGTTAAAATTATAAAACGGAATTATGTAAGATAATTAAAATCTACATTTGGTGGTGTAACTCGCGGCTGCATAAGATATCTGTATTAATTTACTGCAATTTATTTTGTGCTGTAACAGTTAAAATGTTACAGAAGTATGTATTGTAGATAATACATATCATTATAAAGCCGGATTATAATACTGCACCATCACGCTGAATCTACTTCCTGCTATGCCAGGCATGAAGCAGACAGTCTTGAGTAACAGACTGCCAGACAATGTGAAAGTTTAAAGAAATCAGTAAGGATCGCTTCACATCGTATTAAAAGAAATGCGACAGACGATCACCTAATTGATATAGAAACTGTACCTAATTTGAAAGAGCCAATCAATTATTAATAACGAATTCTATTGATGTCGCTGACAGATGCCAAAATTTATGATTGAAAGCTACTACTCTCTAATTTAAAGATGAATGATTAAAATGGCATATCTTTTAAGATGTCGTTTACAAATTCACATCTGTTTACCATACAAGTATGACATATCGATCATGTTTTTTAGCTTATATTATACCAACAAAATGATGATAGTCACAGCAGACAAGTTTGTAGAGCCTATTAGGGCTGATGCCTGCCGGGGCAGCGGAATTGTACGAAGGGGTTACCGTGGCCCCGGTACCTGAAGAGTAAAGGAATGAACACGGGCGAGGTCTGTGATCAATAGAAATCTGACTCTCCCTTCCATTCAACCTGAAGCAGAAAGAGTCATTGGATGATTTGATATCCGACAAAAAAGTGTGAAATATGTTAATAGTAATATTGTCCATCGGCGATGTTCCGCAAATATAAAAACATTGATAAAAACTTAAATGCCACAACTTAAGATTCATTACAGCAATTCGGGAAGATTAATGTAACTAGATTTGGTTAACGACGAGTAATAAAGGCGTGACATGGTAAAGTATTGCCTACGGAGCGACATCAGCGTCTTTATTAGCTGACAGTAGTCTTGTCGTTGATTATACATTGTATACATGTACATTATGACGAAATAGAATCGAAAGGAAAATTTTTTGAAAAAAGAAAATAGTTTTTCAGTAATTCACGAATGATGAAAATTTATGATGAGTGACTTCACAATAAATGAATTGAGGACAAAAACGGTAACGGTTCACATAACTACTACCACAAATCTTGAAGTAACACCTGAAACTGATTTATGAATAACTGCGAGTAGTAAAGTAGTCCTCGGTTTCGACCAAACCATAAAGGGGACTATTCTAAACCAGATCTGGTACACGTCTCGTATCGCCCGGCGCATTTGTGCGGTAATTTACGAGCGGTGGCTAAGCTTGGAGAGCAAAATGACTCTATTGTCACGCATAAGTAATATATCTGTGCGGCCTACATTCCGCTACATGCCTGCTTTGTTAAATAATTATGCATTGTTACGTAAAGCCGACTACTTGCGACAGTAGATGGTGAAACTAGGGTGAACCCGTTATTTTGCTTAGCTTGTTACATCCGAAAATTGTTACGCTTAGCCCTTTACATGCATTAATGAAAAATACTTATTTAATTATGATTCATCTTAAGCGGTATTACACCACAACGGACCATCGTACTATAAAAATCAGTGACTGTGCATTTCTCTTATTGACAACGACTATAACAAACAAAGGTCCTTATCGTTACTTAGGTACCGTCTGTCAGGCTCGTTGTTTAGAAAAGCATATCACGGTTTTCCTCGTACATATGTACACGACTAACCTTAATTGATACAAAAATAGTAATTTAATAACAAACTTTCTATGCCTTTGATTGCTATGTGTGCCTATGTACTCATGTTTACTAGGTATGCCGACGATAAGGTTCAAACAAGATAAGCCGCAGACATTCTCTGAGCACTATCGTTATTTCGTACAAACATTTGTAGACGTCTGTACTCAAAACAATACGTAAGTGTGTTTACTAAGGCTATATTACAACACAAGTCGACAAAACCGGCCTAAAACAGCCGGTCCTGCCGGACTTGTTTACTAAACGTTCAAAGTGAGCAGCCCACTGGATTTACATCACGTTACCTGCTCAATGTAAATTGAAATTCATTGAGCATTCCATGAGAGGAATTGCGTACTAATATGATGCATCCGTGTTACGTGTTTTATGCTCAATAAAGTGTATCATGTGCGGCCTTTCAGACACATGATTAGCATATTTTCTACTCGCTCTGATGCCAATACTATTTAGGGATTATTTCAACACGATGAATAAATTAGTGTTCGCTATTTTATGATTCATGTTTAATGTTAGGCTAAACTTTTACAATCAAAATCAAGAATTGATTATGTATTCTGCCAATTACTTAACCGATATGGGGAAAAAAAACCTGGATATCTTAGCGACCTTTAAGTAATGTTCATCGTATCGTTCAACATTTTACTCATTAACAATTCATCTATTGACACAGCAATGACTGCCAGCACTCACGTACCGGGTTCATTCATTAAGTCAAAACTGTTATTTGTTTTGTTAATTATAGTCATAACCGGAAACTCGTAGAACGTACGACCGACAGGAATAAGTACCGTACTCGTATTAAAATAGCGGATTTCCATAGCTTGGTGTTAGAGTCGTTTTCATTTAGAGATTTTTGGTCAACAGCTGTTTGCTACATGAGAGGTGTGTCTGCATGGCCAAGCGGCGGTGCCTAGGTTGGACGGGCCGTGTGTGTACTGAGTAGGGCACCAATTGAGTGCATTCTGATGCAGTGGCTGTGCTTTGGAAGGCACGGGATGTGGTGCAGCGTCGTGGGTGTGGGCCGGAGCAGGGTGACCGGTGACCGCTTCGGCGAGCCGGGTGCCATATTCGGTCAGTGCACATTGTTGTTTACCGGCGCGGTATCGCGAGGCCGCGTGACGTAGCGTCTAGACGGGCGCCTGCCCGCGCCCCGCGTCCCTCGCGCCGCGCCCCCCTCCGCCCCGCTCCCCGCTCCGCTCTCCCCTACGCCCCACGTCTGCCACCCGACAGCTATGCACTGACTGTTTCGATCACCAGCTTATCTTTTCAAACGGTATTGCTGCACTGTACCGATGCACTCGACGGTAACGATCGACGGTGACCATAGGCGACGCATGACGACCCTGTACCACGACACGATACAGGCACTACCCGACACTCCTCTGTTAGGAAATACCACTGCCTTATTATCTATATGAAACACAACAATACCATAACGCCGTAATAGTTATTAGTGCCTTATAAAAGTTATAGTTACGATCTGTGACCGTTCGGCAAGTAATTTTTATTTTGTGTATACCATTAAGAAGTACCTAAGTTCTTTAAAATTGATAAATCAACTAAGCCTATTGCTTTGTTTCAAAAACTTTTTGCGGTTTGCAACAATGTTATAAATTAGTCAGTAGTAAAAATATTTTTTTGATGTACACGCATTATTAGTCTTTCGCTCTACATAAAAACCAATTTCAGAAAAAAGTACTAAGGTCCAAACATAATGTAAAGGTGGTGCATTCGAACCGAGGACGATGATGAAAAACCCATGTATTCTCTTCGCCATTCAAATGTAGACCTTTGGTAAAGGAAAACATCGGAGAAAACCTAGGTTTTCCGCAAAGGAATCTAAAATCTCCTATGTATAAGTGCACATATGTGACTTATTCTGATTTGGCTACTAAGTGTTAAAACTGTATAAATACCAGCATTGGGCCAAACCCGTGCCGATATGATAGATAAAAACAATTCTTCATAAAAGGACTTATGGCAATCGGCATGAGACATATTATCTTGAGCTGTCAGCCTCGGGTAGGTAGTAAGCAGTACCGGCCACTTGTCATATTTATGACTGGCATTTTTTAATAGAATTTGTCATCATAAGTAAGATAATTGAATGCCTAGATACAATGTATCACAAAAATAACGAACTTTACTTTGATTTAACGGAAAAAAATGTATTAAGAATTATTTTACTTTACTTTTACTTTCTGTAAACAGTACAATTCGATTTACTTTTTATGATATTCTTAAAATCTTAAGGGATCATTTGCAGACAGAAAGTAGTGACTCTACACAAACATTTAAAAAATTAAATGCGTTAGTAAATCGTTCGTAACAAAAACAATTCTCACGTAAGTAGATTGTACGCGCAAATTATTTTAGCTCTCATTGTACAAACGAACAAATGACCTAGACAGAGTTATCACGTCTGTCTGGCGCATAATTGTCTGCTATGTAATTAAACTCAGTCTATGAAACTACCTACCCAATTTCTAGCGGTTTACGGGAATTTCCGCTTGGTGTCGCTACCTACTGCAACAAATTCCGATTCTATCATTAAATATTATTAAGCTAATTACATTTATTATAAATACTTTAACAATTTAAAAGGCATTTTAATTAATAGAATAGTCGTGAATTCATACCCCTTAATTTGGAAGAATTGTTAAACATATTGTATTCTGTAAATTGGTACCTACGATAAAATGAATGCAAAATCTTAATTGCTATGGATAAAGAATTTTAATGATGAATCTTTAAATGGAATGCTTTTATCATAACTTATTATATTTTAAGACATAAGGTGGGTTTCTGCTGGTCAGTAATAAAACATATTATTTATTAAAGATAAGTGTTAAAAGTAGAAGCATGAAAGCTACAGGATTTATCAAGTAAGTATTAAAATATGAATTTAATTATTAACTGGAGGAATAATCATACATAGACGTAGAATTGTAATTTGTGAAGTTGAGCGCTAGGGCCGGTTGCCGTCAATTGAATAAATCGTTTGGCTGAATCAATAACACGATTGTCATTTGTTAGCTGTGCAATACTATGTATTAGTAGTCGTGACGAGTCGTCGCACAAACGAATGGCCTACAATATATTATTATGGCGCTACGGGTGAAATCAATCCTAACCTTGTAGACTATCGTACGTAATAAAAAAAATATATTTAATGTATCCTTACAAGAGAATGACGATCGTCATTCCCTTATTTGGATATAAAAATCTATTTAATAATTTCAGTCAGTAAATAATACGCATATCTCATGTACCTACTTAGGATTGAGTTGTTTTCAAACTAAGCTGTTGCATTGGTATACTCGATATTACCGGAATAATCTACGTTTCGCTTTGTCATGGCACCTAAATAAGATAAATCATAACCTAATCTTGAAAATCCAGTTCACGTGGTCAGATTCCCCTCGTGTTTTAGCATTTTATAAAGTAAAACATACACATTGTTTTTCACAAAGTCTTGTCCTATAACAGAATTAAGTGGACATGAGTTATGGGTTTGGAAAAACTACGTTTCTATGTATATTACAAAGAGTTACGACACTGGAGATTAAACGGCGATAAAAAGTCAGCTGCCCCTTGGCGATTACGTTATCGCGTGTGCTTTGTTCTGATCGATATATAAATCTGTATCGGCTACGGGTAAATTACAACGCGATTGACACACAAGCAGTCTCTTGGGGCTTTAAATATGAAATACAATCTGAAAACGTTCGTGAACATATAGCGCCTTCTTAGTTGACTGCTTCATCGAAGTACTTCAACCCTCGGTGAAAGAACACTACCATCTAACTGCCTTCAATCATCTTAACCGAAATTATTTGTTCTATAATAAACAATACCACTTTTTGAAAATTGATCCGTCATGTTTCACCGCGAATTATTACAGAGAGGAATAATCAGAGCTCTTTCGCAGGATATATTATATGTCGGATATTATAAATTATAATCCAAATATCCATCATAATCTTGAATAGTATCTAATATTACTTTGAGCATATCACAAATGTAAAAAAACCGTAAAGTTCACTGAGGATTCCGTACAAACCTGTACATGTGTAAAAATATAGGGAAAAGTTCGTAGCTATAATAATATTCTTATTATGTTATCCCACCATTCCTTGTAAAATTCAGACAAGGTGACCACATAAAGCTTGCCCTGTAGGGACAGTAGATTTCAGTATTTGTTATAAATTTCAGATTTTTAAACCTTCGCTCCTGAGGAAAATGTAAGTGATGTACAGACGAAATGTACAGACAGATGAAATACAGACGGAAAGAACTCAAAGTGATTATAAAATAGTACCGTTTTCTTTTTTTAAGAACCTTAAAAATAGCGAATAGCGAAATCATTAGCGCATCACTTAGGAAAACCAAAAAAGCTACCGCAATCGTGTGATAATGAGTGCAGTGTGTGAGCTATCTATCTAACACGATTACAGTTTTTAGTAAATATCTTTATGTTTTGAATTCTGCTCGCATGAGAATGCTTTTGCTCACAAGTTGTATGACAAACATCCTTCTACGAGAATCAAGCAAGGGATAATAATAAAATGATTACAAACATTTCTTAATAACTCTGGTTTCTGATGAAACATTTCATAAGTAGTTTTTGACACACGAGCTTCAATTCTATATATTAACTCTAACGCTTTCTTTTTAAGATCGCAAATTGTATAAAATACATTAAAAATACAGCACATTACATGAGCGAGTAATGTAGGTACTGTATTTTTAATGCGAGTAATGTATTTCTGACCACATGACATTCCACTACGGATGATGTAATTGTAATATTATATTTCTTTACCATTCAGTAGGTAAATGTTTAAATCGACCACACTACCAAAATACATGTATTCGTTTGATAAAAAAATCATGCCACGTTGATAAGTATCACATACAGTCAGTTTAATTTAATATTGCCTCAGCTTACATAACTTGTAAAATTTGGCGAACCTCCTTGAAGTCAGTCAAGCACCAAAAACAAGGTGCAAATATTGCTAAATGATATGTTTTTTTTAACTTCAAGATTAGGGTTCCTTCAAGAATTGTGTTTTACTAGAACGACCGACCGAAATCGAATATTTTTATACAGCTTATGTGCATTTAAAATACTGTTTTCACTAGGGTAAAAATATGTTGGTCTCTCCATAAACAGTTTTAGTAGGTGTGGTGTGGTCTCATTTTTTCCCAAAGATCGTTCTTTACTCCTGTACACAAAATGTGACTATATGTATATGTATCTTCAGACACGTTTTTCCTTATATTATAACCCTTAGTAAAATACATTAAAGAGTATTTTAGAGATTAAAGAGCAGCGATGAGCTCATTAATAGGTACTTACGGCTAAATTCATCTATTCATCGGCAAAGCTGCGAGTAATGAAAATATCGAAAATGGCCACCGTGGAAAGGCTTATACTAAATGGTCAGTTATGCAAGTCGGAGTAGGCGGGGCGTGTCCAATACCAATACATGATAAATGTGTATTGTGTTTTGTTCGTATGTGTGAGTGTGAGGTGGATGTGTGAGTACACTACAGTCTTATCATATCAGCTACATCGGTATCGTCTACTCTTCACGCTCAATGCGTTAATATATCGTTATCAGCCTTTATACCCGTCTAGCTAATTTAATTCATTCGTATGTATCCGGTATTAATTACAAGTAGGAAACGATGACATAATTTTATTTAAGAAAGACCATGCGTTTTCCTGTTTGATAAGGCCCCACGTTGGACGCCATTAACAGTTGAACGTTACCTTTTCTTAGAAAAACCTAAATTTCTCAACATTGTCAGTATGATGTATGAATTCATGATTCAATTGTTTGTATGCAATGCCTTGAATCAGAAATCGTCATATTTTTACTAGCACTTGTTAGTATTTGATTTATTTTATAGTTTTTATGTCATGTTTCTGTAGATTTATTCATACCTAGTATTATTCTCTTCCTGCACTCAAAAAATAATTCAAGATATAAAAAAAAATACAAAGTTAGATTAAAATGTTTATCAATACAATATAACCTCATTTCTTCAAATTTAAAGTTATCCATGTGCTATATAAAACCTACGTAGGTATCAGGCATCGCATTATAACTTTTGCGTAATCCTTAGAAATATTTCTATAAAGCAAGAAAATTAATAGATAAAATTTATGACTAAAAAAATAACCTAGAACATACTATAGTACTTTCGTGGTGCCATGTAGCATACCTATCGACTTTATGGATCAAAGATTAATAGATATAAACTTAAAGATAAACACTGATAAATAAATTACCTGAGATCGTAATGAGTGTAGGTATAAAACAACAAACATTAGGGAATGCCAGATTGCGAGCATTCGTAAAGTTTGAACACCACGTATCAGACATCCAAATAACGCATGTTGCTGTCACCGGTGTCAAAGATAATGTAATCATCAATTAAGTAGTTATTGTGTATCAGCTGATTACGCGACGAGTTGAAGGTCTTGTTGACTGATAATGTTTCAGGAAACCGGTTATCTAGACATCTATGTACCTATCGAGTTCTTATGTGGTCTTTTTCCAGACCTCGTAAGAATTTTCGCATTGGCTGTCATGGTATTATCATGCCCGTTATAATAACAGCTTTTAGGTTGATTCTATACAAATGTAGAATATTTTTCAATCAATCCAATCAGATCAAATGTATTCGCACTCAGGAATATTAAGAATTGAAATGTTTTGGTACTTAAGCTTTCTGATGAGAAGAGCAAATTAAAAAAAAAAGACGACAAATTTCTAAAATTGCAGATCGGACTTTTCTTGTTGCTTACATACCAATAAAAAGTTTAAAAAAGTGTCTGCAGGTTAGCTCTCTTAAATCTTTTGAATTTTTGCATACCCCTTGGTTTTAGCAACAACAGAAATATATCGTGTGTGAAAAATTTAAATGCACTCTTGCGAGTTTTATGAAACAGACCAGTGACAGTCCGCGTCGTCTAAGCAGTAGGGTTTAATTTTACCTCTTGTATACCTACTGTTTTTCAAGACAACCTATTACCCACCTACTACCTCTGCCTATTATCATGTAACGTTCATCGCAGGCTTTCACTTTAAACTACGCACTTTATTAATACGTTGTGAACATGTGACTTTTACTTATCAGGCCTAGTATTCGATAATCCTCAACCATATGGCGATTTCAATAGAATTCAACAAAATGTTTTCAAAATTCGCCGATATACTCCTTGGTCCCCGATTACTCAAACGACGTTACATAAAGTTGTAAAGTTTTTATTTTTAAAATCTTTGGGAATACTTTATATTAATAATCATTTGAGACATAGTAAAAGAAAAGGTGCTATGACCTATGTTACAATTGAAGGGATTCAGAAATGTTTTAATTAATTGATTCTTTAAAGAATTCCTACACTACTAATTAATACCTACTATTCCTTTAAGCAGTCGACAAATCTACATGTAATCTATTAAGACAAAACATGTTGTATCTCGTCATATAACTCTATAACGCAATTACTTGTCTAAATATAGAGACGATCTAAAATGTTATCTAATCACACTATTCGCATCCTTCTTAAAGATATATTAATCATAATTAAAGCAGTATTAATCTGTGAAGTATCATTGAAACACCTGTTGGATTGTGTATATACAGAAAAGGGTACTGGAAGTAACCAGTTTCAATATCGCTACATAGCAGTCTAGCTCAAGGAAATGCAGGGCAGGTTAAAAATCAATACTGTTCGTCTTTCATCAAAAACGCAGGTTGTTATTCGTTTTAGTTTCAACAGAATATTAAAAAAAATCCTAACAGCAAGTAAAATAAAAATAAAAATTACAGAAAAATATGGTATTGTTACGGCCTAAAAATTATATGCACGATGACGTCTGATAACCGAATTACAAAAAAATAACATTATATTTTAAATGGCTCGGGATAAACTACCTATACATTTACTTTCTCGATCGATAACAATTTGACGGTACACAAGTGTCATGTAAGTTGTGTAGTCTAGTCCGAATTCGAAACAAAACAATGGTTGATAAAAAGATGTGGCACGAGCGTGACTAACCGCTCGATTAAAGCCACTGCAGCGCGGTGCGCACGCGTGCTGATTACATACAGCCGAATTGCTGCGGCCGCGACCCGCGCCGAGTCGCCGACGTCGCGGCCGGGAGAGATCATGCATTCGTGCCAGACGGCTACCGAAATTTGGGTTAGGCGCTTTTTTGCGCGACGCGGGCGCCGCCGTAGAAGCGCTCGCGCTGAGGTCGATGAGCCCCGAGCTCCCCGCGCCCCGCCCCACCCCCACCGACCAGTTCCACCACAAGGTGCAGCGGCCGCTGCGACCAATCGTCCAACCCTACATACCTACCACCTGCCAGACACTAAGCGAGTATAACATAATGAACCAGCCTCAACACTACGTGCGCCGAGCGGCCACTTGCGAGAGCAACTGGAAAACTGGACAAGCAAACCTGCACAATGTTTAAAGGAAAATAACCTTTAAGTAGCTAAATTGTTGCACAACAATATTCCTAAAATTATCAATGTCTCCATTTAAAGTAATTAACACCAAAACAAGGATAACCAAAATGTGACGTTATGACCAAACATAATGTTATTATTATTTATATGTACGAACAGTATTGATTTCACTTCCTACGTCTGCGGTCGTCTGATGTCAACAACAGACTCTGTGGTTACGAAAATTATACTAATAACCGACAATTTTGTTTGCATGTACGTATGTACTTGTACTGTTACGATAATTATGATACATAGGTTTAACAAATAACGCTCGGTAAATAATTTGTTTTGAATTGCAGCTACAGAGGTGTGTAATTTAATAAAAGTCTGAAAAACGAAACATGTAATCATATTCAATGAGATTCTGCTTAATACTTTGAACACGAGTAAAAAATACAACACAAATTACAAAAACCCTTATTTTGGCGGAAATGCTAAGACTGAGAAATATTTTAGCTGAGAAGAATCGTGAAATGTGCGTCTAGGTGACGAAACCACTCTTGAAAATAAATAACGTTCAATTGGAGTAGACATGCTCGTGATAAGGTGTATGCCTTCAATCTTCATACATATATAAACCCAACATATTGGAGCCAAAACATTACCAAACCGTGAACTATCTAACAATGTGTTAATTGACATCTGCGTTTTCCTCATCTCTTCGCGGGCAGTATTTTTTATAAACCGATAAAGATCAGTCCGGGCATAGACGAATATGAATTGTATGTCTAGACGTGCCATCCGCCTCGACTAAGCCGCGCATAATTATGCTCTTGTTATATTTGTCTACCGTACAAAAAGCATACACCAAAATGTGCATTGAATATAATAATTATAATGATTGACACACTATATATTTTGCACCAAATGCCATTGGCTTTTTACAATCGTGGTCTCTGCACGACGCTATGAATAAAAATGAATGTAATCATGTCTGGAGATTCATATCGGACACAAACCATAACGATTTCAAATTAGATTTTAATAGTCGATCCACTGCATCCTATGTCGAGGCATACACGTCATAATATAAACAAGAAATGTTAACAGTAGTTTAGTACATATTTATGTATTTGAATGTTTCGAAGGTAATGGAATTTCAAATGAAGATACCTCGAGCGCATCTCAAATTCCATGCCCAGGTAAAGTCTTCTTATTGTTTAGCAAATTTTTAATGTGTTTGAGAAGTTTACGTTTTATATTAACAGCCGATTTTGGATACAAGTTTTCACGAGTCAAGGTTTTGTAGAATGCTATTTTTACACAAAAAATATCTTGTTATCATGCAGATTATATAATGTTTAGTATATAATGCAGTTTTTTAGCTCTATTAACTTTTCACCTCACTACTTATTACAGACGTCTAATGGCGCGTAAAGGCAAGCAGCTCGTTGAGAATAAAGAGAATAAAGTGCAGAGTGAAACCAATGCAGTATGGCACAGCACGGCGCGGCGCAGCGCGACACAAAGGCACAACCCTAGCAACGGACGCTGCACGCTTCGGAGAGAGCGACGACTTGCACTGGGAGACTAGAGAGTGTCTTTATCCACCGACTCACTACGAGACATTACTAATTTTTAAACCTGATCTGAGTACCTCACGGGCCAACTACTAAAGGTACACTCAATCACTTTGTACAATTCATTTTTATCAACGTATAAGTAACAGACAAAATTTCAACGAAGTCAACGTTCGTCATCCTTGAACATGCACCAGGTCAAAATTGCTATTGTACACAAAACACAAGTCTAGACACCAGCCACTACAAATTCATTTAGCAGACTTTATAATAAAACGCTTATTCTCGAATCGTCTTATATTTATAAATTATGTAAACAAACGTAAACCATGGTTTATATTATGGTGATGAAATGGAACTCGACGTAGGGTTGTGCTTTCTGTATATTCGCTTGTCTTAATTTTATATACATTATACAGTAAACAACTATCAGCTATTCATAATTAAAAACATGATTATATTTCGCGCTTTTAGGATATAAAGTCATGATTTTATTTATTATATCAAAATAATAACTAAGAAATCCTTTTAGATATCTTAAAAGTAATTAATTACATGCTTGCTATAAATAGTGTTACACACATAACAAGCCACAAATCATTTTTCAAATTACGGCCAGTTACAAATATCAAGGCTTACTGCATTTTTCTTAGTCGTCTGTAATAATTTCAAAATGAATATAGTCAATATTACATATGAAGCTACTTTATTTCACGATCCCTAATTCTATACGTACTAGATGCATAAGTTAAGCAGATATCTGTGGTGGCACTTGATGACGTCACTATGTAAACGGAGCGCGTCTAGACGGGCCGCAGACGAATTTTTAATACAGGCACGAGCGGGCCTCGGGCGCGCATACGGCGTACCTACTGCAGCGTAATACCTACTCGGCGACACGTGATCCGCGCCCGCACCGCGCACTAAGCACTGATGCACAAGACACTCGCTACATATCACATTACCATTATCTAGACCATCATTAAATCCTTTCCTTTCCCTTACAAAAGGTGTAAATAACTAGCTAGCATTTGAAATACCTCGAATTTTTTTAACGCTATAAATCTACATTTTAAATATCTTAGGTCAACCAGACGTGAATTCGTAGTGATAGTCATGTGACCTCCACAATTCAACGCGATATATTTAGATTACGGTCAACTTAAAGTCCAAGAACGCATTGTTTTTAAAAGCACTATTTCTAGTAGCAGTAATCCTAGCCTCTTGGAAGTTTAAACAATGGCCTCGAACTCTACTCATATAATTAGCATAATCTTTGCACAGTTGTTACAGCTTACATTTGCTCTCTATGGTGCACTAACCTCTGTTTACTCAAAAATGTATATTTAAATACTTTAAATAGCTTGTGTAACTTCGTTGTGTTTTAAGTATCGAATAAAATAAAACAAAAACTGACATTGACCGTGCCCTCTTAAATATTGGAGTCGTTAAAAAGCTCGGAGAATAAGGACAAAAATAAAATGTAGGTACGCGTATCAGTAATAGTGGATGGACGAGTGCGCGTCGCGGCGCCAAGGTCGAGATTACGTTACGACGCGTCTGGAGGACAATCATTAACTCGCCACTTAGCTCTAATCCTAAACAATAGGCTAAGTTGCGAAAAGTATTGTTCACTGACATCGCGTACTTTGTGAAATGTTATATTTTATTGTATTCTTGCAGATATAAAAACTCTACTCTTTTTAGTCCTTTCCATAAGGTCTTGTCACAAGCGACCATAAACCCATTCTTAGCAACTTCGACGTTGATCCCTAAGTTAATAGTTACGATTATCAATGAATAACTATGGTTACGATATTTCTATTAAGCGCAATAGTGGTTTAGATTCAACTCAGATTGATAAACAGTGAGGTAAAAAAAGCAAATGAATATCTGGATAGCTCCACATTACTACTGCTACACCTGCTCCACATTAGAGTCGAGATGAGTTGAAACTCATTCGTAGCTGAACAAAATCATTACCTTATGATTGAATGTCTTTGGAACCTCTGTTGACTGATCAATATACTTTGTCAGCCTAAATATACAAAGGCTGTGACCAAATAACTCAAGCGTGACAATTAATTGATAGTGATTCGTTTTTATCTAAACTTGAGTAGTCTAGACTAGTGGCCACTCTAGTTACATCGAGTAAGTATGTACAGGCATCGATTCGATCTTTCATGAAACACTTTGATAGCAGACAAAAACACTTGTTTAATTTAGAGGCAACGTCCAGTATATCGTTTTGTTTTTTCCAGTGTTGTTGCGACCCGTCTAGACGGAATTTGGTTGTAGCTTCGGACACCATTACGCAATCACTCAATTGGATTTGGTTACAACTAGGTTTATTAGTTGTTGCAATGCAATGACGCACGATGGAGATCATCATCGTTTTTGTGTCGGGGGAAAGCCCGCCTATTTAACAACCACGTAAGTATGAGTATCTGTCTAGACGTCTGCTCCAGGAGGTCGTGAGCAAGCCGACCGCTTTCACATATTTATACAGACACCGAATCGGGGCTCCCGACACAATCGACGATTACGTGACGTAATTTAGAATTGATAGTCGTCTGTGACTATTTTCATTGAATTACTCGCGCCGCAGGTATTTCACGTTTGGTCTAGGCCCGCGGTGACGTGTATTTTATTTTAAAATTCCCCATAACACTATTATCTAACTACTCATCTTATTTTTTTCCTAAAACGCTGAATCTAAAAACTTCCTGCGTTGCTACATCAAATTGAATGATAGACGTTGCTCAAGATTAAAATGCAGTCGAAAATTTCTGTACAAATAGTATCTAATTATTACGTTTGTTGCAAAAGAAGGAATTATTAGACCATAGTAATTATAAAAATACATACTCCCCATGGCCAGTAAAAAAGCCATATGATAGAACAAAGCCACAATACTCCCGAGCTACCACTTAAATGTCACATCAGCATTAAATTAAAGTGGAGTCAGGATTCGTCTGTAGCAATTTATTGCTGGCTGGGAAACTGGCGAGTAGCGCATAATGGAACAGGGTGGCGTAAATCCAGCCTGTCTGCAGGCTCGCAGCCCTAGGCAGGTGGTCACATGAACCTTCGCGTCTATTTATAGGTATCTGAGTACATACGGTGCACCGCAACATTGTATCGACGCCTCTTATTTATTATGTTGCTCGGACCGGGCGCTGCCTCCGCCCGGCTCTGCATGTAACTCGCAAAGCCGGCCCGAGACTAATCTCATTCTGCGCTCACTTCAACCTTTTTTGCCAGTCTGCACCCTGCTGAGCTTGAAAATAAAGGATTAAAAATACAAAGGTAGCGTGTATCTATTATTGAGTACAAACATCACGTACACAATGCATGTTAATACTCCACTTTACTGAAACTTCTTAAAACACTCGATTATACTAATTGTATGTTTTGTATTTTTAAAGTTTTTTTGTAGATTAATTTATCCTAATGTTGAAGAAAATCAAAATTGTCTCTATGAGTACATTCTTGTCTGTCGTTCAAATACCTGCGTCATCGTCATACTCAATTCTTAAGAAAACATTGTTATTTACTTAAGTGTTAATGAATGAGCTTTAAAACCTTCAAGAATACTTCAATTTGTCGTGTCGTGCATACGACAACATATTTTTGTGAACTCTTATTTTAACTCCTTCGGTGTTTGTAAGTATTGTTGTCTAACTTGTTATCAGCTTAACAAAGTAATGTGAAGCGCGAACGGACCTCAATACATCATGTTATATTTAGTTATGGGTAATTACATGTATAACTTTCAAATTCATTTTTAAGCTATCATTCATCATATTTCACTATAATACTTACAGATTGCCGAAATAAAATTGTTACCAACTAGTGTTAACCACAGCGGGGCGGCGGCGGCGGACCTGGTAGGTGCGCGGCGCGGGCGCGGGGGAGGGGGGTCGTCTAGACAGGCCGCAGACGCATGGAGGCTGCGCCGCGCGACTGCCACTCACGCACACTAACAACTGGTGCATCGCCTGATTTCACTTACACGCACACACGCACGCTGGTGCAGTCTGAAGCTGACCTCTACCACTCAGACGGACGTTGCATTACACACGTTCTAATGTATCCTTTTGGAAATAAGTGTACCCAAAAAGGAAACAGAAAAACACACTAAAAAATACACGGTTATGACAAAACAAGTTTCGGTGCACAGCAAAAGGTTATAAAGAGTTACTTTTTGTAAAGTAAAAAGGTGTTCTAGTGCATCCTGGCATCGATGATTAATAAAGATAATCATTTAAAGAGTGCCTAATAAATAAATAAATAAACAAGTAAACAATACATTGCAATGTCTGTTACTGTCATCGTTCATCCTGCTACATCCGGTCGCAATATGAGGAAAAATAATGAATCATTAAAACAAAATGAAGCATTTGCCTTTGAAACACCATACCGCTGATACACAAGCACACGTATGCAATCTTTTAAAATAAAAGAAAAAAATGTTCGTGCAGATGTGTATGAGCATACAAGTTAAGTACATTGTATCAAGTTGCGAAGTCGGCTCGAGACAGAGCAGGAAGTCGGGTGGTTTTTTTCTTGTCGGTCGCGGTCGCCGCCGGGAGGCGTCGGGTTGCGATGCAATGCGACCCGCAAGGTGCACACCACACCACGTAATCATATGCACATCCTCAAATTGTACCTTATGAGACGTAATTACACAAAATATATATCTCTAATATATAAAATTCCCGTGTCACGATGTTAGTTACCGTACTTCTCCGAAACGGCATTACGGATTTTTACCAAATTTTATATGCGTATTCAGTAGGTCTGAGAATCGGGTTGCTCATAATAAAATTTATTTCTTTATTTTTTTTGTAATTTTTTTTTTAAGTGTGGCTTTCACTTAGGTACATTTTGTATACACTAGAATTTATCTAGAAACTAGAAAGAATTTATACGGAAAAAACACGTTTGCTGGGTCAGCTAGTATGTATATATTATACACCAGTTATACCTTCCGTCGAAGTATTTTCCATAGTGACTCAGGACAGAAAAACCTGCAGACCAGACTCTGCAAGACCTGCAAAAAGAACTGTAACGTTTCTAACGTAAAAATTATAATGTTTCTGAGGTCAAAAGTTAGATTTTATTATTAAAGTTGCATTAAATATTTACCAAATTACTTTGATTGTTCGGCTGAAAACTTTAAAGAACATTTAATATTCCTATAGTTAGGTGAAGCAGTGAAAAACCCAGCTCAGGCTTTAAACACTTTTTGTTACTAAGGATGATGTTGTAATTCATTGACAATATCACTTTAAAATTTTATTTCTTTATATATTTCTGTTTTTATTACAAATGTCGTTATACGTATGTACACAGCTTTTCGGACTTTAGACTCTCCCTCTCTTTAGATTATAAAATAACAAAGCGCATATTTGCCTTAAGATGAGAAGCCTTTCCTTAATTGTACAATGTATGGAGATTATTATCAGTCAATTATTGTCTTGAAGCTGAAAATTTCGGTGGGAGCTCAGAAAGGTGCCTACCAAATGTAGCTTCACCACGTTATTATAACCCCAAAATTCAGATGCGAATCAGACAATGCGTTCTTAATATTATTAGCACAATATTAATTGGTTGTGTTTATGAACACTAGCGTGGAATCGAGAACAAAGCGGAACACCGGGTGCAAAGTGAGCGATAAGCGCTGGGTCCGCGGTGGCGCCCGTGCGCGCGGCGGGGGCGCGGGGCGCAGGCGGCGGGGAGCGGGGCGCGGGCCGCGGGGGGCGCGAGGTCGACGCTCTATACGTAAACAGATAACTCCGATTGATTACACGACACTGCCCACTCTTTAATGCAACTCGCTCGATACAGCTCAAACAAAAGGCTAGACTTCCTTTTTTGTCTGTGCATTTCTCACGCACCAAAAACTTCGTAACATAGGTAGTCTGCTACAGAGAATTGTAAAAAGTTAGCAGCCCATAAAATTTGTAGAGGTTGATGTTAACGTTTATTTATTTAAAATGTAAATAGCGATACATTATTTACTTTTAGTGTTATCTGAGGTATAGATTACTAAGAATCTATTTCTTTCCTTATTTAACCAAAGATATGATAAATGATAATTATGATGCAATAAATCATGCTGAAAGCAATGACCTCAGTTCAAGAGGAATCTAAATTCGCACTAATTTCTTCTCAGTTTTGAAAATAATAAGTAAAAGAACATCACTTTCATAATTATAGAGGTAATGTACGATTAAGGTATAGTTCTCTCTTAAGTAGGAAATTCCGGTTTTTTGCAATATTCTCGAAAGTAGAATATTAAAACGTAAAACGTCAACATTGAAGATCTAATAGAAGCTTTCTACTAGATCTACGTCTAAGTTTATCAATGAGTACAAGTTATTAACATGCGAAATCTCTACCTCGTAATTGAGTTACAGTCTATCTCAAGAGCTACATTTATACAGGCTTCACAGCTTCCGGCACTCTCACCAGTCTCCTGTAGAGACCGCGGTCAACACCAGTCCATTCTTACGACAATACTATATGGCTGCTTGTGGGTTGCTACCTAGCCACAGTTTCTGTCAAGGATAACTATGAAGTCGTTGTTGATTTAAGAGAGTAGAGCTAAGCCTACAATTCTGTAGCAGGTTAAGATTGCAAAATATAATCATTTTTAACAATATGATATGAGGATGTGGCTATTCAGAATTGTTTCTAAATTAAAACCTCTAAAAGCAAAGTTAATAAATCGATAGCGATCCTTTTCATACTATGAAGGTACCATTCAATATTAAATAAATTCGAGGAGTTACATGTTATGAAAGAATTTGATAATATGATAGGACCTATATTGAAATTTATCCATTCATAAGAGGTAGTTCCAGTAGGTTGGCTAATTTCACTTAGTGTAGTTGAACACTTTACAGAAAGGCTCTGGCTGAACAAAGGTAATGCAGCGCTGTGGATGTCGCGCCGCTCCGCCGCCGCGCGCCGCGCCGTCG
This sequence comes from Trichoplusia ni, assembly GCF_003590095.1. Taxonomy (NCBI): domain Eukaryota; kingdom Metazoa; phylum Arthropoda; class Insecta; order Lepidoptera; family Noctuidae; genus Trichoplusia; species Trichoplusia ni. The sequence continues at coordinate 8,044,705 of NC_039492.1, forward strand.
TCGTCACTCCGCCATCGCGCCGCCAGTGTCGCTTTTGTGCGAACGCCATAAACACCTAGGAAACCTACGTACATACGCCAAACTCTAGCACTGAACTTAGAAACATGCATAACTGACATAACCAAGGCTTACAAACTGTCATAAAAATGCTTATTCGGGTTCAAAGAGTTTCTTTATTTCAGAAATTAATTCGACTATTTTTGTGACCGTACCATTGCGATAGTTTAATGATGATTAACTTCAATTACGGCAGATTTTTTGTTGAAGTTTGCTATGAACTTAGTCATCCCATATCGGCAACTCTCTGTAGACTTACCGTTATTATGCTATCTGTAATTTAATCTTTATACTGTTAGCGTGTCTGTAGCTACAAGTTAAATATTACATGTTCAATATTCATAATATAATCAATAGATCGGCTTAGTAAAGCGATATATAATTTTATTTTATTTTTATTTATTTATTTTTCAGAATAATATCCAGTAGTAGCAGCCTGCCGGAAAAAAAATCGAAGTTTACACGTTTTCAGATTATATACTGTATTTTATGGAATCCAACCATCAAAGGATTTATCCAAGTGCCTCAATAAATTATATCTTATATTGACAGCCAACTGGGTCTGATTTTTATAATCAATCCTTCAAACTGTAGTCCATGGTTTTTAATTCCTATCGTAAATGTGACGTTTTTATAGATTTTATTATAATAAAATGCTACTGTTGCTTAAAAGTTAATGTTTATTTATTTTTCTATCATAATCATTTATGTACATAAAATTTAACACAAGATTACAAATATTTGTAACAAAACAATTGTTTTCAAGTACTCTTGTAGTTATTAATGGAGAAATATTCTAGTGTCTAAGCTTGAAAACAATAAACGTTAACAGAGAAAACGCTGTTTTTTATAAGAGGTTCGATTCGACCAGATAAAATAATATTCGTTCGTTCTATACTCTATAACAGACGAGGCAGACTTTCAAAAACATGAAAATAGATTTATAAGAGTTCCAAAGTTATTACAAAATCTGCATACCTTCATAATCAAGAGCAATAACGTAGCACATTGTCAGGAGTTAGACCCATACCTACAAGACATAGTAGTATTAACTGTTTGAAGTAAACAGCGACTTTATGGACAAGCCATAAGGGTCATTTTCCTATATCGTTCTTACAGACAAGCGATTACCACACAGTGCAGCCGACGCGACGTGCTTATTACGTCTGATCATAGTCTCGTCAAACACTGTAGGACCAACTTGCTACTAAGTTATCTGACGGCTTTTTAAATATTCTTTTCGCACACGTTAACTGAGTACAGAGAACAGCATTCGTAATTTTGTTTAATATTTTACTTCAAGTCCCGGATATAAGGCCTTAATGTTTTGTAGAATTTCAAAATATTGACAAAGATTAAGTATTGGCTTCAGATTTGATGTAAGAAAGAAATTTATCTACTTTGTTTAACATTTATTTCAATGTATAACCAAAGTTATTTAAATAGTCAATAGAACAAAAGACATCAACGCGTACGTGCGAAAGTCTTCCACTAATATCATGACTTTCTTTTATAAAATGCATACTGTTACTTTTTAGAAACGATGATTTTAATACCATTACTTATTAGTTATATTATAGTTATTTCAAAATTGAAATAATCTTAATAATTAACTCACGATTTTCGTCCAAAATGATCAGGATGTATTCGTATTCATTACTAAACGTTAAACCTGTAATAATGACCAATAAAATAAATTGACATTATCCTTTATAAAACAAAGATGCAATTAAAGAACATTAAGAGCAAAACAAATTAAAAGCATACATCGTAAATAAAAAGACAATTTGTAAATTGCGAAATGTAATTGTAGACGTCGTCGGCGCCCGGGCGGCGCGAGGCGGGCGGCGGTCCTCCGTGCTAATGAAAATTTAAAGTAACCGGCGAGAGCGGAGAGCTGCAGTGGTCTCAAGCATGTACCACCAGCGGGTGTTGGCTTCAAGCCTTCGCCTCAAAATCGAAATTATAAATTGGGTGTGTTATGAGATAGTTGAATGCTCACAGGTTATAAGATTGACTGAAAAAGTGACAGATGGATTGCGTTAAAGATAAAACTGGACTGACGAGTACTAGACAGCAGAGTGTAGAGGCGTTGATTGGTATATTGTTCAATCTGAAATTAAAACATGCGACCCTTTAGAGTAATTAATGATGAAATTTATATAAAGACTACATGCCCTGATCAAAAGTATTGATTTGAATGCTGAAATTTACTTATCAGGTACTGTATTTAATAATGTTTCAGACATCAATAACTACCAACTAAATAGAAAAAAACTCTACATGATTTGAGTTACATGACATTGTAGTTATTATAGATTTTAATACCAATTTTATTGGTGTTTACATACTGTTTTTGACGAAAGAGTCTAGCAAAGGAATCAGCAATCTAAGGTATGTTTGAAGTAAGGAGGTCTGTAAAATCGCGGTCCCTCATGCTTTGTTCGGCGCGGTTGCGGAGTGGCGCGCGGGGCGGGGTGTGGAGTGGTCACATGCGCCGGTGCATCGCGACCTCGGTGCACTGACCGCCGCCGCCGCCTAGCGCAGCCCGCGATGTCACATGAGCACATTGCTCCTGCAACAACCTCCACACATTTCTTCCAAAGCTTTCTAACCTTTTATGAACCTACCTCGAATCTCTAGCTTTTCATTTGCATTCCAGAACCAAGGCGCACCTGAATGCTGTGCAGCCAGTCTTGCACCAGTGAAAGCTTAAATAAATGTCTACCGCAACTAACTTGGCTGAAGCATGTACAAATGACTTTAATTAGCCGCGTTTTATTTTTCTAACAAGTCGCTAACAAAGTAACTTTGATTCACAACCTTCAATGAATGTCTGCCGTTGAAAACTCTACTCATTAAGTTTTATTATTACTTTTTAAATACATAATACCAAGTTTGTAATCAGCAGATCTTAAAGTATGTGTTTCTCAGCTTGATATTTGATCAAACCACTTTCTACGTAGTTTTCGTTTTCGAATTAGCTATATTTTTCCCGTGACTAGTATGAACTCATCGCATTGGAAATACAGATAAGCGCTTGTGTAATAAATTATTAAGAACAAGGTATTTTAAAGAAAACAAATGAAATTTAATCCCTTTAACAACCTGTTTTCTATGGAAATATTAGGTTGGTTTGAACACTTAAGCGAAGCATATATCATCCACATTTACACATAATTAAATGCAAATAGAGCTCTATCCTAGAGTACGCACAAAAGTTGTCCGTACTTACTATACCTAATGTCTTATTACTTACTTAATACCAAAACCATAACTTTAGTTATGATAAATAATAATAGTATTCCGATCCAATCAGCCGAAATGTAAGTAAGGCTAGACTCTCCCAAAAAATCATAATACAGTTTTGCTTAAAAATGGGAAACGTTTTAGAGACGTTTTTTAACTAACTTCTTTTCAATTCTTAGGATATCGGAATCGTTGTAGTCTTTTCACACTTTATTTGTTTTAGTTTTCCAAACGTCCTAATTTAAATAACTTATTAATTGAAATAACTTTGAAAGTCCAATTTGACCGGACTATATCCAGTACGTAAAGTTTATTTCATTTGTCTTGGAAAATCTGAAACCTGAAAACCAATTTCGTTAATCTTATGTTCTTGATTGAACTTCGGGAACTTCATTACTTTCTGTCACAAAAAAGCAAAATCCAAAAAAAAAACGGTAATTTTATGAACACAACTTGATAAAGTGTCGTTTTTATATATGCCTTAGTCGCTTCAAGAACTGTCGGTGTTATAAGAACAGTTGCGCATCAAAAACTTTTCAATATATCATAAACATGTGAAGCTACTTCAACACTTCTAGATGTTAATTTTAAGTTCGAGCAGACAACAAAGAGCTAGTGTTTGTGCATGCCAATTAGTAAATATTTTGCTTAGAATAAATAAGTGCACGTTTGATATCTTCTTAAATCTGTGTTTGTTACCAAATGATAAACGGCTGAACTGATTTTAGTGAAACGGTTTAAGATGCCTTTCAGACGAGTAATATAATAGGGACAATAGTGTTACAAAGTTCTCATGTCCTTCTTTATAACTCCTGTAATGAAGTCTACTAATACGTGCTACAGGAGAGGACGTATTTGTATTTGACACCGATAGATGGCGGTCTAATCGCTTTCCGCTTTTCTTTCAGAGATTTTCGCGGTCTGAAATAAACCGTATGCGCTGTACGGTAAAACACATAATCACACATTTCTAGCAAAAATATAACATACTTAAATTATAACATAACATTATGAAAACTTCAAGAAAAGGGAGGTTCCTAATATGGCCACTATGCTTTTTAACGGTTTCGTGACCATAACACATTGTGACATAACACAACGGTTTCGTGACATTTGATTACATATATCATGAAAAATAAAGTGGATGGGTACCCACATACCCACACAAATTTATTTGTCACCCAAGTTTATCTTCAGCCTATTTGTACGGAGCCCTCAGTGTTACGAGACCGACTCGCTTTTGAAAGGCTTTTTCGTTTTTACGGTCGTAATTTTTGTCAGAATTAATTTTATAAGCGGCGATCATTTTATTAGCTGTTACCCAATACTAGATCAGATCATATCCTATTCACTCAGTCTAGACGTTTTGACGAATCAAATATTTGACTTTTTTTTATATCTAAAAACTTTAATGATTTATTTACATTTATTTATCTATTTAAGTATTATCATATATAATGTGTCCTTACAAGTAGGTAAATGTACATGAACCGAGGTACTTACTCGACTGAGTTAAGTATCTAGGTTCCTGTATCCAGTCGGTTCCAAAATTGTTGTTCAAAAGAATTCCGTTCAAAAATACGTGTTCTATATGTTATAAAATGTAGCCCATTAAGGTGTTTTTTCGCTTGATAAGTTCGTCATAGCTGGATAACGCTACTTATCATAAGTTGTAGTAGTTCATGTAATTAGGCTCTAAAATATCTTATCCTTATAAGATCAATGTCTTTGTTAAAATTATTTTTCACAAAAACACGCACAGCCTTTGTTTCAAAGCAGAGGAAAGTGTTTATCTTAAAATATTGAAATACCTTCGACGACAAGTGATAACACATATCAACAGATAAGTATTACATACTACAAAAGACTGAAAAGAAAGACGTAATACTATTGTGTTGCGTCTTTTGTTTTGACGTCTAACGGCATCGTTTGTGGAATAAAAGAATGTAACAACGTCAGTGTAGGCTGTAGGGACATAAGGTTCATTATACAACTTTGACGGTAGTACCTAAGTTGGCATCATAATTTTGTTTCGTTTTAATATGTTGAAGTGTGAACTAAATTAAACAAAACAAAACAATAGTAGATTTAGAGGTTTTTAGACTTTGTTCCCTTATTCGACCTGATAATATCTGTTTGAACAATTCACATAAAAGACGACTGCACCGTACTGTGACTCTTAATCATTGTACACAATGTACACGTGTTTATTTAATCATTCAGTTCCCAAATCCCATCGTTGTTGGAAATTGTTTGTTGTCTTAACTGCCAACTTATATTGATAGCTTACTCGGCTAAGTTTTGTTTTTAAACAATACAATATGTTGTAACATTATTCAATTTAAAAACTTTACCAATTGTTATTTATATAAGTTATTCTCACTGATAATGTTATTTTTCATAACAAAAATCATCTAAACATGTTTGATTTCTACTGAAGAAAATAAATTTTATTTCGAAAGTTATTTATTTCAAAAACTTTTTTTATAATGCAAAAAATATACTTAGAAACAAAATTAATCATGTAGTATTTGTTTTCACAACATTGTTTTGCTGAATACTTTAATTTATTTTAACGCTACCAAAGATAAATCGTATTATTTATTCTTATCTACAAACTTAAAACTAGATAATTACAATGAATATTGACTAAATAACATTTCATATATTACGCTCCTGTGGCACAGAATATTTATACAGGTGGAGCTTCCCGACGTATGAGAGTTCAACGTAATGTCAAACACCTATCTATATCAGAAATAATTTTACGTCTAAATATAAACCGTGCATAAGAATTCACAACACAGAGAGCGCGAGACAGTGAGATAGTGCGAGTCTCTGTTTCCTTGCCAATAGCTGCGACATTGTATCTATTGACACGGGCCAGCAGCACGTTCGCCGCCGACTATTTTGAGTAGAGACGGGTGGCGCACGTGTCGAGCAGTGGCGGCAGCGTGCGGGTCCGCGCCCTCACCACCTCCTCGCAAAAAAACCCTCTCAATGAAAAAGGAAAATCACTGCAGAATGTTATTGAGCAGCGCACCGGTGGCGCAGATGCAGGTGGCCGCGGCGTGGTACATATCGCATCACCGCCCGCCCGCAATTTCGCGTAAAATTGGCAGCGTGCGGCGCGCGGGCGGCGGCGGCGGCGGCGCGGAGCGTCGCTCCCGAAATAGTGTTCGGGCGCGGTCGTAGGCTCTCGGGAGCGGCGCCGCAGTCGCCGAGTGGCCGCGCGCGCACCCGCGTCGCCTCGCCAGTCCCGACGCCACACAAATACCCGGGTGAGAGAGCGAGCTCGCCGGTGCACGAGTCAACGGTGCGCGTATTTCGGTCGCGAGAGGGCCCCGGGCCGCGTCGGGCGCGCTGCCCGCGCGCTGGCCGCCGTGCTCTGGTGGTGGTGCGTGGCGCTGCTGCGGCTGGTCGCGCTCTGCGCGCCTCCCCCCGGCCCGTCGCCGCCGCCCTCCGCCCGCGCCGCGGAAGATGCGCCGTCGGCGGCCGCCTGCGCGAGCGCGCCTTCCAACACCACCGAGTCGCCGCCGCCCGAGCCGCCCGAGCCGCCCGCGCCGCCCGCGCACACCGGTCAGTACACCTGCGCGCTCTCCCACTCCGCCGGCCCGCCGCCGACCCGCCGCCGACCGCCGCCGACCGCCGCCCGACCGCACTCCCTATGTTTTGCTCCGTTGACTCTTCGACGTATTATCAATTTCAACGAAGCACGTGGCACGATGCCTAATTAAATGAACCAAAACAAAACACAAATACAATAACTCTACTTTTTACTCAAAATAAGGTCTCATGCGTTGCCTCGGTATAAATGTACTGAATATACTAGAAATGCATTCTTTTATTTTTCCATGGTTTTGTTTGCCGTCAATAAACTGGGAAAATACATTGTATACCATGCACATAGATCGAGCTTAAGACACTAAGTAGGTGTGTTGAACTGATAACTGTGATAACATTATTATCAGTTGGTAGAATACAAACAATGCTTTGGATGTGGTTAACATAAATATTTACCAAACGATATTTTTAATTAGGTAAGTGTAAGTGCTTGTTCGTTACGATTTTGATTATAGATGCTATGTTATAAGCTTACCTAGAGTCATAGGATACAAAAAAAAGAAAAATATTTAAATGTAAGTAAACCATTATAATTATATGAGCATTACTTATCTTCCGTGTAAATCGTTTCTCTCCAAGAAAAAGTACACCAAAATCAATACTGTATTTTAGACGCGGAGGGTTACTGTTGTTTTCAAGCACAATCATTTAGTGCTACGTGCTAGGTACAAATACCGATCTAGGCACAAGACCGATTTTCATTAAATATTCAAACAATTACTATAAAAAACCTTTCTACTTTCAAAATAATAAATGTTAAAGTTATTAAAAAGAAAATGAGGTACTTATGCACGGCTTCATTGAGGCAGAGTGTAGTGGGCGCGGCGGTGGCGGCGGTGGCGGTGGCGGCGGGCGCGGATGTGGGTCATCAGGGCGAAGGTTCCGTCGCTGGCATCCCTCGCCCTCGATCACCCTGCCGGCTGCCTCCCCGTCTCAAACGCCTCGCCAAATTCGCGACACGCACTGCGCAACCACGGGCCCCTCTCAACACAATATCTCACACCCGACACTCTTTTTATTTCTTTAGGTACTAAATAACGCGCGATATCAACGAAGACAAAATAAATGAATCTCGTTTCTTGGAATTGTAACCATAAAATGAAGATATATCGAACAGACAGGTCAGAGAGGCAATTAAGTAACGATAAGTGTATACAAGTCAACACACATGCAAATGTACCGATAGGCATATTGAAGCGTGATTCAATTTGCTAATTAGGTCGCTCACTAATAAGACCATGTCTAAGGTCTTGTCAGGGTGATAATTTTATCAATTTAACTGACAATGTTCAACAGTTAAGGATTATTTGCAAGTCATTAAAAAAACATTGTCATTTTCTAAATTATAAATGTGTGTCCATAACATGAACACGTTTAATATGTAGAGTACATTGACATTATTGTTGTATTTATTCTTTCATTCCTCGACAAGAGACAAAAGCATTGTAGATATTATCTTCCATATTAATGTAAACAAAACACACTTTTCTTTGAACCCACTTGAATTATCTAAGTAAACATGGTGTATCTTACGCTCTCTGTACCACAATTCAATGATATGAAATATTGGAGGCCGTGTGAAAAGCCTTACGCTAGTCTAGAGACCTAATACCATAATTTGACTACTACGTTCAATGCGTAGTAGTAACAATTTCAATGATCAAAATCGTCTGCCACGCACAGACTACGTTGAGTACAGTTATCACGCGAACCTGCCGTAACATGAGACCCTAATTTCATCACATGTTATCATGGAAGTATCATACATATAAACGATAGGACAAAACAACAAATATTTCCGGTTTGATACCTCTTTCTTTTATATTTGTTATAGATTCACAACATTTATTTATTATTATACTTCCACAAATACTTGTGTACATACATTTAAAGGGACATTCGTGGTTATTAATGTTTTTTTAACTAATAATTTGTAAGTAAACGTAAAACTTCCGGTTTTCTCATAAGACAATCCTGAAATACTAAAGGTATTACTTACACTTAAAAACTAACATCCTAACATGATCCTGAAACTTGTATCCACAACTAGCTGTTGCCCGCGACTTCGGCCGCGTAGTTAGAATATATAAGTTAGGAATTTTTGAACGGAAGCCCTCGAAGATGAATAATTTTCCCTGTTTTTTTCACATTCTCCATTGTATCTTCGTTCCTTTTGTTCGCAGCGTGATGGTACCTAGCCTAAAACCTTCCTCGATGAATGGTCTATTCAACATAGAAAGAATTTGTTTTTTTTTCATTTGGTTCAATTTGAACCAGTAGTTCCTGAGATTAGCGCGTTCAAACAAACAAACTCTTCAGCTTTATATATTCGTATAGATATTAAAACAACAACAAATCACTAACTCATATGTATAAAACTACTAAGCACAGCATGTTTATTTATCACAAGTACATTGCAAAGTATCATCAAAGTACCACAGTGTTACGTTAATCGATTATTTTATCAGTGTGGAGTATGTGTTGCACAGCTTCACTTCCACGCATCAAACGTATCTACAAAGATTCAAACGATCCCAAATTTAGCTGCTATATACTTGTAGCCTTTGAAGTATGTTCTTCGAATGTATTCACTCACGTTATGCGCATGCGCCTGATTGATGTGACTACTACCTACTTACAACCAACAAAGCAAATCTCGTAATGTAAGCATTCGATACTCAAACAGTTTTGACGTGTGCTACCTGTCTACTCAGTTTATTTCCTGCCTTTAAAGTTCAGAGAAGCGACTGAAATGAATGTTGTTAGACTTCGTCGATTCGATTTGAATAGAGATATAAAGCAAAGACAGCCATTATGAATTTATGTTTGTTGAACCTAACATAAATATGTACTAAGTGTCTTGATGTGTAGCAAATCGTAATGGCTTGTCCAAAGGTGGACTTACATTTACTTAGTAACCCAATTCTATCTTGATATGACACATATTGATATAACATTATCAGTTGTAACTACATATACTAAGTATTGTTTATTAGCAAGCAATTGACATAAGTTAAGTAACCAGACGAATTAATGCAAAACATCGCTACAAGTGTTTTCCACTGACTAATCGCTTTTTCATAACCTTTATCTTTGTATTTTACTCATAACTGGTTTCAGCGTCAAGTTAATCTTTTTAGATTAGGAATTAAAATAATCAAACAAAGATGCCATCGATATCAGATAAGTTGTTTTTGGTTGTCGTTTCTTTTTGCGCGGATATATTGCTTCCAGCCCACCTTATTCTTCTGTATTGGATTTCAGATAACAAATTTATAGGAATGCCATAATTGGGTGAATTTCAACAGGTCCAAAAAAATCTTCATTTCCGTGGATTTTTTATTCTTCAACTTTAGAACAATAAAAAATAGTGTTTTCTCAAGTTTTCGATCAGATATGCAGTTTTGCTTAATATCTAGCAGATAGCTTAAAAAACTAACGAGATATACAAGATTGAAAATTCCGTGCCACGGCGATGAAACATGCATGCACGGCAATGAAACAGGCGTCCATGGCAATGAAATGTTATTATAGTGTACAAGAATATTTAAATGATAAAGTTAATCATTGAAACAAAAATAAATACTATTAATTTATACGCAATAATAATAGAATATAATGTGTAAAAATCCAGTCACACATGATATTATTTTTATAATATAACTATAAATAGATACATTCCTGTCTAATGGCGAAACAAACATAAGTCACGGAAATGAAACACGTGGCCACGGCAATGAAAGGAAACTGTTTTACAAGGCACGGCGATGATATTTTTTTCATTCCCGTGTATTTTTTTTCATTGCCATAGCAAATTTTGTCCACGGAAACCACGGAAATGAGAGCACGGCGATGAAAATCAAGGGGTATAATTCAATTTACTAAAAAACTGGTAATAATTCACAGTAATGAACACTTTACAAATAAGCTAAATATAAATGGCATTGTATTGAATGCTCAATCGAGATTAAAAACTTATTGAAATAGAAGTTAGACCTATCCACGGCGATGAAAGAAAAAATGTCCAGTACCAAAAAAATTGAATACTTTTAATTATAGCTCGAAAACGCAGGCACGTACACACGTCGTTCCTTGTCTAGCCTTTCGACGTTACTTATATGCAACGTTTAACGCAAAACGGGAGCGACGCAAAACGTTAGAATATGCAATATTCTCAAATATGTTTAGGACATGGCGATGAAAGGTAGTTCTGGGACAAATGGTTTTTTATTAACCATACGTTGTATTGTGTAAATATTTGAATAAATGTATTCCGAGTCAATACTCTAACTATTCACGAACCAAATAAAACTAAGTTTTAATATAAATAACGATACATTTTTGATCAATGATGACTTTAATACATCAAGGTGAGTCGTGGACAAACACGGCGATGAAAGATTATGTGGTTTAACTTTTTTTTTTGGAAAACCTATTAATTATATTAATAAAATATTTAGTGCTACAGATAGATTTTTATGTCATCTACCTAAAAAAAAATGTTAGAACATTATAACAATGCTTTTTAGTACCGATTTCATCGATGCCACGCAATTTTTGGGTCCGGGAAATTCACCCAATTATGTATATAACAGTTCAATACATTTGTCCGTGTTAAAGCTCGGAGTTAAGCATAATTGGGCTACAGAAAACTTACACTTCCCCAAGCTCTTGGTCAGTTTCCAGGTCTTCAGTGTAGTATCCAAACTATAAAAAGTAACAAAGTGATTATGAACAGGAGTTAAATGAGTATTCTAATACGGGAGCTCAAATTAATCGAATTTACTATGCTTGCTGCCTTGACGTGACCTGAAAGTGTAGCAGCGATATGAGAACTCTTAATTCGTAGAAGGCAAAAACAGCCTTCAATCAAAAAGTTTCTAGTCAAACGTTAATGAACATCTGCCACGTTGACCAAAAGCTTTGTTACTAAAGAATTCCTAAAATGTTTGCTTCCGTCTACATTTATTCTATGGGAAAACATTTTTACACTTTTTACTAACATTATGTGTACGTCTTAGTAGCGCTTTTTACGGTAGAAAGATAGAGCAGTAATTATAATAAGAGTGGAAAAGACAAGCAATGTAATGATAGTTGTTTCAATATTTTATGTTAACGAAAAACGGGGGTGGGTGGGAAATGTGTCTTTTTCCCCATTACCAAATACCGTGTTAAACATACTTGAAAATAAACATTTGTATTGTTAGAGGTAAACATGTTTAAGTTAATTTCGTGAGTGTGTGATTTAATGTCAAAAGAGGCACCATAGCACACAGAGACTCCTATTTTTAAATAAGTTATTTTTTATAAATAAATATTGATTTCGGGAGCGAACCTACTTTCATATTTTTTTTTTAAAAACAGCGTACTTAATTTAAAACTTAAAATAAATTAATCTGTTGATATTCATTTCATGTATAAAAGCCAGACTATTTGTGTTTTTATAAAGGGCAAAGTTGTTTCACGACGATCGCTGTACTCCGAGTCAATAGAAAGATCAGCAAATTATAAGTTTTCAAATCAAATCTAAATCCCAAGGAATATTTTAGGCATATTAAATCTTCTGGATAATTGCTTTAGGGCCTCTGCTCAGAACCAGGGATTTCGCAAAATGCGTGCGCGGTAGTAGGATCCCATTTGGTCGTAAGATGGGATGAGCGAGAGGGTGTGGGGCGGGGAGAGATTTGTTATGGCGGCGGCAGGAAGCGCCCGGTGGCACGACTGGCACGTGTAAGAGCGGCCTTGAGACGGTAGGTCGTCGAACGCGACGCGCCGCCGCCGGCAGACACAGCCGCCTGTCGCCCTCTGCCCGACCGGCGACCGCCGACCGCGACACCATAGCCTTTGTCGCATCACCAATGCCTCTTCACACCTTGCTCAATATTTACACCAACCATGCTCACACGAGGCATTTATGCATTGATCAAATACTCCACTTTGTTATCGGTCGAAATAAATAAAACGATTGTTAAATCGCGACGCCATTTCAGATTCACATAAAGGTCAGCCATGCACTATTACATCGTTCATATGGTGAATTATGCATTTCGAATATCGTTTAAATACGATTAACCAAGACAGGTTTCTAAAGTAGCTAAGACAAATATCAGTTGATTTTTACCACAAATGTTATACTATATACCATTTGTAGCCCCGGCTTTTAGTTAGGTCATCGCAACGATACACGAGACACCCATTTTAACTGATGTCGTTGTGTTCGCAATTCCGATTATATCGTTTTACGTTCATAACTCTCTATGTTTAGAAACAGGTTTTTCTGTAAGCTTGTTTTTGTAAAGTAAGCAAGTGTTCTGTCGAATATCATAACAAATAATATTGATAAGACTCAGTGCTCGTGCACCAAGCCGAGACGACTAGTGCAGGAGCGGACTTCTTGCTATCAGAGTGATAAAGGAGTGTGGGACAAGGGAGGGCGTGATCGCGAGCGCGGCGGGGGCCGGGGTGCGGGAGGAAGTGGGTCGCGGGGCCGTCGCCCGAGCCCGGCCTCAGCCGACGACCTACGACCGTCGCTACCCCTGAGCCCAACGATTCGCACTCAGACTTAAGAGATGTTCATATAATAAATTCAGGACTAAAATGAGCTGAATTCGTTTAGTTCTTACATAATATGTAGGTTGCCCTACAATTCCCGGTCCCTTGCGGACGTTAACGCTTTCAAAAAAGTTATTGTCCAAGCGGTTAAATAAAACTCACAACACTTTTGTAGTCATTCAAATTGGCATAGGAAGTTGTTTGTTGCTCGTCGAACTACCCTAACTCTTATTAATTTTTCGTATCAAGAATCTTATAGCGAGACTGGGTACCATGCATAGTCTCAACCTGATATGTAAGGCGAGTTTTCTTCAAGTTCTAACACATAATGTTCAAGACACTGAAAAGACCCAGGCCAAAATGTATAACCACATAATAAATAAAAGTGTCCACCCATAGGTTGATGCATCTAGGTTGAGTTCCAGTAGTAAAGTTTATTTGTGAACCTGTACCCTAATAGTGACCAATAGAGCTAAGGCATGATCAGCAACTCCTCCCTACATGGGATAGTATTTAGTGACCTATACTTATCAACCAACTACTGGCTTCCATCAATATTCATACTAAACACTGGGAACATGGTACGGTATTCACATCCAGTTGTCTATTTTCAGAAGTTTAAAAAGTCAAATAAACTGCGAATTTTCAAAATGAACACCTAACTTATTTGATTTACGATTCTATTAAAATATACTACATCGACGATCGAATATCAAGTGTTGTAGTGGCAACGTTTGTGGACAGTCTGACGTGCGCGAGTGGCTTGCACTGTCGCGGCGCACACGCCCGAAATAACCCGCGAAACACGACGAAAACAATCGAGACCGCGCTTGCGGCCTCATGCGCGCGCAAAAATGACGGGGAAATATGCACGCGACTGCCCAGCACTGGGAGCCATCCTGCACGGAGAAAGTGCCGCCGAGCACCGCGCCCGCACTCCGCACAGCTTCGCGAACTGCCGGCCGGGGTGACTCCCTCTGTTCTAAAACACTAACTACTACTTTCTCCCTACCTCTACAACATAATTTAAGTAGCCATTCCGTAAAATAGACCACAACGAAAAAATATACTTCCAGCAATAAATCATTTTCAAAATATACAATAAATGAAGTACAACATGAAACATAGTGTTTTACATAAGTATTCAGTTACTACTGATATAAAAATCAAGAAATATATATCTAAATTTGCACCTCGTAAAGAACATGCAAACCTACTTCAAAATGAACAACATACATCGACATAGCCATAATCATTTCGATGTGAAAATTAACGCGTTTAAGATACTAATGAAATAACTAAATTCTTAGCTAAACCTTGTCAATAGAAAAAAAATATTCAAAAAATTTAAATCGTAAATAAAATCCTAATACGAACCTTAACAAGAATTTTGTAAATAGCAAGGATATATACATTACAGGGTATATACCATGATCGGGGCGCTGTATATGTTGATTGTACCAATTCCATTATTTTAATAATCAAATACAAGTTTGGCAATAATGCTGTGCAAAACTATGCGGCTATCCAGTTTCCAGTTATACCAGTAAGTGAGTCGGGCGTCGTCCCAGAACAGCGCGCACCGGCCATGTCGCATTCTTGCTGCATCCCTACATCAGGCGGCTACGCGCCACCCGCGCTACGCCGACACCGCCCATAGCCCGCACCTCGCGGCGCAAAATCGATATTGCATACTCGGCCTCAAATTGGTTGTGTAAAAAGATGTGCACATGTGTACGTGAAACAGACGTAACAATCCGCGCTCAATATATTTCCACCTGAGTTCTGCTTGACTACCGAATAACGATTTAGATCACTAGTATATTATACAGGTTTCATAATGTAACGTACTTAGCATAAATAGAGTGCCTTTTTTAACTCCTTAACCAAGAGGAGAATATAAAATTATATACTCGTAGAAGAGTTGCTTGTTATAAAATGAAAACGGAAAAAACGTAGCAGGCTCTACATTCTTGCCGCTTAAAATCACAATGAACTTAACAAAGGAACTTTCAAACACAGATTTGTTAATCTTGCTTGGGCCCATGTATAAATTTATCACCTAAGCGGGTACGTAGTAAGCAGTCACCGCTCACAACAATGTTGTCGTACTCTAAGGATATTTAGCTGGAGGGCCGCGGGATCGATAGAAATAACCGGCTATTTATCGCCAGTAGTCGCGACTCACGACTTATACCGAGTATAGACTTAGTTGGCCGTTAATTTACTGTCCTCCAGGTGGTCATCTATGATGATGCGCTCTAATACTACTTGTATACATTGTGAATAATAAGACCATCATACTCAGACAAGAATCACATATTATACACGTTTTTAACTAGTAAATTTGATTAGACAGATGCACACGTATTTCGACTATATAACAATGAGTGTTATAACTGTCAATCACTTAAATTCTAATACTTTGAAACTCGCATTGATGATTGAGACGTGACAACAACGTAACAAAGTTTACGCCTCACGCCATTCATTCTAAATGCATTTACGTCCCTGAATAAGATCGGCGTGTCGCTGCATTCACATAGACAATAGCAATTGTTTGCGCGACCGTATTTCGCACGAAGTGACGGCGATGACGCGGCGCGGGCGCGCTGCTTATGTTATTTATTAATAGCTAGCGGACGGCAGGCCGGCGGGGCGCGGCGGCACCAGCCATGCCGACGTTGACAAACAACTCGTATTAGCAGCAAGACGCACCGCGCGTCGCGGCGGCGGCGAGGAACACGACCATTACCCGGTACATCCTCTGTTGTAATGACCTTCAACATGGTGTCACTCGCAGCGTCCCGAATCACAATAGCACGCACGTGCTACCTCTATGAACCCACTAACAACTTGTCTTGGTCTAAATTGGTATTTGTCTTACCTACACTACATTTTATGACTTTCTAAGGAAACAAAACAGCAATTGAATACAATAGCACCAATAACAAATCCACCATTCGGCTTAAAAATACTTGAGCTCTACCATTATGGTTTAAATATTTGACCTACGCATGTAGGTCAAATATTTAAACTCAAATTTAAAATTTAAACTCAAACTCAATATCAGTTAAGCTGTAATTTCTATGACATGGTTGCATAACCATAACCATGTCATAGAAATTACAGCTTACACATTACTTATGAATTCCCCGAAACCAATTAGTCTATTAGATAAGTAAACTAACTGACCTATAACCGCAGGTTAGGCGGTATTTTTTTGGGTTAATGAATAGCCTGAGTCACAAAGAAGTATTCTTTTTTTATTATTACATTGTCAAAATCGTTTCAGTGGATCTAGAGATTACGCCTTGCAGCATGTTTAATATTGGCGAAGAGGAATATAATCTGGAAATGTTTATTAATGATTAAAAAACAAATATTTCGAGATATGTATTACTTACCATATTTAAATGTTAAATTGTCGTGCTTATATCGTTACTTAGACGTTTTATTGAAGTGGATCCTTATTTGTCTTTACCTGAAAAGGCATTGGACTTGATATATCAGATAGGTACATATTACGCAGTATAGGTGTGCTTTCTTCATCATTATTTACAAGGTATATTGAATAAAATCAATCAACAGAAACTATTATTGTTAGGCGGGTGGCTGCATATACTGCTACAGTATTTTAGTTGATGCTATTTTATAAATCTTACTTCAAATGACATTATAAAATAAAATATTTTACACGCCTCTCAATCTATCACTTGCCTTACCAGTCATATTAAGTCTTAGCAAAACCAATATTATTAAAGGAATATTACACCTAGTGCCACCAGTACCACATGTAGAACAGTCTCCGAAATACGGAAATAACAAAAATAGAGATAATCGTGCTGTAGTCAGGTTAAATATAAAAAACAGGGTGAACGAACGTTTTGCTCGAATTTATTGACATCTTTATTATACACCATCTCCAACACCTCGCTACAATTTTGATTGGGAATTTATTATCATAGTTATGTAAACAAGTTTTCATAAATTTTAAAACTAAATGCCTAACATACGTGGTGTGTTTGTTACATAAAGTTTATTTACTCTCTTGAATAGGTATAGTACGGCTGGGAAAGAACCAGATAAACAAGACGAAATTCGCGGGACACGTCATTGAACCATTTCGGGGACAGAGACCGATATAACAAGTAGGTACAGACAAATAAAATTTCCTCAATGCTGCTACGGTGCTCTAGAATCCACCGACTCGCGATACTTATATGAAAGCTATTAGATTTATTGCTGAAACACGCATCTAACATTTTAATCATTTAGCTAACACACCGTTCAGCAGTAGACTCTAATTTAAACTCTCTCAGTTCGTTTGTTACTAACTATCAGACTGACTTCAAACTCAAAGAGTGACGAAAAATAATGGGCGACAGGATAGATCTGTGTTGTACACATCTCTACTAGGAAATGTTGAATCACGACGAGTCAGATCGGTTTGCATTCGGAATAAGTAATTTAGGTGTTGTATTAATTAAATGCAAGGCGGCTAGTTGGGCCAGTCGTCCGCGTCGCCTCCTGCTGCCTACGCTCACCTTCCTAATTACACTACGTCTAGACGTCCCGCCAGCCTCCTCGCCCACCCCCTATCACCCCCTTATCAAACACGGCTTACGATTTTACACATATTTGTACTTATTCGACTCGCTGTGTTATCTTATATTTCGAAGCTAAAAATCTCTTATACATAGTTGGATTGCCTGTGGACAAAAATAATGATGATTACAGTTCCTTCATTCAATGAAATAACCTGGGAATCATGTAAATAGATGGATTTCGCATTATATTAACTTTACTGTCATATTACTGTCTAATTTAGAAATCCCTAGACGACTAAATTTTCTTCACAGCATTAATTTTACGTTTTTAATAGACATAATTATCATACTTATTTTAAGAAATTGAAATGTTTCGCAGAAAAGAGATATAAAACTTCATTTTCAATCTAAATTCTTAGAAACATATAAACGGCATACGATGTCGCAACGAGTCACTTACTGATTCAGATAATGGGATACTGAGACCAATCTGCAATATTTTACTGTTAAACTTTATTTTATTTCGTGCCGTGAAATAAATATAACTAGGCATGTTAATCGTTACTACTTATCTTAAGAGACTTCGTTTTGGCTCTAGAATGATGCAAAAAGCGAGGGAAAACACGTTTATTGCATAATACGACACAGCTGTTTAATGTGCAGACCGGATCGAGCAGAAAACTTATAATGTAAGTGTTGAACTCTATAGTAGTGCAGTATTAGTCACATAAACATCTCATCGCCATTGTTGAATGTTTTTCATTCCAGCCCGTTCGTCATATCAACTCGTTGAAAAGAAAACAACTGATGTTATGTTTTCATTGCAATGTGTTGATACAAGCCATCATTGATTTATCCTTGCCACACCAAGTTTCGATGTAATATAGCTATGGAAGTACCAGCTATATCTATTCGCAATTACGACATCACACAAAGTTTTAGCTCATTATCAAGATTTCGTAAAAATTAAATAACATGGTTCTATTAATTTTATTTAGAGCAAAATTACCTAGCCTATCTTCTTTTAGTTTACTGTAATGTCGTCATCTAATTAATTTACAGTAGGTATGAGCGTGCTAGGCAAGAACTCTGCAGCACGTTTTAAATTATGTCAGCGCCGTGGACTGGTATGCTATGGACTTACTGTGGAGATACCCTACTTAATTAAACAAACAGTCGAGATGGGATTCGCTTACCACCAACTATGTTAAAATGCTCCAGATCCAGACAACAGATTTTAATGGAGAGTCGGTTGATAACGTCAATATTTGTACCCATTTTTTCTAAAAATATCGGGAAATAAAACCAAAACCAATTTCTTTAACGTTCATTATTTTGATAAGGATTCATACCATCACTGCATCGTAACAAAAACAATTCGAAATGAGCGTTGTTGAGGAATAAAAGTAATTTGTAGTTTACGTTTAGAAGTTTTAAGCATACATTTGGAGAGCCAGGCGCGTTCGACTTCGTTTTATGTGCAGTGCATAGCAAACCCCTTCAGGTAACATCTCCATTTTGAGACGGAATTAAACGTGATATGATATCTTATCATAAGACACCAAAACATTACTAAGATTGACTTGCGAGTTTGATACTATTGCAGATTTTCGTTATCGAAGTTTACTTTTTATTTAGTTGATAAGAAATATACTCTACTGAATCGTTTTGCTATCTCTGAGCTAAAATAAGACCGTGCTGAGTTTATTCACGAAATCGACTAACTCTACTTGCAACTTTTAAATTTTGTACAAAACATTCTGGGATTATTAAATGCTGTAACTGTTTACTCCCGCGTATTTATCGGGGTAGCCCGACTAGTTTCGGACCCAACCGGAGTCCTTAATCATGAGCAGACGCGGCGGGATCGCGAGTCGATCAGTTCGACTCCGAAACCGTTACAGCATTTAATAATGAATTAGTCTCACGATAGTTATAATAAAAACATTCTGGGATATCATGATTTGGCTTGAGAGTGACTCACACATACAAATAGAATCGATAATTCGCATTATCATCTTAATTAATGCCAATATGTAGACAAAATAATTACTGACATATAGGTACTTCTACTTCTTACACTATACAATACTAACATTTATTATGAGTTAGCGATAATATTGACTCGATTACATATTCGAATCAA
The DNA here is from genome assembly GCF_003590095.1 of Trichoplusia ni. Lineage (NCBI taxonomy): Eukaryota > Metazoa > Arthropoda > Insecta > Lepidoptera > Noctuidae > Trichoplusia > Trichoplusia ni. The sequence continues at coordinate 8,064,883 of NC_039492.1, forward strand.
AATATCTAAACTGTATGATATTATTGAATATGATGAAGATATTTGGATGTTCTCAAATAGAGATGAGGGTCGCGTGCCGTTAGCGTGATTGCGGCTTGTCTGCTAATTATCTATCAACCGCCACACAATATAATAAACATTCATGACTTGCTGTTAAAAAACCGAGTGTATCTTACCAACTAATTAAGCTTTTGCATTACCTGAACAGTTACTGCACCGAGAGAATTTAAACGCCATACCTTTAAATTGTGAGAACTTGTGAACTTATTTGAACAGGATTATTGTAGCATTGTTCCTTTGATTTCTTTATGATCCAAAACCACATCAACAGTAGCAGGAACATTTCTCATTGCTGCTAAGGACAAGCCCAGCCGTGACGAATGACCTACTCACTACATATACATAACCACTATATCTCAATAAATGTGCACCTAGCAACCATTGAAGCAGACAACATCGATGCATTTAATCAAAAGATAAATCAGCTTCGATAGTTATTTTTATATTTATGTACTTTGTGAATTTATAAAGTGAATTTTTCTCCTGTATTATGATTTTATTTATGTCCGTCGACTGATGCTTTGTCATACAAAATTAATGTAATAATTGGCACTCTCTGTTCCCACTGACGCTACGCTACACCCAGTCGTATCGAGTGCGGGTACAAAACGCGTGCAACTTTAAAAATGTGGCTCCGACGCCGTCTGGTATTGATAAGAGATGTATTTCTGTACGTATACAATATACCTACCTATCTTAATGCTTAATTACATTAACACGACTGCTATAATTATTATTTACATTAAATTTGTACCGGTTTCACGGATAACGGTGCGAGACATCGCGATTACGCGGATGACTACATCGCTACAAATCGCAACGACGAAGATCAACTGTTTTTGAATCTATCCATCAGTAATATATAAATAAGCTTAAAATTTAGTTTCCATATTTGTATGTTGTTATTTATAAGATTAGAGTAAATACTATACTACAGTTAAATACTAGCGGAGCTCATGAATACATTTTGCCTACAACTGTAATGTCATTTGCGCAATTGGCAGACATTACAAAACACTTTATTCAATCGTCATCGAGGGCCCTTCTCGACTGTGAATAAATTCAAATACTTTTCTTATAAAAATCCGGGATAAGTCGCCAGTAGGAAAGTGTTAGTGCTAGAGGCATAAGTGCAAACGCACCGGCACCGTGGCCGCTGACAGGGCTGGCAGCAGGTAAGCCAGCTCTCAACGGGCGAGTTCGCGCCACGTGGCCAGGTACCGCCAGCTGGAGAAGCTATTTCGGTGATCGGCGGCAGGCCCCGGCAGACCGACACCAGACGTCGCCGCCGCCCCCGCGCTCCTCGCAACCTCTATAAATAACCGCACTGTGCATTCTTGGGCGAACGATGTCGAATTTTTGTCGAGTACGCGCGACCACATGCCGTTTGTTTTGGCCTCAACCGCCGAGAGTAACCCGCGACCGCGCTAACTCCTAGTCTACGAGATCCGGCTCGCGGGTGCTAATCGCTATTCGCTAGACGTGACGCGAGTCGCCAAGTGACGCATCCGACGTGTCATTGATACGATTGCATTATACTATACTCTGCCTCTGCAATACTTCTGCTACCACACGAGCGAGGAAACTGTCTGCCGCGCTATTACACTCTCTCACGATGTCAAATTGACTTTCGAAACATTATTGCATATGTATACATTTTTATGTGATAGTATAAAATTTATTTTAAAAACATTATTTGTCAGCAAATACAAACATTGAAAACATTGTGGTCAGAAAATTAAAAGTAACCGACTTATTTACCTCTGAGTCATCTATAAAAATTCTGGTTACCCATTGCAACAACCATTACTTAGGCTAAACAACATAATTATAACATTTTTCCCAATTTTCAAAATATGTTGCTACATCAAAAGTGTGACACGTGCCATAATATCACCTTGACGAATAATAAATTAGCCAATATGCATTAGGTTCAAAAATATTGAGCAAATGCTTAGGTTTACAGAGTATCACAAGATTTCATTATGAAAGCGTGTGCTCAGTTTTACCTCGGTCGGCCTACAAGAAAGATATTCTGATTAAGCTTGCTAAATTTAAACCAACCACGCAAACAAACTCTCTCGCAAAAATAGAATCGCACATAATGCACAATTACATTATACTAAGAATTTATATTTTATGTTATGACATTGACTACCAAAATAATATAAGTAGGTGTGCTTTTATCCACATATTACAATAAATATATTTTTGTTGGAGCTTCATATTTACGCATATACATTCATACAAAGTAGAATGGAACGATATTGAGATACTACGTTGCTACGATGCCAAGTCTACGCACATGCTACGTAGCATGTGTGCTACGAAAAAATTAAGCACTAAGGCAGTGTTGTGCATGTCCGACAGTTGTGTATGTTTAACCATGCCTAGAGTTGACCTAGACTTGATCCTATTAAACGTATTTGACTATACATTTTTAAGTACGCGTGTATTATCGTTAGATAATATTAAATGCTGTAAATCGACTTGCAGTAGTCATCTAATAATAATTGTGTAGATATCAAACTCGACGTGTCGACAACTTCTATGAGGTGACATAAAAAAAAAATTATGTCAATGTAATTTACTCAAATGTGTTGTACTTTGAATTTAAAAATAAAAATATCTTCTAGCAAATAACTTACGTGCAAGGACTATCGTCGTGGTGTTCATGGTTGCTTACACATATTTGCTACCAAAAAAAAAGATTCTGACTGGATGTATGAGTAAATCTCATTGGTTCTTACAAAAGTTAAAAATTATTATTTATTCTCATCAAGCGTCATAAGTTTTCATGTTTCAATTTTTGGTAAGCTGTACAATCAATCTAACGATAAGTGCATGTGAATCTTCTATCAGGTTTACGAATCGCTTTTTCGTTTAACTACTTCGAATTGGTAAGAATTTACTTAAACTTCGTAAATTGGAATGATGACGGGGTATAAAAAGAAAAAATATTATTAGTCCCTCAGTTAGATAATTGAAAAGTATGTGACACATATTTTTTCCTTTTTCAGAAAAACTAGAATTGACAAAAATTAACTGCTTTAAAGTTTAGGAGAGAGGGCTTGTGACGTAACGATATGGTAAAATGTATACTCAATCGTGACGTCACGCGTAAGTTTCATTCACTGTTATTTTAATTTGTCCAATTTATGTTTGCGGGACAAATTAAAAAATACGTATTCATTATTATACAAAAAAAATGCAAAAAAAAATGCACTAGAATATAAATTTGGCAATAGTTAAACACACATGTAGTCCATTTATTAAACATAAAGACGTTATTGTTAACCTTAAGTTCATCTTGACAGGTCACTGCCATGCCCCCGGATGCTCAAATGTACGAAACGTTAATGACTAGTGTGTCAACAACTCTGATCTTAACAAAATAAAGGTCTCCTTTAATATTTGACTGTGGAATTCGCACCCAATCCGCTTTCTTTTTTCATTTGTGGCACAATATCAGTGGCCTCATCACACCAAAGAGTTTTATTTTGAAAATACTGTACTATCTTATGAGAACTTGTTGTAGGAGTCAGATAGGCAATTATCCCTCTATAAAACCTTGACAAACCATTGACATTGACACTGAAATCAGTCCCCAACGTAGATTAAAACTGGGAAAGTAAAAGGAGAGTTCTAACAACTAACATTGGGTGTGCCGTGGTCGGAGGAGGTACCAATTAAAAAAATCTATGAATATAAATGTTACTGTATAAATTCGATTCCATATCGACGCAAAGAAGTTTTTGTAGGTTCAATGTAGATACCTACCATAGTCGATAGTTAACTGACTAATGTTTTCATTCGGTCTTAGTCTAGATGTCAGCTCTATGTGTCGACACCTTCAATAAGGTGGCATAGCGTTTTTTAACGGCACATGAAAAAAGCTAAAGTTGTCTAATCTACCAGTAGATTTTTTTATTATACTTTCTTGTATTTCTGTTTTTACCCTCACAATCTAGCCACAGAGCAACAATAATAACTACTTCTAAATAACACGATTGTGCGTGGAAGTCAGGAAGATCACCTTGATAGTAGAAAACACTTATCAGGTAAACGACCACCTCATAATACAAATCGCATAGAATGTTTGATACGAACAAAAATATTTCTTATCTAACACAATTTCTTTATGCAAACCATTGATAAAGTTATTATTCACGCTTTTCAGCCTGTAGGCTAGCATGACTCAGACACGTGAGGTGTATTGTTCGACTGTTTCCTTCTATTTTGTCTTACACTCAGTTCGCATGTCATCTAAATAAAAATACAATAGAGTATTGAAGGCCAAACATCACACTCGACCAAGCTTTAATGCTATAAATACACCACCATCGACACTAAAACATCTTAAAGTTGAATATTAATGCCAATTATTCTTCCTTAAACATATTGTTTTGCGGGTTTCTGTTCGTTAACGTTTCTAGCCCATCCAGTCAGTATAGAATTCATTGTAGGTGATGTGACCAACTTCTCAAGCATTGCTTTATAATAGAAAATAAAAAATAAAGATTTAACGAAATTGTTTCCAGAGTGGTGGTGGGCGGGCGCATGCGTTGGCGCCGCTGTGCTGGTATGCGCGGCCGCGGGCGCGCTGGCCCGCCCGCACCTGCGCCGCCGACACGCTGCCGCCGCAGCCGCCGCCGCCAACCCCGTGAGTCGTTGTCATCACTATCTTACACATGAGTATGCCCACGCCCTGGTCGATACACTCAGAATATACTCTCACAGCTTGTCCAATACGAGGGTAAACAAACACGGATCCTACCGCCGTGTCTTAAATTAATATTATTGCTATTGTGGAAGCGTGACAGCGCAATACACTGCGTATAGCAGCGTCTCCCTTCCGGATTTGCAATATATGGTACGGTTTTCGGTCCCGAATCCATGACCTTTGTATTTGAAAGTCTATAAAAGAGTTCCCAATCTCTGTCCGTACTGGACGCTGGCCGTAGCAAGTATTTTTGAAATAATCAAGAGCACGCGTTTCTGGAACAACAAAATACTGTCAAGGAGCCATCAAAATACAAAAATAGTAAACGTCCCAACCACATTGGTCCAGCATAGCATAAATACATCGACGATTAGAGTAGATTATATCTAATTAAAATCTAAATCTCTTCATCACACCAATATTGCAATTAACACAATATTGTGATTTGGTTCTTAAATGGTGCTTTCTTATTCTTAAAGTATGTAGATATAGTAACAATAGGTAAATGCTAATGAGCAATAAGGACCCCGAATTCCTTATACGCCATCCATATTCAATATATCCCGCAAAGTAGACCCAAAGAGTCCCGTAAAGACTAGCTAGCAGTGATGCTTGTGATTAGTAAGGATTGCAGCAATTAATTCTTGAAAATGAAGAGACTGCTAAATAATTATATAAATTAAATAATCAAACACATAAATTATGTATTTTGCAAATTTGCAGAAGGCTCAAAACATACTATGTACACATTTAGTCCCTGTTGTCATTGACTTATTTCGCTAGTAAGTAACATTATTTTGTATACTCTAAAATATAGATGTAATATCTTAAGTACTTTCCAACCTTTATCTCAAACAAACTTTATCTTATTCCTATAATACAACTGCAATGCCAAGAAACCTTTGTGCTTTCCATGACTTATTGTTATATTGTAGAACCTGTACATGATTTAAATAAAATATAGGTATATGTAATGTAGCAATGATTATTTTATTATTGGTTACGTACATTCTATGACTACAACTCGATCATTGAGCAATGCCAACCGTCTCGTCTCGCGAGCCGACAAACGCGTCATCGCTCACTATTACTGTTATAGGTGCGCATATATAACAACTACGACGATATCAGCGCGCGTCTCTTACATGTGTGCCAGCTCATAGGCACACATACGCTACGCTCACTACAATCTACAAACACACTCACTAGTACTAGCTACGTCGTATCATCGCACCTACCTAAGTACCGATTGAGCACACAAAGTGAACTAGACAGATTATTTGAATGTGTGAGACAGCAATGTTACACACTACGAACAGCTTAGTGTGCGGCGACATCGGGGCAGCCGGTGCACCGCCCGCCCGCCCGTCCTCCCCGCTACGCGACTGCGAACACCGCGCCGCGTCCGTCCGCGTCATTGAACAACAAGACTCGCTCGATGGCAGGCGTCTCACTGCCAATATGAAAAAAGGAGTTAAAAAACTCCATCACAAAACACGCGATAGTGGAATTTATACGTTATCCTTTATTATTAAATAATTTTATTTTTATAGTGTTAATGCCTTGAATAACATATTTTTATTTATTAGTGAATAATAGTTAATTATTGCAAATGCGCTCATCTCTCTATAGTGCTCTGTGATTGTTTTGTTTAAAATATTTACTGCTTCAACAAAACAAATGCAAATATCAGTGACTGTGTAGTGTAATTATCAAAATAACAATATATGTTCGTGATCGATTCACTTATTTGTGTCTCGATTAGTGTGCGATCGAATTTGGATTTAAGCACATCACTAACTGTCATCCATAGGTGGAAAACCTACGAGAATTGTGGACGACACTGTTTCAAATAGTAAGTAGTGCTGATAGTCTTAATATACACATTTAAATATGCGCTCAGTTCCCTGTGACTGCCATCGTCTACGACGTTTGTGCAAGAGAAATAAGTTTTCGTGATTTTCGTTTGACAACGTAACATATTCTTTGAACAATAAGTTGTAAATAAATGTGGATTATGGGCAGAATAGAAGAATGTTTGTACTGGAGTCGAGTGAGGCCCGAGGCGACTCGGATGGCCGCGAGACGGCGGGAGCGTGCCAAGTGATAAGAGGCGCGCCGATAGCGACGTCACACCCAGACGTTGTTTGTGTGAATTTAAATAAATTTTCATGACAGACAGTTCCGTAATCACCTCTTGCTGTTTCATAGTCGTGACATGCCAACTCAATATGTGCACATCTTGAGAAAATGATCATCAAAAATAGTAGGTATACTCAAAAGTTATATTTATATGACTTATCTTAAATGCCTGCCCAAATCAACTTTGCATAAAACTCAATGATGTAGACAAGGTTTTCTTGTTTCAATGTGTGATATACTTGTTACATTTAATTACAAAAGAGGTTAGGAGTAGAACAAATTACATTTTGTTGAGAATAGGATGCTATATTTTTGTCACACATTGTTACAAATAATATTAGTTGAAAAATGCAAATATTCAACAAAATATAGGGGTCATTTCCAATTTCTTAAAGATTGCTACTGCATAAAAAGTATTAGTATTGTACATCACTCCCTTTTTTATTTGTCAGAAAGGTATACTTACAAAATAGTTAAATTAATAACTTTAGTTATCCACAGTCATTAGTTGTTTGTTACTTCCTCTGATTTAATTGTGAATAGTGTTTATTTCATAAGAACTTTTCTAAGTATTTAATAAATCAAATTCAGATCAGGTAAAAACCAAACATATGTTATTGTATTGGTTGATATCCATCATCACAATTGTGGTAAATAATTGTTTTTAGGTTAATGCCAAACTAGATGTAGGAGTAATGCGCATTATCTGATAACAGCAGATGTTGAAAAGTTAAACCTAATCAGTAAGCTTAGAAAACATTTCCATGCAAATTATAGATAAAAACGAAAAACCTGTTAAAGCACTAAATAGTTGAGCTAAATCACAGCACATTGGTACACTAACCAAATTTTTTTCGTTAACAAAATAAATAATACAATTTCTTGTAATAAACTTGTTTCCCTTTTCACTGCTTAAATCATTATTTTTCATTAACTGCTAAACTAAGACAGACCTATTGTATAATACACTGGATACACAATTCTAATTAAAGTAATACTCAAACAATTCACACTATACCAGTTTTATTATTAAAGACATTTATTCAAAAGTATATCATTTATATTTGAGTTTATACAGGATTATTATGAACTATTTTCCCCACTTTTAGAAGATGTAAGGAGTTTAGATGACTAGCAGCTGTGACACTATTATTAAATTTGATATTATAAGAAAAAAATACTATTAAAATAAAGTCTATTTGTAAAATACAGTAGACTTTTTACAATGTACGAACATCCAATGATAACTGCTTGCAGTTCATCAAGCTTTAAATATAAATGCATTAAAATTGTCCCAAATTATAAGATAATAATGTCATGATAAGATTGTAGTTTATAAATATCATCTTTGTTCATGTAACATACACTCACTGTTCCACTCTGTATCTTAATCTATATTATGATACTCAAGCAATAATAGGTGCTTAATATATTTGTCTGATCTGAATTAAGATAATTAACCTAATACAAGATATTGAATGTGATAATTGCAGTCTAGTAGAGTCGCTAAGCTGAAACTAGCATATATAATATAACTATAATATTAGTCAATGGCATAATATATGTTTGAATATGTAGTAGTATAAAACATTGATAGCTGTTCCTCTAAACATTATTTCAGTGAGTTGTGTAAAGGCGGCATAATATCCTCAACCGTATGTCATACACACAATCACTGTCACTATAAAAAGGAAGCTAGGACATCTTACATAAAATAATTATGCTACAAAAACACAATCAACAAATTGCATATTTTGAGGTCTAAATAATTAGAGAGGTATACACATACATACAGTTTTTATAAAAAATAACTACCTGAAGAATTTTCTGTTTCGGTATTATTATATTTTGTTGTATACTTTAAAATAAGAAACTTCAAGAATGACAATGGTAGTTTTATGTAGTGTATGAGCCATATTCACTCAATATTAAATACTTAAGAGATCAAAAATTGAAATTTAATTCATAAAATTTTAAATTATGCTATTTGTTACTCAACCAGTATGTGTTTTAGCCAAGAATTTACCTTTACCTCATATTGCACACCATCCTTAATTCGTGTTATCGCGATAAAACGAATATTCGTCGAAACCAGATAAGTGTGAATTGAGAGCATCCATTGACGGCGTCTAGGCTGCACTCTTTTCTCCTTATTTTATTAAACGGCATTTTAAAACGCAACCACAGTTTTGTATCAGGTATTGTCATCTCTATAAGAAACAAATATGTACTTAGTTTTGTGAATCGTGTCGGCTACGTATCAAGTCGATACTGAAATATTACTTTTGATTTTCATATTCATGTTCTAATGAACCTGTAAGAAAGCCAGAATAAAAAAGCAGACGCGATCCCTTTGAATCTATAATAAAATAGCTACCTAAGCAACACGTTACATTAAGCACATGTAGTGTAAAAAAAAATACTTTCCCAAAAAAAGGTATTGCTTACATGATTAAACTGAATATGTATCACCATGATATAAATGTAACATGTCGAATTTGTTGTTCTATTTAATTGCGCGTGTAGCGGTGTACAGTAGTCAACAAGTGACGTAAATTTGTATAGGTATATTGTTGCTTAATCACCAACACCGTAGCCGTCGTCTAGTGACGTTTATAGCTAGGCATCTAGATTCTCAGACTGTTAACTTGCGCATCAACAGATCACGTAAATCGTAGATAACATTCAACAATGTCGGTAATACATACTATAATATTCGTCAACATACATAATGCCATATTAAATATTTTTACTGAATAAACTTGATTTAAAAAAAGATTCTTCTTCAATGTCCCTAGGAACATAAAGGGCTGATGCTATTTTCTTATAAAAAAAGTATGATAGCTGTCAATGTCCAGTACTCTCAAATTGACTAGACCAGTAGGCGACTGAATCCAGATGAATGTAGTATAGTGATATAATATTAACCCCGAGGATAACCACATAAGTGAGAGTAGTGTGTTGTGATTTGCAGATGCTCTCGGTACAAGTGCCGGGGTGCGCGGGCATGGAGCGGCTGGGCGCGCCGGGGGGACCGCGCCTACGGCACGATCACAGACATCACCATTCCACATTGTGAGTAACTCTAACTGCTTTTAAAAGCCTAAAATCGATAAATATGCCACTTTTTCCTTACCCTTTTTTCGCACTGTGTAAGCCAGACGCACGCCCTTACTAGCTGAAATCACTCTAGTTTTGACCGAAAGCCAGGAGTGAATCAATCTAAAACAGTCTGCGACCCGCAGGACTTTGCCATGAACCCCTTGTCATCATTTTTCAGTTTTTGCTATGCAGGATTGTCATAATTATGGGAGAAAGAAATGTTAAACATGCCACCTTCTCATACATAAAACTACTGCATTTATTTAGTCAAGGTTAATAATGAAAAACTGATACATTTGGGCTTTGTCTATGGGGGAAAACACCCCTCAGTTTAAAATGCAATCTATCCGGTCTATGGTCATAAAACACCATTTTGAAATGGTTGTCTACCATTACCTCGTAGTAAGTTGGGAACTAAGACTTGCTTGCGAGGAGCGTGGTATTCCGTGAACCTAAACCTGGCGATGAGACGGATAGACAACACAAATCGTGAAATTACAAAGGCTTCGCCTGCGTGACTGCTGAACTGGGATACGATCTCTGGATTCCGCGTTGTCATGTAAACTATCTAAAGATTTCCAAAATGAAATGTCGATTATGTATTGATCGTTTAATTAATGAACCTAATTTGGTAGTTAATAATCATCTCATGCTTTTAAACTGTGATATAAATCAATGATATTTAAAGGTTATCTTTCATTTTCAGGGAATGGGAAAAGCAGCAAAGGCTGCAAGCGATGGTGGGGCGGTTGCAGGAGATGGTGGAGCAAGAGACGCGCGCGCGATCTGCCGCGGCCGCAGAGCGCCTCGGCCTGCCGCCCAGTATACAACTGCCCGACGGCGAGTACGGACAGGACGTGCATCTACAGTTACGAGTCCCTTATCAGGTAAGCTCAACCTTAGAACATTCTGTCTCCATGTTAGTGTCCGGTTTTCAATACTAAACTAACTCAATATACAAAGTTATTAGAAAAAGTCCTTTTAAGTTGTCATTGGGCAACTAACTGTACACCTATGTTAAGATGCAAATATAGTAAAAAGTGATTATGTGCGTGTTCGCAGCAAGCCGAGCTGACGAGAAGCAGCTTCCAGCCTCCACCGAACAAGTGCGTGAGCGACGTGCCCGAGTGGGCGGGCGGCGCAGAGGCGGGCGCGGCGCGGCGCGGCGGCGGCAAGAAGGACGGGCTGCTGCAGAAGGCCACGCGCTGGTGGGTGCGCATGGGCGCGCGGCCGGCGGCGCCGTTCCTGCCGGCCGCCGCGCCGCCGCCGTGCGTCATGGTGCCGCGCCGCGCCGCGCCCGCCGCGCCGCCCGACGCGTGACGCCGCCGCGCCGCGCTCGCTCCGTCTCTACCATATCACGCTTACATTCCATTATCGGGACGGTGGGACTCGCCGCAGTGCACGCGCGTCCCGGAGTATTATAGACTTGGTATTTATTTATTCGGGGGCGGAGGCCCGCGCCGGTGCCCGCGCTCCTTCGGCGCGCCCGTCTTCCTCGCGCCGTCTAAGAGTTTCGCGAAAACTAAGACTGAAATAAAGTAAAAAGATATAACGTTATAAAGTCTACGTTGAAGTATGTTGTCTTAGGTGAAATTGATTCAGATAGAAACGATTAAAGGTATATTATAATATTTAAAGAATCTTTCGACGGCGACCCTCGATGATATCGTGTATTAGGCGAGGGTCAGTCGACAGTGAGCTGATGTCTTGCAGTGTACAGTTTCATGTTTAAGTGACCTATTTTAATTTCTATCCAGCAGCTATAAATCTGTGTTTAAACAACTTTTATATTTATTTATAATTGTATGTAAAGGATGCATATCAGTACAGTAAAGGCAAGGAATATTAATTTACGTTGCATAGTTACTATTTTATTGTAAATATTGTCTCTAATTTAATATTATTAGATTAATTATGGTTGAACGCCAGAACCCGGGGGTCTTTTCAATTGAGTGTTTGCTACATTCCATATTTATGTTGAAATATTCTCGATAATACTTACTGTACTAGTTGCTTCCCACTGTCTACCTGTAGTCCTTGTATGTCTGTAACAATATCTCGAGTGTCTGCACGCTCGGTTCTTGTTGGTATCGAGCTGACAATAATTGACAATTGATTAGTGACTGATATTTAAAATGCAGATGAATAGAAATCTCATTAGTAAATAGACATAAATGAAAAATATTAAATGAATTAGTTTTAAATTAGCTGTTTATTATTTATATAATTAGGTCGGTTGTTCATATCCTGAATATATGTTTTTCATTTCACCGTTGCTCACTAATGTTGGCGTGACAAATTATATAATAAACACTCAGGATATGCACCGCCGGCCGATACTAGTTGAAAGTGTCACGATAGTCATTAACTATTCTCGGCAGATTGAGTTAAATTGTGTTTTGTCATTACCATGGTTGTAAAACACCGTTTGTGTTCGTCCATTGAGCTGTAATGGGCGCTCGCCTACTCATCCACTCCTTTATCGATAGTTTGCAGTGAACACTTGTATTTTTCCTGTACATATAATAAGTCAAAGTGTATTGACTTTTAATACAATTACGGGTCTTAAGCCTAACACTTGCCGTTAGCAAAGTACAATGCTGGACGCTAAAGTATTCTACAATAAAATGGCGCAATACATGTTTTTTTTTACTGTAATAATAATATATACATATTTTTCAAAGCTTCTTGGAATAAAGAGGAAAGCAAATTATTATTATATAAATTGTTTATAATTTGATTAAGATAATAAATTCTAGTCGCTACTAAAAATGTAGATCGATTTTTATTACTTATTTATAAAAGCTTGAAGACGTTTATATATTTATAACAATGTCTGGATTTGTATACAGCACAAGACAAACAAAGGAATGAAATTCAAATGTGCCCTATTTTCCAAATGCCTATAACATAAGTACCTTCTTGTTACATAAGAGATAGAGTAGTGCATTATTATCGCGAGTGTGCGTCAGTGCGTGTGTACATATGCGTTGTCTCGCTCACGTATTGTATATGGAGCGAAACAATCCTTTGTCTATATCGCTAGTTAAGAAGCACAAAACGTTGCGCATTTTATTGAATCTATTACCTTGACAGCATTGGAGTGCTATACGCGGCCATTTTTACGGACTGAAACATAATGTAATGTTCAAAATATTAAAATAACTAAGTAATTATTATTACTTAAAACCAATTTGTTTTGTATATTTATTGTTTGTCTTCGATGTTTAAATATGGCGATTGATAAATAGTTCGTTGAAAGACAATTTAGTATTTATTTTAAACTATTTGTATATACTTAACTATATAAGAAACAACTGTTGTGGCCTACACCTTTAAATAGAGGGTCAGATCATCACTTAAGATGGCATGACATATATTCTTAAAAATAATGTGCATGAAGCGAATCTCTCTCTGCAACTAACTTCGGAGGTGCGAGAGAATGTATCTTAACATCACTAAATAATCGAGTTGTACAGTATTCTGTCATAACTAGACAAAAATAGAGAAATTTACTAGGTAGCCAATTTCTGTATTTTTGTTTCTTTAATTTTATGGTCACAAGTATTCTGTTACTTAATCAGCTTATCATTTTACTTTGTCCCGCCATGTCTTTTCGTTGCCTTAAATATAATTAGTATCAAAATGCTTTTATAGCAATTGTTGTACAAAATGCTGATGGAAATATAAAAGTTGTTTAAAATAGTTTCACAGAATAGATATTTAATCTAGATATCAAACAATATTCCATTTGTCATATTAATAAGTAAAGCAGAAGCAAATGTTTAATAATAAAAGAAAACTGCATTAAATTATGACCTACCAATAATGACCAATGATTTTCATTTTCCGCTATCCTATTTATTTATAAATTACATGTTTGCTTCGTTTCTTTCGACAAAATTTAATAAATTGGTAGGCAATATCAGTATGTTACCGGCTTTGATTTTACAATCGAAATAATGATCTTACTCAGGTATAATATGCAAGTACAGTGAATAACTAATTACCTGTAGACATTGATGGCTAATCCTTACACGCGATAGCGTGTCGAAATCATATAATGTTTGCATACCTAACATCAACTAACATGCTCCCCTTTTTTGACATATTTTCTGATATATATACAACTTTAAAATAGTATACTCACCTAGTTTTGTGGTTAATGTTCTTTACTAATTTATTCTGCCATTGAAAAAAAAAAGAATGGTTTTAACAATCTAAGAAAAGTAATGATAAACTTGTAGGACGATATATGCGGGCAATAGGTGGGCGAAAACTTTCAAGAATTAAAAAATAAGTATATATTTTAATGTATAGTTTCACTTGGCCAGAAATAATTTAAGAGTTAATCAACAGACGAGATTCAGAAAGAATTTATTTATTCTCAAATCATTGGAGCGCAGTAAAATGTTGCTATAAATGAATTTTATGGAAATACGCTCTTTTACCAGATAGTTTTACAGGAGAGTCCACGTGCTAATCGCGTCTGAAACGCGTCAGCGAATTGCCATGCCCATTTTGATCAAATATTAAATTTGATCAAAATGAGCACAGCATGTCGTGCTTGCTCGTATAGCACCCATCTCACAAAGTAAATAGCTTAAAATATTTTTATCTTATTTTTTCTAGATTTTACTGTGCTTTAACGCCAGTCGGTTTTTGTAAGTTCGTCCATTCTCGTATTTTTTTCAGCCGTGTCAAACTATATTCAAGAGGTCTTTGACTATTGAGATGCGTATATGGCAAGCTCATTAAGATGTATACATGGCGAGCGCATTCAAGTATTCTTATATCGGTACACAGAAGCTGCACGGTCCGTTACGAAAGTAACTTTCCAAACTCTACAGTTACGCAGAGTATTAGATTAGGCCGGGTGTTTACCATAAGGGTTTTGCGAAGAGGCGTTATTTACCTTATTAATTATTTTTAAAAGACCAAATTATCGACTCGCTATTTATCTAGCAGGCAACGTAAAGAATAACACAGGTTTTCTGTAGTCTCAAAACAAGAAAATATGACGTCTCCCGCATTTAGTCGGGAAAGGACTTTTGCTTGCCTGGGTAAGTAAAATTGACGATATTTTAAATCAATTTTTAACTATTAGGTAGTTAAAAAGTAGGAGGCTTTTCAACTTTACTTTTATTTACATAATACCAGCTGACTCAGCAAACGTTGTCTTAACGAATAAATTATTTCTAGTTGTATGTATTATTTAATGCCACATTATAAAAAATAAAAACAAAATATATATATATATTTTAGCGGTTTCGGAGGAAACCGCTTAACTAACATCGTGACACGGGAATTTTATATATTAGATAGTTTCGCTATAGTGCATTTAAAGATTAAAAAATTACAGCAAGGAATATTATTTATATAATTATCTCACATGATATTAATACAAAAAAGACCATTGCCCCGCAGAGGAAATATTTGCTTGCTCGTTGTTAGATGAGTAATAAAACCATACTCTGAACTTTTTTTCTATTTATTTATTGTCCTTCTTTCAATCATAAAACTTATAACTGAGCAACACAAAACTGTTTCACTGGTTTTGGGTATATATTCAAAACTTTTTGTAATCTTAATTAAAGTTTTTACAGAATAATGATAACATAATGTTAATGTGCAATCGAATTCGATTCTGAACAATATACTAAGATCGCGATCGTAGACAGTGAGATAAACAGTTTTCTTTATCTGTGGAGCATTCTGTCATAGACATTATGCTCCTCACTAAATTAGTCATTTTAGTATTTGCTGTTGTCAAAGCTGTTGTGTTCTGTGGTGTAAACTTTAAATTGAGCTCCGTTTGATAATAGAGATATGATTATTACTGTTGCGACTTTCAATTATTAGATTAATGTTATACACAACAAAGTTGAAAGAGCAAGAGAAGGCATGCAAATTTACGTTAACTGGTCAGTATTTTTCTCAAATTTATTATCTAACCTAAAAGTGGTTTGTAAACAAAATAAACTATAATATACCCCGAAATATATTTGTCTCGAATTCAACTCATTACTGAAGCTAAAGAATTTCTGAAACGTATTTAAACTTCTCAGATTTACCTACGAGATTTTTGAAATCAACGTCATCTTTAGTATATTGAAAGAATAAAGTTATTATTCAAACACATTCGTTTGTGAACCATTTCCTTTTTTTTATAAAATATAAATTATAGAAAAGTCTAAATTGTTTCTGTTCTCGTTATTATAGTTATTAGACAATCCTTGTACATTTTGATAAATGGTAAATATGTACCTACATAAGAGGCAACAAATGTAGGTACCACATTGTTTTTTATACCTTTGAGGCGAATAATAAGCATATATTTGAATAAATGTGTTTAAAAAAAACGAACTTATATTGATCGTCTCCTACGTAACGCAAATCCTACGGAATGCCACCAATCCTGAATCTGATATTCGAGTATTTCGTTGAAAAAATATGCACTACAATAAGGTTCATTTTTATCACTTTAGCTGTGCTGCAAAATAGTGGTGAACATGAATGTGTGAATAAACGAGAATGTCATTCTGACTGGTGTTGCCGTTATCGTAATAACAGCTGACTCATTGTTGACATTAAATAAATTATATATTTTACGTTCATGTTGTGACATGTAGTCCTTCTCCTAACTTGTTATGTGGTGAATGAGTGTCTTACACGACGGAGCCACCCGAAGTGTCTTTTCGCATGATAAAATAATTTAAGAATATTATCTGTAAGCTCTGCGTATTTTCTTCAAGACAATAGAATAGAAGACAATAGAAACAGCAAAGTAAAAGTTTTTATAATTACATAAAACTCCATTGAAAGAAGTATTTTTTGGCAAGTTCTGGGTCTGTTTATTCTTCTTGACCTAACTACTTAATTCTACATGAATTAAATATTATGTGTTTGACTAGTAACACATAACATGCATTTGGTGGTATACATAAGTACTATGATTAATTTATCTGTGGCCTGGTTATGTTAAGATTTTTATGTTACAATTACCTAATAGGTCATCATATGTAAGTAATCTCAGATTTCAGTTCAAAAATTTATCTCTTAATATTTTTGCAACTCATCCTATTCTTTGATTTAATTAAAGATCTTATTTAAGGAACCATCGGCAAGTGCACTACCAAAAGGACTAACTTTATTTACCAAAGTTATTAAACAAAGTAAAGTTTCATTATGGGTCCACCAAAGAAGTTAAAAAAATATGATTCCCGAACAGGAAGTGACAGATCAGGTAAGCAACAATTGTTCACTTCTAAAGAAAGAGGTCCTCTTTAATATATGTTTAATAAAGCTGATTCAAAGTGAATTGATTAGTTGGTCAGAGAACTGAAAATTGTTATTTTAAAACAGGCAAGAAAAAGAAAGTGGAAGAAGAAATGACAATAGATTTGGTTGATGATGATAACACGGAAAATGTTGGAGTACCTGGAGCAGCCATGCAGGATGCTGAGAAAAATGATCAGGTGCCTGAGGACGAATTTGGTGCCAAAGATTACAGGTAAGTAACAATAGAAAAGGACATTTCAATGACTTGACTGTGCAGTAATTGCAAAAAAAAACAACCATTGCCAAAAAAATTGAGTGTACACCAAGTTTACCTTCATGACTCTTCTTTGATGTTGTGGTACATAGCACTAGTAAACATATTAATGACGATTCGATTTTATTTTTTCAGAAGTCAAATGGAATTGAAATCTGACAACACAAGTCGGCCCCTGTGGGTTGCGCCAAATGGTCATATTTTTTTAGAAGCGTTTTCACCAGTGTACAAGCATGCTCATGACTTTTTAATTGCCATTGCTGAGCCTGTGTGTAGGTAAGTAAGTTGTACTTTTTACCTTTTAAAATTTCCTTAAGCTTACAAATGTCTGAAAACCAAAAGCTTTTAGCCAGTATTTAACAAAATGCGTGTATGTATACGGAGTTTGTACCGAAACCATGTGATAAGGTTAAACAGATTAATTTTCACTTCTTCATACATTGCAATTCTTTTCCAGACCACAACACATTCACGAGTACAAGCTAACAGCATACAGTCTATACGCAGCAGTGTCTGTGGGTCTGCAGACCGCAGATATAATTGAGTACCTGCAAAGACTGAGCAAGTGTACAGTACCTGCTGGCATTGTGGAGTTCATAACATTGTGTACTCTATCTTATGGCAAAGTAAAGCTTGTACTTAAACACAACAGGTGAACAATATTGATATTCATTGAAAGAAAAAAATAATTAATAGGCAATTTAAGAAAATTTATAAATAATAAATTTTTGTAAAACAAAATAACTAAGTGTAACCTGATTATCATAACAAAGATGTTGTTTTCTAGATATCTTGTGGAGAGCAAACACGTGGAGGTTTTACAAAAGCTGCTGCGTGATCCAGTGATTCAACAATGTAGATTGCGTCGCGACGGCGATGACGATCTACTGTCGTCAGCTCTTCCTAACAAACCTGCTGCTGTGAAACCAGGTATACTTTTTGCTATTGTTTTTTTCTGTTTTTCCTGATTCCTCTCTCTCATTGTTTTTCCAATGTATTGTCTCATCACATCAGTTCAAATTATGGTATGAAAAATTTGATATCGTTTCATCGTGTTTTATTACTTAAATTATTTGTAAATAACCTGACAAACAAAGAAAGAATTATAGAGTTCAAGAAATCAACAAAAAAAATTATAAATTATAAATTGTTTATTCAAAACAGTCATGCTGAGTATTGTTTAAGGGGAGAGTAGTGAGAAGCCGCCGGCGGCTAACGGAGCGGTGCCTGATGATATCAGCCAGTTCTACCAGCAGCTGGACAAGGAGGACGACGACGACGAGGCCACCGACATCACCGCTAACACTGCTGTCGCTTTTGAAGTAGATCCCGATAAGATTGAGGTTTGTGTATAAATTTCCTTTGTTTACCATTTCGTATATCGCTGACTGTTCTAATAAAGTATGATTCAATGCCATTGTTCGATAGGATAGATTCATCTATAGAGACATCTTACAATAACATTTAAACATATTTTCTAACTTTTCCTTTTTTAAATTCTAGACAAGTTACAGTAAGTCATAGAAAATTTGCTTAATATGCGACATAAAGTGATCTCATCAAATGATAACTGGTAAACTCGTATACTGAGCTAGTTACATTAAAATGATATAGTTTGATGATTCTAATGAAACATAAACATAGGTCATACAAAAGCGTTGCATCGAGTTGGAGCACCCGCTGTTAGCCGAGTATGACTTCCGTAACGACTCCATAAACCCAGACATCAACATAGATTTGAAGCCCACAGCCGTGTTGCGGCCTTACCAGGAGAAAAGTCTAAGGAAGATGTTTGGAAACGGAAGAGCACGGTAAGGTATTCAAATTACTAGAATTTACCTTAGTTTTAATGTCAGACAGAATTAGAGAATAATCAGTAAAAGATGTTTAAATCACAGCAATTTTAAGTGACAATATTAGAGGAACTCTTTATTACGATCTACATTTAAGAGATCATCTAATTAATTGCAACTGAAAATTAGCAGTCTCTAAACGAAACTGCTTTTGGCCCTGGTCCTCGGTTAGTAGAGCTGGCAGTATAGTGGTGTGTGTCAGGTCGGGTGTGATCGTGCTGCCGTGCGGCGCGGGCAAGTCGCTGGTGGGCGTGACGGCCGTCTGCACGGTGCGCAAGCGCGCGCTCGTGCTCTGCAACTCCGGCGTGTCCGTCGAGCAGTGGAAGCAGCAGTTCAAGTGCTGGTCCACGGCCGACGACAGCATGATCTGCAGGTACACTCACACTACTATCTCAATGGATTTTTTTTATAAATTAGTCAGTAAGTTGAAAATATTAGTAGTAACCAACGACTTACCATTTGATTTCTTCATATTTTCAATACGTTTATTATCATGTTATATCTGACTGAGCCAGATGCCAGATAGATCCCGAAGCAAATTGTAATCGGGCAGCTTTAAATTAAAAAGGCATTGTACAGATTCACATCAGAAGCTAAAGACAAGCCAATGGGCGCGGGCATCCTGATTACGACGTACTCGATGATCACGCATGGACAGCGGCGCTCTTGGGAAGCTGAACAGACCATGAAGTGGCTGCAGGCGCAGGAGTGGGGGCTGGTCGTACTGGACGAGGTGCACACCATCCCCGCCAAGATGTTCCGCCGCGTACTCACCATCGTGCACTCGCACGCCAAGCTCGGTAATAACACGCTTGCCACGTTACTATGTGGCGAGAGAAGCTTGTCGTTGATATAATAATATGATTTCACTAAGCTAGTCAAGTTTTTTATAACGCAAGTACCAGTTATTAGGGCATAACCGTTTCAAATTTAAATTCATCATCAATAATTCTCCTATTGGTATTAGTTTAGTAAATTCTGATTTGTTTCTTTTTTACGTCTTTTGTGAAATTGACTGATTTATCTCTATCTATGTGTTAGGTCTTACTGCTACACTGCTTCGAGAAGACGACAAAATTGCTGACTTGAACTTCTTGATCGGGCCTAAGTTATACGAGGCCAACTGGCTAGAGTTGCAAGCTAATGGCTACATCGCGCGCGTGCAGTGTGCCGAGGTCTGGTGTCCAATGACGCCAGAGTTTTACAGGGAATACCTCATACAAAAGTAAGTTGACTGCGGGATTCGTTAAAGATAAATACAGTCCTTTATAAAATCAATTAAATTTGAAACTTTTAACGTTTACAATTTTGTTCAAACCTTCACTCTAACTATGCAACCACTAACCTAACTTGTAAAAAACATTTTATTTATTTATAGAATTAACAAAAAGATGTTGCTGTACGTTATGAATCCATCGAAATTCCGCGCCTGTCAATTCTTAGTTCGATACCACGAGAGACGAGGCGACAAAACCATAGTGTTCTCAGACAACGTGTTCGCTCTACGACATTATGCTGTCAAAATGAACAAGCCATACATCTACGGACCCACGTCACAGAGCGAGAGGATCCAGATTCTTCAGAACTTCAAATTCAACCCTAAAGTGAACACTATATTTGTCAGTAAAGTGGCCGATACAAGTTTTGACTTGCCTGAAGCAAACGTCTTGATCCAAATTTCGTCTCATGGCGGTTCACGAAGGCAGGAAGCTCAACGTTTAGGTAATGGCTCTTAAAATATTTTAGTAACAACTACGACTTCATCATCATAAAAAAATATTTTATAATATATGGATTTTTTGTGTAATCAAAATTGTATTCTAGGACGTATTTTGAGAGCCAAAAAAGGAGCATTAGCTGAGGAGTACAACGCGTTCTTTTACACATTGGTCTCACAAGACACGCTCGAAATGGCTTACAGTCGAAAAAGACAGCGGTTCCTTGTCAACCAAGGTTACAGTTACAAGGCAAGTTTTTTAAGAAAATCAGAAATATATTTTACTAGCCGTTGCCCGTACAAATAACACGGGAACATAAAATCCTGGTTATAAAATAAACTTTCGCGTTATACTAGTACTAGCTGTTGCCCGCGACTTCGTCGGGAGTTCGTCCACGAGGTTAGAAGATCTCAAACAGTTTTCGCAGCGCACGCAACGGAAGTCCGGTAGCCTTCCTTGATAAATGGTCTATTCAACGCAAAAAGATTTTTTTAATTCGAACCAGAAGATTTTGAGATTAGCGCGTTCAAACAAACAAACAAACTCTTCAGCTTTATAAAATTAGTATAGATTAATAGGATTCTTACAAGACAGAACTAGTTTTATAGTTTTAATTTACTATCGATATATTTTAGTTCTTTTTTTAACAAGAATGTTGTTATACAGGTAATCACGGAACTCAAAGGAATGGACACGGAGCCAGACATGTTCTATGGCACCCGAGAAGAGCAAGGCATGTTACTTCAACAGGTAAACAATCGAGCGAGTGTTTTTTTAACATTAAATTCTATTCATCGTACTTATTGTATCTGTTCTGTTTAGTGCAACTCTAAAACACAAAATTTGTAGCCTGTCTTGTTGATTTTATAGACACTACTGGTGTTTATGTGCAGGTCCTGGCGGCGTCCGAGACGGAGTGCGAGGAGGAGCGCGAGGGCGGGGCGGGAGGCGCGGGGGGCGCGGCGCGGCGCGGGGGCGCGCTGTCGTCGCTGGCGGGCGCCGACGACGCGCTCTACCTGGAGCACCGCCGCGCCAACAACCTGCAGAAGCACCCGCTCTTCAAGAAGTTCCGATACTAGCAGGCGCGCACAGTACGTGCGCCTTTTCACTCAACTTTGAGTCAGAAACGACGATTTCGAATTCAAATACAAGAATTATGCCCCTAAAATAGTTTTTTTCTTTTAACCTGAAATTCACCAACGGTGTGTAACAACTAACTCAAAATGACTAAAGCGAAATACTTGTTGCAGTAAGAATGAAAGCGAGGGCGGAATTCCGGAATGGGCGATAGTGGAGCTTCAAGGTCTTATTCAGACAAAGAAGCAGGAAAACAGCAGTGCTACTGTAGTTGGCGATATGCATTACTTTAACAGAAACCGACATCCAGTTTTAGTACTTGGCCACCACATTCTAAACGGTAAAGAAGTTAAGCTAGAGCATCCGATGGCAGTATTCGAAAAAATCGTCATTGAAGACAGAACTAGTTATAAAGTGAGGGCTGTGGTCAAAAAGAAAATATTATTTAAGTCAAGACCGAAACCCATTATATCCAATGTTTCAGACAAGGTGTGAAAATATAATTCTGTGAAACTTACATAATTTATGTTTTCTTTATTAACATAACCTTTATTATTTGTGACTGGTAGACTACATAAATGAAGTGGTATATAGAAAGAAAAGAAAGTCCCGCAACATGATGCGCAACACAAAATTACGTGACGCTGCAACGTTGCAAAGTGCCCTGCAACATGACCCACAACATTGTAGGTGACGCGGGACATGTTGCTTGCTCCCGCCTCGGGGAGCGAGCGCACGTGTCCCACGTCATTGTTGCGCCATTTGTCACAGAGTGTAGTCGCATACGCAACGTGCCTTTTAAATGTCTGTAGTGTGGGGAAATGATACCGTGCTTTTGCTTATAGAGCTTTACGAAATTCGTGACTTGTTGTGGGATACTTCACACCGTGACTATCGAAATAAAATAAAGAAAAATGATCCATGGAAGGAAATTGCCTAGAAAATAAATATAAACCAAAATTCATACCCTGTTCATACCACCTTCTCTTTCTCTTACGTTTCAACACACTCGATATAATTGCTATGTACGCAGCACTAATAACCAAAACCTCCTCGGGCGACATTTCTATTAACATTGAGAAGAGTGGTTGACAAAATGTTCCGCGACATGTATCTCGACACACTCACGTAGTTGTTGAGGAACATGTTGCTCCATTTGTCCCTTAGTGTATCCGTGACTTTATGCCCAATGTTGGTAACAACAGGAATTATAAAAATAAAACACTTTTCTAGTTCTTAGTTATTATAATAGTTACACTATTCACATTTTAGATGTGACCTAATTTTGTATCTTAAAACTATTTAACCCCGAATTTTAATGAAGGATGTAATGTTTGTAAAATTTAAATAACATAAATCTGAAAAATGTGTCTGTATTTTTATTAATACTCCAAATTAAACCTAGTATTTGAGGGAAAATCACATACACAGATTCAAACCACGACAATATTGAAAAAAGTCACACACTTGCAAGAATATTATAATTAGCACATTTGTATGCACACATTTACACTAAAAACCCAAAATCAACATAAAGAAAGAAGCAAACATACAAATACATACTATATAAGTTATAAAGCTATACACACGAAATAAAAAAGAAACTACTTTTAAGTATCAGTTTTTTTTTATCTCAAGCATGTAATGTAATTATGCAAGGCAATGTTAAAAAAAACATCGAGATAAGTCGAATTAATGTTAAGTCATCTACATATTAATTAGAGCCAAAATAATATTTATAAATATAACAAATTAATGGAAGTTTGAAATTATAATAAGACTGAAGTAAGTCAACATTCATTGCATGAGTAAACACATGAACATTAGCTGGAAACGACGAACACAAAATGCGTGTTGAGTGTAATCTATAAAAATAAGCATAGGTGGAAAATACTTAAGGTGTCTTTGACCAATAAGCAATAGAACCCATTATCATTTAATTCATACATATATGTACACATTTTACTTCATTGGAATCAACAGTGTCTGCAACCTACAATCAGACTAACATTTTCACCACAAAATATATACATATAATCATTTTATACTCAAAGTAATCTATGTCAACAAAGGAATTTATTTGTGTTCAAATAACAATTTTAAATCTATCCTTGATTTTTCTTACCACACAAATATTTGTACTATGTGGTGAAATTGCGAAATTCTAGTGCATCTTATGCTTTAATAAAAAGTGTTCTTTTCTCAAAATACTTTATATCTGGGTGGAGCATATAATATATATAACCGTTGTTGTGTCCCTAGCGTATAATAATTTATTGATGTGATGTCTTATGCACCAACTTTATCATTTTAGATCATAAAATAATTAATAGGATCTGTACTCTAACTATTATTTTATTAATAATTATAGTACATTTGAAGTATATAATAAAAGGCACTTTATTTTTAACAAAAAAGAAATAAATTATCACTAGGTACACTTATAAATAAGAACAAAACATATTAAGAAGAAAGTGTCTGGAAATTTCTTAACAAATCAAAATAAACAGTTTTGTAGAAATGGAATGAAGGATACTGTGTCTCTATACATCCAATCTGTAATAGACATTCGCGATGTCAGGCACATATATATTGTGAAATAATAATTATTATTTCAGTTCCTGTATCACCATAGCTGTAACACTTGTAACACAATTATTTAATGTCACAAATAAAACACTCAATTTAACGCAATGATTATAAGGCCGTTAATGCAAACTTTGGCTGAAAAAGAAAATTATGCTAAATCTTAAGTTCATAAACTCATAAAAATCTAAAACAAAGACATAAACAATTTCATCTATAACATAACATAATTATCTATGACTATTATCTAATTAACACCAAGAATCCTGATCTGCTTGTAACTAAACGTAAATCAACCTAGTTTAAACAACTTCTAATGAAGTCAGAATATTTCGTATCTTTGCCTTCTCGGTGATAGCAGTCTTGACACGATACAATAACCCTCGCAGGGAACGTACCTACTCCTACACTTACAGTAATTTTGACGTCAGTCTGACAAAAAGTCGCTCTGTAAATTTTTATTTCATCATAAAATGATAAATTAACACCGGCCAAGGAGTGCTAGGTACCAATTTTGGATTTTGCTGTGTTAACTAATAATTATAAAACATCATATTATTTACCACATCATTATCATTCTGAAACTCGTATTATAAATATCTAGTGGTCTTCTGCCTTTTGCTGTTAGAAAATAATTTATATTTATATTCGTATTTTTATACAGCATTTTGTTTAATATAGATTTATATGTTTTGTATATGAGCTTTCGGCAATATAAAACTATAATTGAATGTTCTTCGATGGATAGACGAAACATTCAGGCGGCGTTGTAAGCTGCGCGTAGCAACGCCTGGCCTTCTACTGACGTCCAATATGCAACGAGCAGATCCCGCTCCTTCTCCAAATGTAACGAAGTAGAATCTCCCGCACTTTTCTTCAAATTTAGGAGCTGTTTCTTCAATAAGATATTCTGTAAATGAGATATATTATTTATCTTTTAGTCAAGCTATTGGTTAGGGTTATCTTATCGATTTAGGTTATGACCTACAGTACATTAAAAGAGTTTCGTTAGATCTATGTATGAAAGTCAGTGGTGCGGTATTTATTGTTGATTGTAATACTAATGTGGTTAAACGTACCATACCTAGTTACTATAATATGCATTTGTGTCAATGCAAGCGATGACAACGACGAACCTATGTTGTACTATTATGGCCTAGTAAGTATATTTTCTTGCTAATACTGAATATTATTTGACTAAGGTTATTTACGACCACACTGGACAGATAGGACTAAAATTATCTCATAGTTTGAGAACGGTATAGTTATATTCATTGTCTCAATGCGACTTTTGTCAATTTAGAAAGAGAGTGAGCGCAGCCTCCCTCCTTGTAATGTGCGACAAGCATGTTCAGCGTTAGTGCTGCGCTACTGGCGCGCGCCCGCGCTGGTGCGTCTGTGTCGCTGCGCGCGCCGCCAGCGCTGCGACACCAGGCCGCAACACGACAGCGTCATCGAACTTAACAACCGAGCATACTTACAGGTAACTTTTTCATTTATAATAAGTTAATATAACAAATAATCTTAATTACATTGACGGTATTAATTATAATTCTAGAAACCGTTTATTTCAGTTCTGCCAACCTATTGCCGACTGGCCAGAATGTGCTATTAACGAGAACGCTCTCACTGTAGCCAGGACCTACGCACGAATGAACCCTGACGAGTTAGAAGAAATGCATCACTCGAATATACAGCTTGTACCACCAAATATATCATTCAAGTGTCGCTGCCGAGACCCTAATTATTGGAAACTAGCTTCTAGTGACGATGGAAACAATCGCGTGTATCAATGTTCTTCTCTTCATCTATGCAAAACCGGCGAATTTTGTGGAAATGTTAACTATTTGAATGCTCTATACCAGTCATGTCTTTGTCCTAAACACCACATATGCGTACATAACGGTGGTACACCACGAACACACATATCTGAATTACTCTACGAGGGAAGGGGATGGAAAGCTTTTTGCCAACGAGTTGGAAATGACTACAGTTATGAAGAATATTAACATACCTGTGATGGTTGTGCGGCGATGTCCTTTGCAATACTCAGTACTTGTTTGTCGAAATTCTCAGGCCATAGAGTGCGGCTTACTAACCCACCGCGGAGAGCTTCCGCCGCAGGCAAGCGACGTCCAAACACTACTAAGTCATTCAGCTGGAACAATTAGTTTTAATTAACAACATAATGTCAGCTCCTTTCACACTAAACTAAAAACTACATATTCTCATTCCAATTTTACTTAAAACTTTCATTACTAAATAAATGGCTGATTTACAATTTAAAACTTACTAAAGGTTGAGGAAGGAGCTTGTAAGCTGTTAGCACTGCGATTCCGGGCCCGATGGTTGTGGGGTGCGACTTCGCGCTGACCGCGAAGCTAGCACTTTCTGATGCCATGGCCACGTCGCTCAGGCCAGCCAGAGCCAGTCCTATGCCTGAACACCTGCCGCTTATTCCTAAGCATATTAACTTGCTATGTTGTTCCACTGTGTGTAAGAGCGACCTGTAATGCAAGCAATAAAAATTAAAACACACATTTAACATTACACTAAGAAAATGTGAAGGTATGATTTAAAAAAATATGAAATATGGATAAATTTACAGGGGGCGTTTAAGAGTTTCCTCTCATCATATGATTAAGATAATAATATAGTAAGTATGCATAAGGATGAAAACATCAGTGTTGTATGTTCTTTATCCAATCTAATGTTATAAAAAAGGAAAAGTTTGTATTTTTACATTTTTATTTGGGTCTGGAAAAAAAAACAATTTAAAAATTCTTTCACCAGTATAAAGCTGGGAAGGATCTGAGGTATACACCATAACACTATTATCAATAGGAGCAGAGCAGCAATGACTCAATGAGAAATATTCCAAAACTGAGAAGAAATTATCAATCAATATTTTTTAATGTCCAAACAAAATGTTACAGGTATGTAACTCACCTTATAGATTCAGCTGTTTCATATGCAGCTACATTTGTTTTGTCAATATTATCATCTAACAATGGTCTTAAGTCTAAATCCGAATATAAACTGCCACAGTCAGATGTTAACAATGTCACTGATATGTTTTTCTTTGATTCAATCATTTTTAATACCTTTTCTAGCTCTTGTATTACCTGTAAAGAATTAGTTTAAAAAATGTATGTGTATTGTGATTGGCGAAATAGAATTGAAGAATCTGTTTTCAATGACCAACTATTGTACTTTGTAATAATAAGAATAGATTAAAACTTGAAAGCAGCTTTCTTATTTTATTTTCTTGCTGTTAAGTTATATAAAAAAATACAAACAGTATCTGATGCAGGTAACAATTCAGCAGCACAAAGCAGTGCTTTACACTTATAAATTTATCACATCACTTTACAAATTTTTGTCCTGGAAAACATACTTTCAACAAATGTATCTGGTAAAGTAATAGTAAACTAAGATAACAGAGTACTCACCTCAGTATTGCATTTGGTACCTGCTCTCTGAACACATACTTCAGCTAACCTTTGATCAAAGTTTACTGATAGGAATTTATATTCCTCAACACCTGAAGGTTTCTCATCAGATTTTGATACTTTTTTTAGCTTTGATGGTTTTTCACCTTTGGGATTATCATGTTTTCTTTTATTTAAGGCAAGGTTTAGTTTTGAATTGAGCTTTTCTTTAATTGACAAGCAATCATTTTTATTTATAGCATCAGGTTTTATATCTGTGGTTTCTGCCATGAACACCTCAACTGGACGATTACTGCCACCCTCTGTGTTTGGCAGGGCATGAGCAACCTCTACTACTTGCTGAGAATTACGAGACACATTTTGCCCGCTTGTCTCAACATCACTTAACCGCCGTGGACTCATGCATGAGCTGGAGTATGAACTGGATGAGTGCCGTCTATAAATAATGGAATCATCTGCACTGTGTGCCTCAAAATCTTCACAAACTGATGGGGATTTAACCGAGCTACTCAGAGAGGACCTCTGCTTGCCACCAAGGATTTTTCTTGCTTCTCCATCTTCATATTTTGATTCTTTTTTTCTTTCTCTAAATTTCATTTCTTTAGAATCTGGTGTTGAAGAACTTTGTATTTTTTTTATAAACTCTGCTTTAGTTTTCATATTCTTCTTACCTTTTGGAGCTTCAGGGGTGAGCTGATAAATCATATTAACAGCACCCTCATCCATTAACAACTTATCAACTTCAGTCAATCTCTTGTTTTGTTTACAATTCTTAGGAGATGGCTTTTTCCACTGGAGTTTAGATAGTGGTGATTTAGATTTGGACCTCTGGAAAGTTTGGTCAGTCTTATTTTTTTTAGCTGGTGTTGATTCTTTATCCAACTCTGTACTTACTTCTGTATTTTTTTTGCTAGTTTTACTTTTCGTAAATGTATCAGGATTATCTGGATCAAATATAACTTTTTTCTTTATTACTCGACCAAGTCTTCTTTGAGGCTGGCCTTCTTCACCAGTCTTATTTGGGATGCTTAGAGAATCCATTGAAGTCCGGGATGAAATGTCTTCCTCCTTAGTTTCTCCATCTTGGGGTTTCACAGCTCCTTCAGTAGTTTTATCTATGTTTCCAATTGGTTCAATTATACTGTCCTTTTCACCAGCAGGAGTATCCTCATCATCCCACTCTTTCACTAAATCATTCACAATACTGTCCCCTTCAGATTCACTTTTAACTTCCACTTGATCATTTTGTGTTGAGATCTGTACAAGTTCCTTTGTTTGTTCTTTGATTTTTTCTTTAGTCACCTTCTTTTCAATTTTTCTACTTCTTGAGAGTCTATCTGATCGAGGTTTTCTAGGCTTTGTTTTTAATCGAGAAAGCTGTTGCAATGCCAGCTGTGCTTCTAAAATTTTATCAGAACATACATTTTGGAAATTTGTAGTCAACACATTTTCTGGCTGCTCCTCATCGTTTCCTTCCAGGATATCTAATAATTCTTCCTTATTAAACACTTCCTGTCTGGTTGCCAAATTATTATTTTTTACATTATCTGTAACATCTGATGACCGTAAAGCTTCACTTAATTCAATACTTTGCCCAAGTTCACTAAGTAAATTAGAAGTATCTTGTTCAGTGTTTTCCTCTATAGTTGCCTCTTCAGCAACATTGTCAATAATTTCATTGTCAACAGATTCTATTAATATTTCAGTCTGGAAAGTAACCCTTTCCATAGATGTTTCAATAGTATTATCCACTTCAACGATAGTAGCCACTTCACTCACTTGTTCAGGTTCTTCAACCGGTTTACTTTCTAATGTCTCAGTGGTAACAGAAGATGTGTCCTGTGTTGACACCTTTGTTTGTTCAACTTTGTCTTCAACAAGCACTTCTGTAGTGTCAGGCTCTGGTGGAGGTACCGCCGGCTCTATATCCTCCACTTTTGACGCATTGTTTACTTCTGCAATAGACACATTTTCTGATTTGCTATCTTCAACAGGTGCGGGATTACTTTCAATTGGGGCAACGACTTTAGCCTCAGAGGATTCTGAAACACCGTTTGATTTGTGTGTTTGACATACATCCGTTGCTACCGAAGCCACAGCGTTTTCTTCTTTTTCATCATAAATTACGTTTACTTTCATGCCTTCCACTGGATTGGTAAGAAGTGGAGGCTCCTCAACTGCTTCCATTTTCCCAATAACGTAACTAAAATGATAAATAGTCTTTATTATTGCTTTTATTATGGATAACCTAAATTATGTTGACGAATGCAAAAGTCAGTTACAGATATATCTGAAATATTCTCACGTATAAATATTTAGTACTATTACGTAAACTTTGTTTCTAAGCATAAACCAACAATTACCAAGTTTATAATATAGTCAAATATAGTCAAGACAAAGTTTGCTTTGCGTTGCGTCTCTGTACGTCCATTACATTCATTACGTTACGCGCTATAGTGATGGACACCAAGCATAGTGCAAATTATTAGTCGATTATACACTCTCCGTATTAATCGACTCTATGCTTTTCGCCTTCAAACAGTTACGTAGCTTCAATACAGACCAAGTGTTTTCACGCTTTGCTATAATTTGAAATTTTTTAGCACTGCGATGAGCTCATGATGACGACAATTAAGGTATAAAATTTTAGACGATACTCATTATTGATTTATTTATGCTCTGTCCGAGCTAAGTTAACCTTTTTGACAGATGTCATGATGCACGATGTATTGTATAATAGTGTTAATTTTATTACTTTTTTTATTTTATACCGTTTTCATCACAATCTCTATGGTCATAATAAATCACAATTTTTACGGAATGCAAACAGTTATTTTCTTTTATGACTCGAATAATCGAGTCGAACACTGTTTATACTGTTAAAATCGCTACGAATAACTAAAGATTAACTTGAAATTAATAAAAATAACAGTTGGCTAAGAAAAATTAAAGGTGTGGCTTCATGGAGTCGCTCGGCGCTCGTTTCCGGCCACAAAAATATTCATGTGACTTTGTTGTTGCTTAATGCAATCACTCGTTTGTAGCGATAAATCTGGTCACGACGCGACACCGTGTTGCTGATCTCCTAACTTCGTTCGTACACCTTGGCAGTGATATAAGTGAAAGAAATAAGAGCCTTACCTTGTTTTAAAGTAAAGTAAATTATGTACAGGAATTATGTTATAAGCCGTTGCTGCACCACACCGCTCTCGCTCGATCTATTCCCAGCGATAAAGCTTAACATTTTAAGGTTTGTTGCAACATATTGCGAGACCATATTCGTCGCTGGAAACGAGCAACTCCATGAGGCCGCACCTTAAGGATTATTCCATCTATAAAAAGTTTCATGTTTGACGGATCGTTTGTGTCGTCTGTGGAGTGGAAACATTGCTATTTGTTGCATTTATTTATTTCTATTTACTATTCGTTACTATTACTCACTGATCACTCAGCGCCACTTATTTAATTATTTTTACCAACAAACCGATAGAAGGTACTAACGACGGTTACTGCTTATTGAGAGCACCCAAATTCTAAAATGAATATACTTCCAAAGAAAAGGTAACATTCTAATTTCTTGGCTAGATTTACTATTTGTCATCTACTACGACCATTCAGCCTTCTTTTTATTCGAGTACTATGTCATAAATAAAATATAAGCATAAAATGAATTTAATATTTTTTCAGCACCAATAATTAATGCTGTGAAACCTTGATAAATAGTTGTCATCATAATAAATTTTGACAGTTTATTTACTTATGTACATTTTTTGGAGGTACCATGAAATTCAAATAGAATTATATTTTTATTTCTAGATGGCATGTGAGAACTAAAGAGAATATAGCAAGAGTCCGGAAAGATGAAGCAGAAGCTGCAGAAAAAGAGAAACAGGAAAAGTTAAGAACAGAAAGAGCAGATCGTGAAGCTCGGCTTAGTGTACTAAAACATAAAAGTAAACTCAAGCTACAGGAATATGGAATTGAAGACAAAGATGCAGCACCAAAAGAAGAGGAAGTTCTCGAACATGTTAATTTATTTAGTAATTTTGAAGAAGCTATAAAAACTACAAACAAAGATCATGAAAATGATTTAAAAAATAAAAAAGAGGAATATGAAAAGAAAATAGGATATTTGACTTATTTGGGGCAAGACACAAATGAGGCCCTTGGTAAGAAAAATTGGTATGAAGTACCACCAGCAGCATCTGGCACCTCAAGATCAACAACAAGTAATATAAAAGATACTTATGATAAGTTGGTCTTGAAAGATGAAGATGGTAAACCCAAACATAGAGAAGTAGATGAGAAAAATGGGGAAGTTGGGTGGAAAAAGAAACAGAGTATTGATCCTATGAATGCATTTAAGCATTTAAATCATTTTAGCAAAACACAACCCACACCAAGTAAAGACAAGAAGTCTGGTAATCTTAGTAATAAGGAAGATCAACAAAAGGATAAGAAAAAGAAACATAAAATAGATAAGAGAGAAGAAAAGGAAAAGAAGTTACAAAAGTTAAGGGAAGCCAGACTCAAGCGTGAGCAACAAGAAAAATACAAAACTGAATTATTTTTAACGGGACTTAACAAAACACCTGTGGATACCAATGATGAGGAGAAAGATAACAGAGTAAAGGCAAAATATAATTCACAATTCAACCCTGAACTAGCAAGACAAAACTACAGGTAGTGAAGAAGCATTTGCCAAGAATATTTTAAACTTTATTTATAAAGGTATACTTAAAATTAGTTTATAACTTACATATTTTATTCAATAAATGTAAAGAATAATCTACTTAAAATTATTTAACACTGAAGGTTTTCGTTGCCACCTGCATCCAACGGAACCCAGCGGTTTTAACCAGGTCGTCGGTCCATCTGGCAGGTGGCCGTCCCACCGTCCGTTGGATGCAGGTGGCAACGAACCGGTCGCGCTGGAGAAATTATGGAGAGGCCTACGTCCAGCAGTGGACTGCTATGGGCTGACATGATGATGATGATGATGAAGGT
Source organism: Trichoplusia ni (assembly GCF_003590095.1). Classification (NCBI taxonomy): domain Eukaryota; kingdom Metazoa; phylum Arthropoda; class Insecta; order Lepidoptera; family Noctuidae; genus Trichoplusia; species Trichoplusia ni. The sequence continues at coordinate 8,098,158 of NC_039492.1, forward strand.
TTTACCTTTGTCTTCTCCAGATTCATTAGCTATACACGGTGATTTTTCAGTCGTCTTACAAAAGCAGCTCAGTTCATGTATCCGACGTAAAATACCCCTAGGCGCGATTATATTTTTTTTATCATCAACTAAGATAGTAAGTACGAAGAAAAATTAAACAAGAGAAATCCGAAATGTACTCTTAAAAATGATAAAACGCCGCCACCCGCGCCCCTCACCATTGTTACAAGGCTCGGACCGCGCTCGAAACAGAGCTGTGTTTCTAAAAAGCTACGAATTGCATCATAATATTGAATAAAAATTGCATTTTAAATTTATTCAAATCTCATAAATATCAATTTTTTTATCATGAACGTGTTCTAGTCATTGGATACATGAACTGGGCTGCTTTTGTAAGACGACTAAAAAATCACAGTGTATATTTTGTACTTACTATAATTATATATATTACTTAAGAAGAGTATGGGTAAGTAAAATGAGTGGTAGTTTATCTTCAAGTTTGTCAAATGGGTAATTAAATGTCTCACAGAATAGCTGTAATATTCTCACAATACATGCTACATCAGGTAAAGCTTCTGCATATTTCAACCTGAAAAAAATGTTTAAAATGTATGATTGCTGAAGAGAACGACATTAACATAAAAAATACATTGTACAGTATCTCGTTCATACAATATACATACATACTTTACACATCAGTCAGACCATTTTTTTTTTTTAAAAAAAGCAACCCAGTCTTAAAGTGACTGCGAAATAAGTGATCATTTTGCAAATAAAAAAAGTTTCTAATTATGTAATCTACATAGCTCACCTAACATAGGAGCATAGGAAGTCAACGAAGATATCGACATTTTCACTTTTGCTCTGACGTAACACTGTGTACAAGCCGACTAACAATGGATATCCATCTATATTTTCACCTGGTTTTCTCGTTATAAGGTCACCTGAAAAATAAAGTAATTAAAAAGCTTGCCTCCGATTAATCTGTGTTTATATGTACACAGAATATTTTATAACTACCTGTTGTATAACAGATTTGTAATTTAGGTAATTGTGATATCAACAGTACTCCTAGAATTCTACCCATGTCAGCGTTTAACAGCTCTTGCGCGTGTTTTACATATATTTTATCGTACGGTTCATAAATACCACATCTCAATAAATATTCATCGAGGTTTTGCATAAGCAGCGGAGAGATAATAGGTTTTGATTCTAAGCAAGTAGATGCTTTTAATTCGTTAATCATTGATCTGAAAATTATAATTATCATTACTTACATACAATGCCAAGGTAAAAAACGCACCAATCTATCTTTTCAGTTTTACTTACTCGTTCACAGTCCTTAACGAGGCCTCTAATTGTGCCGAATCAAATTTGCAAGTCGTTTTTAATTGATACGCAATATGTCTCCTTATGATCTGTAATGTGCCTATCAAAACAAGTACATCAGACAATTGTTGAAAAATTTTATAACCTTTACCAATAATCTGCTCTATATCTTTCATATCGTCACTGATTTTTCCAACAAACATCTTTTCTTGGCTAGTTCGAAATATATCCTGAACATTTTGCATTTGGTTTTTTATCATAAACCCATATAAAGTGTCCAAACCATGTAGGCCCACGACTCCAATAGCATCGTTTAATTTCCCAAAGGTTTTGTTGTTTATTATTTCATTTTGTGATTTCACGTCATACCAAGCTGCGCAAACATTTATGTAAGTGCATATTCTGAAAGTCAACCCATTATTTAGAAAACAAAAGTACTAATTTTTATACCTACTGTTAGTTCGGCTGTTAAATATACCTTACCTGGCATCTAACATCTGCGGTATCTGTCGAGCTAGACTACCCATAAAGCCAGCCGACGGGCTGTATAACGTTACTCCTTTTCGGAAACTTATCTCTCGTGCTACACTCTCCTTAATGATTGCAGATATCTATAAACCGATCGATATTAACATAAAAATAGTTTACCTAAGTAGGTACCTCCTGAAATTCTGATAAAAGAAAAATGCATACTCACTTGTTTTTGCCATATTCTTAAGCCATGGATGTTGATATAGTCCTGAATATACTCCAGAGATCTCTTGTAGCCATCCATACTTTCAGCCAACTTTTGAAGTCGGGACAACAAATTACTCGATGTCGGTGAATACCTTTTACCTTGTGGTTCCAAAAATTCTGCGAACTTTTTACTAATATGCCTGTCTAATTCTTTTAATAATCCCTCTTCTAATAGTTCAGCAGGATCAACTCTTATTACGCCCACTAACGTAGACCGCATGTCTAAGATTCCTAAAACGTAAAGAGACACATTTTAAATATAGGTAGTCGGTATAAAAAAAATTGCAAGTGTGTACTTTTTTATAGTTGCAGCTGTAGTAGCTGTTGCTGCTATTGCATATAAATTATATATTTCAAAGACCATCGCAGTGAGGAAATTAATCCCTTTGTCGCGGTGGGTACGCAAATATTCAAGTCACACGCACAAAGTCACCCAGAGTCAGAAAAATCATTCGTGGTTCAAAAAATCCTTGTCCTACGCGGGGTTCGAACCTGCGACACGACCCGCACAGTGGCTTCGGAGTGGCAACGGCTCAACCACTCGGCTATCCCTGCAATCAATTGGTATATTTTCATACCTGTTGTAAAAGTAGATGCAGAATGCGTAAGTTTAGCAACTTCCATCCTGTCTTCTAATTGTGCAAAATCCCTTAATCTCTCCTTTTCCAGTCTAGTTGGCACTTCTTTGATGGACCAAGTTTGCAGGTCAATAATTTTTTCTACAATATTAAACACCATTTCTGGTATAATTTGCAGAACTCTTTGAATATACTTAATAAGCTCATTGCTATAGTACTGTGATACCGAAACCAAATCATCACTGTGAGCTTGATTTATTCTTAGCAATGGAATTTCCATAGCACTAGCCAGCTTTAAAAAGAGTGCTCTAAGTCTGCTTGTCACGGCTGGATTTTCCTTAATGCTATCTTGCATGTGTTTGGTGTAAAGGTCTATCGTGCACCAAGCATAGCTAACATCCGCAACAGTTTCTAAAGTAACTAATGAATCCTCCTTTAAAGAAGCTGCTCTCAAAAGGTTTTTCAAAGCGTCTTTGCTATCGGAAAGATACTGGACTATCGTTGATGTTCCTTTTATGCCGTGAAACTCTTCAACTTCGTCTAAGGCCAGTATTAGTTGAGTAACCTTTTTTATTGATTTTGATGAACTAGGTTCACCTAGAGAACTTATTTGAGTAGCGATGTTATCAAACCACATCTTCAACTGTTCATTCTCTTGTATTTTGGCAACAGGATTTGCTCCAGAGAAAAGTTCTGACAAACTTTTCACTGACTCAATTGCAATAGATTTATTCGTATTCCATGTTGAATCTCTATTTTCCAACAACTTATTCAGGATTTCTCTTACTTTTAGTTCTAGTTCAGCAGTGCTGATTAATAGTTCCAATATTTTTAATGGGTCGTAGTTAGACTCTTTTAATACCAAGTCTTTTAGTTGTTTGCTTTTTTTATTATTGTCGTAAAAAGTTACGTCGGTATTATGCAATAGTAGCCATCTCAAAACAAGGTTCGAGTTTAAAAGCAGATTTAGAATTTTGCTTATATTGTCCAAAACGAAATCATCAGTAAGGGTGCCTTCTTTCAATAATTGATGTGTTTTAGATGTTAGTACAGACACGGAACTTCCTCTTTTTGCAAAAATCTCTTTGATCATCTTGCCATTACATGTGTTGTTTAAGGCTGATTTAGCTGCTTTAAAATTATCCCAATAATCAATGATATTCATTGTAACACCCATATAAATAGGTATAACCCAATTGCTTGGGAAAAACTTGTCGACAATTTCTCTCATTTTAGACATATCTGTATTGAGGTAATGTGGTGTAAAGAATAAACAGATGACCAGCATGCTGGCCTGAGTTCCTAAGGCTGATGCCTGATGCTCAGGAATTGTATAAACAGCAAGCTGATTGTATATGTCTTCAGATCTTAATTTTCCTACCACTTTTTCTACAAATTCTGGACGGATGTAAACTCGACTGTAAAGGTAAAGTAAATATTCATATCTATAATTTTTCAAATAATAATGTTTTTTTTTTTTCAATGTCATGAACCCCTGAAAATGTGTTTACATTCTTTATCTTGTCTGGTTGGCCTTACTATTATATTTACACACACTCAAAACATTGCTTCTTGTTTTACTACATTTTACTACATTCTATTATATGTTTTATAAATTGTCAGTACATATGAATCTAAATGTAAGCTTACCTAAAGTATTCAACAGGGTAATCTGCAGGTCTTTTCCCATTTACTTGATCATAACCAGTATCTCGTAAGAGCTTGCACACATCATCAATATTTGATTGTGATTGACTTGTGCTGTAGCGGTAAAACGCGACAAGCAGTCTTTCCCTCATTGGACCAGGAATGTATAAGTCACATAGTAAAAGCATTGCTCCATATAGGTACAAACATTCACACTGAAATAAAACTAAATGTCAATGCCTTGTTCAAGTAAAGGATATTAATTTAATCAAATATCTGAATAAATGAAAAGAGTACAGATTTTACAAAGATACTTACTAAAAGTTGTTTTCCCTCCACATCTTTAAGGACTGTCTCAATATTTTGTTGAATAAATGTATTATCATTTAATTGTTCAACAAAAGAATTTAAATCAACAATGTATTGATAAATATTTTCAAAAAGTAAAAAAAAACGATTAATCAATTCTAAATATTTTTCTTTTAGCTCGTCATCCAAATCTTGTAGTTTCTGAAAGTAATATAATATAACTCTATAAAGTAATAATGTAACTCTATAAAGTATCTCATGAGTCATGTTCATTAATGACATTATAATCAAATATAATAAAAAATAATATGCAAATTTCTCTACAAATTTACTTACAGGATTACAGTTTATTTTCTTTTCTTGAGAATCCGAGACCTTAAAGTAACTAAAATCCAAAATAATATCTTGATATTTATGAAGAGCATCTTTATTGCTTAATCTGTAAATCCCAAAAATAAGACATTTAGAGGCTACTGTTGATTATAACTCAAGACTCAGGCTTGATTACAACCATCTTACTATTGCAGTACAATACCTATTTCAGTTAAGATAAAATAACAATTATTTCAATCTTATATTGATTATAATAGTTTGGTATCTATGTACTGATGAGATGGAGGAGGTGGGTGGGGTTCTAGTCGCGCTGACTATGGTTAAGCGTTTTGGCAGATCTGGGGAGCAGTATTTATCTCGTAAGGACAGGTGATTTTTATTTTCAGTGATGCAGTTCCTTCTTATACCATTTCATTATTTCTCATTACAGGAACAAATATGCAAGATTTATTTGATCCTACACTACCGGTATAACGCAAATATTAATACATACTGATACGCTTCGGGCTTATGATCCTTTAGTCTTAAAATTTCCGCAACTATTGCATTTCCATGAGACACAAGCTTGAGTAAGTTTTGAGCGCACAAATTATCTTCAGACATAAACACCTTCATTACGATTGTTTCATCTAAAACTTCCTGTTTAACTCCCGAAGTGCTGTAATAGAAAGACAACAAAACAATTCCTGTTGTCCCTGTTGATGATCGACTGACAACTCATTAGTGACAGTGACAGCATATCAGCTCAATCAGTGCAGCAGAGGTTTCATACTTTATTTTTTGGATTTTTCTTTTATTATATTATTGCAGCATTTGCACTCGCTATTGAGGTAGCACTCCCGCTTCGATATTTATCTATTTTTATTTTGCAACCTACATCAAAATAAAGATCACTAATAACGCGAACAACACGCTGTGCTGCAACAATTAAAATCCTGCAACCTGTATAATGCATTATTCAAAAATATCTTTATTATAAAGAAACTGCGTTCTATTACTTTATTTTATTTTTTGTTTATAGGAATTATGTTTTTTAGCAGTTTTCTACCCTCCTATTACTATTACCTATTACACCTCTACCCTCCTACTATTAAAATTCAGTGACAAAGCGAATAAGAACGAACGAAACGAAACGCAGTAGAGACAGAGAAGTTTCAAGTGATATGTCAATCGAAGTAGTCGTGTAAAATTGTAAATTAGTTCCATTAATTATTTTATAAGCAAACTTTAACGAGGACGGGGTCAAAGTGCGATGAGTTTTTGTTGATACTACGATTGAGATTTTTTCAATAATAATGGCACCTACATTATTCAGCTATGAAACTCTCGTGCATGCAATAGCAGGAGCCACGGTATGTTTATTTATTTTTCTAAAAAAGTACAAAATACTTATTGTATTCGCTTACTAAATATTGATTTTTTTATTTATTTTCCGAGTATTTTTTCACAAAAACCATTATTCATTCGTTTTTGTTACTAGACAAGAAACTAACAATTTCATCGATTTTCAGGGCAGTGTTGTTGGAATGGCTGTATTTTATCCTCTGGATACATTAAGGTCAAGATTACAAGGTATATGATGATTTTAAAAGTATTAAAAAAAAAAGTAAATAACCATTTATCTTTTATAAATAGCGTATTAGACCATTATTAAGTATAGAAGCATGTAATAACATGCATTAGAAACAGTATGAAAGGGTATAAAATCGATTGAATAACTTAATCTCAAATTAGCTTATCTTATCAGTTAATCCAAGAATTGTAATATTTTATTAAATACTGTTTCTTCTTGCTAAATTATGAGTAACACACAAAATAATGAAGGATTCAACACTGTTTTGTTATATGTTATTTAACCAGTTTAATCAACATATTCCTTAATTGAATTATTGTAATTCCTTTATTAACTCATGGGTCAGGGTATTTGCGCAAATCAATCTTGGATCTTGATCCAAGTTTAAATTTATTGCGAGAATTTACTCTTATAGGACTCTTTAACCTTTCTTAAAATATAATGCCATTAGCATAACATATAAAAAGTAAATTATTACTTAAGTGTATATACATTATTTATTGTTTCTTAATTACTAATGTAATTAATGCACATTACAGTTGAAGACTCCAACAAACTTCAAGGATCATCATTTGAACTGCTGTGTAAATTAGCTACAGAAGAAGGCTTGGAATCATTGTACCGAGGCTTGGCACCTGTTCTACAGTCACTCTCTGTGTCAAATTTTGTGTATTTTTATACATTCCATGGTTTACGTAAAATATTTACTAATGATTCATCAGCATTAAAAGACTTGTCATTTGGCCTAGTTGCTGGTAGCATTAATGTACTCTTAACTTCCCCCCTATGGGTTGTTAACACTAGAATGAAGTTAGATAAGAAGGGAACATACAATAGCCTGACAGAAGGGCTCTTTGATCTTTACAAAAAAGAAGGAGCAAAAGGCTTGTGGTCAGGAACTATACCCTCTTTGTTGTTGGTTTCTAATCCAGCTATTCAGTTCATGGTTTATGAAGCATTAAAAAGACATCTGATATCTAAAGGCTTATTTGATACATTTTCAGCATTTCTTGTGGGTGCTGTAGCTAAAGCAGTAGCTACAACTTTGACTTATCCACTTCAATTGATTCAATCCAGACTTCGTGCTGGTACCAGCTTGAAACCTTTATTCAGAGATATGAAAGCTAAGCCTTCACTAGCATTCCGTGGCTTGGAAGCCAAATTATTGCAAACTGTTATGACAGCTGCACTTATGTTTATCATTTATGAGAAACTAGTCCGATTAGTATTAACTATAATGAGAGTAAGAATGGCTAAACATTGATTAAATATGTTACCTTCATTTAGTCACTATACAATGGCACCCAAAACCGGTTATATTGTTTTATTGCTTGAGAACTCGAGGTCAAAACTAATCTTTTTTGGCGTAGTCGCGAATCAAGGTTACTTATCTATAAATTTCGTAAATATGTATATTAAATTATATGTTTATTTACTTTTTGGACTCATAAACGTGCTTAATACAGAAAGCGAATAGAAACAATCACTACACTTGAAAATAACTACTAGTCAACTTAAACAGAGGCCAAGTTTTAAAAATGGCCTCAAATGTTTAGTGCCTGACGTAGTTCAGCCATCCCTATTTATAAGTCATAATATTGTGGAATTTTTCTCGTTTTTGCAAAAATACTGACCTATTCTCATAATAACTATAATGGTAATTATAAGCTAATACGTAGGTTGCAACACCGATTACCTTAACACATGCATATATCATGCACGTTAGGTCAAGGTTACGGAGGGAAAACGATTCATATGTATAAATGTATGTATAGTTAGTAGCTGTACAAAATACATAGGTAGCTTATATAAGAAGATATTCTCAACTCATGTACATTTTAATAGTTACTCAATACAAAAGGCTCTCTCATTCTTATTTCTGATATAAAGGTACACTTACGTACCTTCTCGGTAGTTTATTTAATAAGTATTTATTCTAGTTGTAATAAAAGTTACCACAATTTACGATACCAAAAAGAACCGAAAATTACTTCGGAGTAGTAAATAGTCCCGTAAATTTTCCGACTCCTTTAAATTCTAAGTAAAGTTGAATCTTTTATGAAGCTTTATTAAATCCCAAATACTAATATAGAGATTTTCGACAATTTATTTGATAATGTAGAATAGATTATAACAGGTTACAGACTTCATTCAATTTAATTTACAATTGACTTTTACGACACTTAACTGTTTAATAAGTGTCAACCTTGCTGTTAAATTACAGCAAGGTTGACACTTATTATTGATGTTTACATGAATTTCAAAAAACTTTTCCATCGGAATTTATTTCACAATATTACATCAGAAGTCTTTAATATTTAAGGATTTATTTTTAATTTAACTGCGGTGTGGAATTGTGAGCTCATGTTTTTTCAACGAAATAATTCTAGTAATGCTTTTGCATTAACAGCTACATAAATAATTAATAGTCATGTCTTAGAAGTTTAGGTACTATGTTATGATATGACATTACAAATGGTTTTAAGTATAAATCTGAGTTGTGAAATGGTGTAAGTTACTAATAGGTTGATGGTAGAAAGGTGGTGAAGGACGATTTGTATTTTATTTTAATTAATTAAATAAAGTTTTGTTAAAAAGTTTTTTATTTCCAATATCCTTATTTAGGTAACACTAATTTACTGAAGTGTCCAATTGAACCAGCTTCATATCCTCGGAAACTCTAACGACGACCTTTGTATACTCCTTCACTAAGTCATCTAATTCATTGTATATCTGAAAGTTAGAATGCTACTTTATGTTCGGGTAAATATGCTACTGAACGAAGATCAACTGTCTTTTTTATGTTTTTTTTTTGTAATTAATAAAATGTTTATTTATTTATGCTTACACGGATTACCAATTAAGTTACCACAAAATGAGATAAAAAAAAAACAGTATTTGGATTAGATATTAACAAACATTATTATAATAATTAATTATAATCAATTGACATTCAATACAATCAAAATTAAAATCATCGTGTTATTATTTTCACAAAAATTAAGGCACAGTTCGAGTAGTATAGTTACCGGCACGGATCTTCAGCGCTGACCTTCACCTGCGCAGAAGTTATTTTTTGGGTCGCTTTTGCGGTATGTAGTGAGGCGGGGGGCGGAGTAAAGTGCAGTGATTGGCCCGCAGCGCATCGCGTCACAATTGGTTGCAATTCGTTCTCTGCTGCAGTCGCATGCACCTCAAGACGATGAGTAAGCACAATTGATTGGAGTTTTATTTTATAATGCGCAAAGCGGTCCCCTCTCTTTCGCCGAGCGCTCAAGATCCGTGCCGGTAAGTATACAGTCGTATTAGGAGACGGGGACGTAGCGGGCGCGTACCTGCAGCACGTAGGGGTCGGCGGAGTGGTGCGCGAGCTCGGCCAGCAGCAGGTCGGCGAGCGCGAGCGGCGCGGCGCGGGGCGCGGCGCCCGCGCGCGGCAGCAGCCCCAGCAGCGCGCGCCGCAGCGCCGCGCAGCACAGCGCGCCCGCCTCCGCCGCGCGCCCGCCCGCCAGCAGCGCGCGCACCATGCCCGCGCCGTCCACCTCCTGCAACATGCAGTACTAACTGCTCAGCGTCCATTGCATACAGATTTGTGACAATACAAAAATAATCTTCAATAACTAGTTAGGTTACGTGTTTTATGGCAAAGCTGGAATTGTCCTATAACAAATAATAAGATATCACTAGAAGATTTGGGAGATTTAAAAATAAATATATAAACGAAGTTGTTTAACGGATTTCGATTTTTTTAATCACTCTCTGTCAATGTCGGACAATTCTTGATATGATTTTAATTCCAGTTATTGCAGCAACTTAGGCGTAACTATGAGCCAATGTTCTAATTTTTGATTAAAATCAAAGGTATTGAAATTTTGCCACTCATTACTGATTAGCAAAATTTTATTAATGAATTCCCGATAAAATATCCTGGTGTAATGATGCCACAGATTACTGATAACATCAATTACCAAGTGTGATTTATTATTTTACTACAAAAGTATATGAGTATGAGATATTAGACAAGGTAAGATCCTAATGCTGGACAAAGGTCTATTTTTTCTTTGAAACATCTATTATCGCAACTCATTACCCCACCCCCGCTGCAAAATAAAATATGTAGGTACTATAATGCGGCGGCGAGGTCGTCGCATCGGTCGTCGATCTACGCGCGTCGGTGCCACGGCACTTCGTCAACTCATGACTTAAGACTTGTCCAAAACTAGTCGGGAAATCCCGATAAATAGGTATGCATTAAATTAACCATTGCATATTTAAATATGAATCATCCTCACGAAAGTTACTACAAAAATACGTGGGAATTCTTAACCATGTAAAAATCAAGACTGAAACAGTAACGCCTACCCATTTAAACACAAGATTATCGCGAGTCGATTTTAGCGTAATAAAAGGGATTAGTCACGTTTCTTTTCAGCTATAAAATATATATCTTATCTGTTGTCACATGTAATTGTATTTATTGTATATCATGATTAAACCGGAAAACAGGTGCACATTGCACATGGTTTCCGGATTATGAACCATTTACTGGTTTTATATGTCTTATCGGCAGTAAAACGAAATATCTCAAAAGGTAAAAAATCTTGTAAATTAGGCTAGACAGCTAAATATGTATCAACTTAAAAAGGGATAAATTGTTACAGTTTGTATTAATTATAATAAGCAATTTACTAACCAAGTATCTTTGTAGAAACCAGTGTGGTAAGAATTGACCAGTACTTATGGCTCTCTTAATAACGGCCAACAGTGTTTCCGGATCAGCATCCTTTAATGTTGGGTATAGGGCTCCAAAATCTAGATTATCGCCTTCTGAAATGTTAATATCAATGTCATATAATACTTTTCTTAAGTTGAAACTATTGTATATTGTCGAATAATACTTTGGTGTGTATTTTGAGGTAAAAAAATAGTGAATTACTTACTAAGAAGAGCTTGTTCAACGGGATTTAGAGAGTCAGGATCCTCTTCACGAAGCTCTGCAGCCAATTCTTCTGGTCCGATAACCTGTTAGCGTTCAAAATCATGTTTCAGATAATCATCATAGAACCTGTTGTAAAGTTGTCAAATATCAATATTAAGCTACAGCTAAAGGTAAACTATTTATCCATATTTTTTTTATTACGAAGACACTGATTTTAATATCGCTTTCAGTTAAAACGAAAATTTCTGTGTGTATTAATTTAAATTACATTGACTACTTATCTTGAACGAAGGTTATTTTATAGCAATGCGTCGTTTTGAAGTGCGAGTACCTGCATGTCCTTGGCCTCCGCGGCGGGCCTGGCCAGGAAGGCGTGCTCGGGGCGCGCCAGCCGCAGACACGTGAGCGCGGCGGCCAGGCAGCGCCGCCGCAGCGCCGCCGCGCCCAGCGAGCGCTCCGCCCCGCAGCGCGCCGCGCGCTCGTACATCACCGCCGCCGCTGTGTACCACGCACTCTCATTCAATTTAAACCAGATCAATCGTGTGAATCGGATATATCGGCTAGTATTTCTGCATCATAAACACTAAAACTTATTTTTTAGATAGAAACGATTAAGAATGCAAGCTAACCTTTGCGGTAGTGGTGCCGTGAGATATGCAGCGCGTAGAGGAAGTCGTAGTAGGGGTTGTGTGCGTGCGCGTCGTGCAGCTTGGCGCGGGACGCGGCGGCGCGCTCCGCCTCGCCCGCCAGCGCGCCGCACGACACCAGCGCGCCCAGCTCGCGGCGGGACGCTGCGGACACCGATACTCGTCAGATACTCACTTACATTAGCAAAACGAATAGATAGAGACCTAATATATAAAAATATTACCTACTAAAATACTACCACATATAAAGTGATACCTGTTATACCGAAAAATAATACACAGCTGTACTTCAAAGTTGAAGTACAGCTGTGTATTTATATATACCATTTATCTGGTAATTTCCGGCAATTTGGTTCCACTGAACAGTACAACAATTTATCTGACACAGCAACAGTTCTTAATTGAATGTTAAAAATAGGGCTATAGGGCATTGACACGTGTTTTATTGCCATGTTATTAGATGTATAGTTTGAATTTGGGCGGTATTGCTGTTCGCTCGGCAGCCATACCGAGCGTGGTGAGCAGCGCGGCGGCGGCGGCGTGTCGCGCGTGCGGCGCGGGGTTGGCGGCGGCCGCGCTCAGCGCGCGCGACGTGCGCCCGCCCGACAGGTGCCACTTGAACACCACCCACTGGAACATCGCCTGCACAAACACCACACTTGTTTATAAGCAAGCTATACATAAATGCATTTTATTGTGAATTTACATAAAATTGTACTCACCAAATTGGGGTCATCTTTGTCAGCAATGCTTATAGCAGTCTCCGCGAGACGAACTACACATGCGCCCGCATCGTGGATCTCGAACAATTTTATCACCTAAGAAAAAGTACTATTATGTTAAAAGTTGTTTCTTTAAAAAGTATCTATTTCATACATTAATTGGAAATGACACGGACCTTCATATAGTACAACACGAGGGCCTGGTGTTGTGTGAGCCTCGCGTCTGGCGCGGCCACTATCTGCCGCAAGAATGGTTCCGTGCTCACGCCCTTAGCCGCCTTACAAAATGCTGTGTAAGCATTCTCAGGGTCATCCAGGTCCAGCAACGCAAGGCCAAGGATGAATTGACCTGAAGTATAATTTAAATTTAAAAATTATTTCTAAAATTTTATTAACACTTGCAGTAAATATTCTGTTAATGATTGTACTAACGTGAACAGGCATTCCATTCGCACCAGGGCTCCAACATGTTCACGTAGTTCTGCACAAGCCGAGGCTGGTCTATGGTGGCCAGCCACCAACTGAATTCGAAGCCTCCACTGACTGCCCATCTGAATACTAGTTCAGGAAACTACTATAATTGAGGGTTAATTAAAAAGATATAAATATGGGCTTAACGCCATCTCTCGAAGAAAAAATATCGTAATTGGGAAAGCGTGTCTGCACTGCTAGCTGCGTAGGGTCTTATGCACAATTAAGCAACAAGTAAGCCTACAGGATTTTGTGGTTTCCTTAATATAAATCGCAAATTTAAATTGCAAAATGGAATGAAGAGTAAGTTGGTAGTTATAAATGTATGTGTCAAGGATACAGCTGGTGCGCGAGATGGTAGGCGAGCAGCGGCAGCGCCTGGTGCCAGGCGGTGGGCGCGGCGGCGCGCGTGAGGTGGCGGCGCGCGCGCGCCCCCCCCGCGCTGCGCACGTAGGCCCACACCGCGCCCCCGCGGCCCGCGCCCCCGCCGCCCGCCTCCGCGCCCAGCGCCTGCAGCTTCAGCCGGAACGCCTCCGACGGCCCGCCCACCCTGCACGACACCAATCATAATCCTATTGTATTATACTAGCTGTTGCCCGCGACTTCGTCCACGTGGTTAAAATTTTCCCCGTCGTTTCCACATTTTCCATTATATCTTCGCTTCTGTTAGTCGCAACGTGATGTTTTATAGCCTATAACCTTCCTTGATAAATGGTCTATTCAACACAAAAAGATTTTTTTAAAACGAACCAGTAGTTCCTGAGATTAGCGCGTTCAAACAAACAAACAAACAAACTCTTCAGCTTTATATATTAGTATATAGAAGTATAGATATATATTAGTATAGATAAATATTTCAATCAAATCCTAATAATGTTATTGCAGCGTTGCAATAACTGCGCATACTCTGATTTAAGTGTACGTGTCGGCCTCAACAAACAAATTAAGTTTGGTAACCTCAAAACGTTGTCACAGCATTAAAAGGGGACAAATAAAGTTATATTAAAAATTACAAAAAATGACATGTAAAAATGATGGGTACATACTCGGGTTGCAGCGTGGCAGCACGCAGCCACAGCAGCGCGCGGTAGGCCTGCCAGTGCACGGCGCAGTGGCCCGCGCCCGGCACGCCGCCCGCGCCGCGCCACGCGCCCAGCGCGCACACCGCGCCGCGGACCACGCGCGACCTGCACAACCAAACATACTTATACATGATATACCAGATTACCATGATATATCAGATTCAGTTAGCGTGTTTCGACAACACACAGTTAAGCTAGCACCACTAACCTAACAGTGTGTTGACGAAACATGTTTGACTTACACAGGTCCAACACTCAAGTTACAGTCAGATCAAAACACTTGATGTACACACCTCATTTCTGCCATCTGTCGGATCGCTTCGGTAACTATCGCTACACCAAGATCACTAGCTAACAAGCTGTCATACTCGCCGGAATCTTCCTCATCATCTAAAACAATCAACAGCTTGTTTAACATAATATATAGACTTAAACTTTAATGAACCTACACTAAAATATCTGATGTCTAAAGTTAGGTATTTTTTTCTGCAATTTATAAACAGAAGAGAGAAAGAATAGAAAGTCGACGAAAAGTAAACTATACTCACTTTTAGAATCATCTATTTCGGGCACATCCAATCTAAGGGCATCATTCAACTCTAGCACGGCACTTTGTAGGTCTTTGATTGGTTCCAGAATTGACGAGAGTTCATCAATTTGCTGCGGTGTGAGAGTCTGTAACATAAATATTTAAGTTAAGTTAAATCTTGCGTACTGTTGCTGCTCTGTGCATACAAATCATTAGTGGCCTCATAGATAACCATAGATAATCATAGATAACCTCTTTAGGACTTTTCATAGAAGGAAGCTTACGCGTACCAAAAATGTATAATATATGTACGTCCTTGCACTGATATAAAATATTTTGACGTTTTTAAGAATAGGACGTTGATGTCCTTTTGGAGTCTTGTTCACTCCTGCGGCGCATTATATTACTTTCTTACAAAAGTAGTATTTTGCAAATTGTGTTTGTAGATCTCATCAGGATATAACAAAAAATTCTGCATTTTAGTCGCAAGTAGCAAGTGTTGCTAGAAACAATTTGATGTGAATATCGGTTTGATGAACATTGTGGTATGGTTGTGGTGTACTCACGGGCGCCAGCGTGTCGTGTTCGTGCGCGGGCGCGGGCGCCAGCAGCAGGTGCAGCAGGCGCGGCAGCAGGCGGTGCTGCGGCGCGGCGGCCGCGAACAGGCGCCGCTCCAGCTCGGCCGCCGCGCCCGCCGCCGCGCGCTCCCAGCGCGCGCCCGCCGACACCACGCGCACCGCGTCGCCCGACAGCTCGCCGCGCCCGTCTGCCACAACAACACAACCCTACTGCGAAACGGAACGAAACACTGTCTTCGGTCCAAGCCGTCGCACCGACCAAAAACACCCCCAGCCATTTCTACTAACTAAACCAGTCAGGTGACTTGTCGTTTTCTGCTCCTGACTACGAAAATGCAATGTAGATGCTATATCCTATTAAAGTAGTCATGAGGCTCAGCACAATGGAACACTGACCACAAGTCGTGAGTCGTGACCACCATTCACGTAGAACTAGCGACAGCCCCCTTGTCTGTGATAATGAGCGTTAAATGAGGTGCCTGTTTTTTATTAAATAGGCATGTGGGGGCACAAGGGGAATATTAAGAACTTAATATTCCCCTTGATTTGAGATTTGTCTACTTTCGATTGCTATTTGATATAAGAGTAAATACACTAGCCTAGGGCAAATCTCGCTTCTTTTCAGGAATAGCTGAGCCCCGGGGTTTCCCCGTTCTATTACTTAGAACGTGACAAATATTTTTTACATACCATTTCCATCCACCAATGCGGCATCCGGTGATAACATCATTCGCTCGAGTGGTTCCAATTCACAGATAAGAGATATACCGGCTCGGCGAACTACTGCACACCACCAACCACTTTCGATATCCGATTCCTAGGGCGAAAACAATAAAATTATATTAAATAGAATTAAATCAATTTATATTCTGAGCGTCATGTATATTTTATATTTAAATACATACCTGTTTTGACACCATAAGACCTAGAGGTTTCTGCAAGCTCTCCATGTACTGCATACACCAACTATACAAGTCTGACCAGCATCTATGAAAATAGAGCATCATCATTAACTTTCAGAAATATATTTATGCATGCTTATTTTCTGAGTTAGATAAATAATACACATAGATATATTTTTTATATTTGATGCAGGCAATCAGGTCGCCGCTTTGTATGTGTACTTGTGCATGAGATGCGCGTGGTCTGGCGCGGCGCTGCGCGCGGTGAGGTGTCGCAGCCGCGCCTGTACGGCGGCCGCCGCCGCCTCGCCCAGCTCGCCCTCGCCGCCCGGCTCGCTGCTGCCCCACGTGCGGTTGTAGATCTGGGACACGGTGGGTTTTAATCCGATGTATATTCAGGTTACATATAAAAGAGAGAGAAAAGAATACTTCAAGTTTTGTAACGAATGTTAAACATCTGCCGGCAGCTCTGTAAATCATATTAAAACACTGAAAGCCATGTAAATGTCAAGGTGCACCATGTTATAAGGTTAATCATAATTAATTTAATGATTATAAAGTCGTCATACCATGAGTGCCTTCCTGATGACGGCGGGCGGGAAGAGTCCGGGCGCCAGCAGGCGGTCGCGGTACTGCTGGTGCGAGCCCAGCACGGGCAGCGCGCCGCCCGCCTCGCGCGCCGCCACCGCCTGCCACCACGCCTCCGGGCCCGCAGACACGCCTGCACGCAGGACACGTTACATACAAAGGGATTGCAAGAAGGAAAAAATACCTTTGTACTGAGTTTGTGTAATACAAACAGGGCACATCTGACAAGATGTTTGACTGCGTATAAGAAATGTAACGCGACTGGCAATGAGCATTAATTAACGATTTTTTTTGTTAACTTAATTACAAAACTGGCCTCGTTAAAATGCACTTAGCTCAACCAATATGTATAAAAAAAGGGTACTTACTGGTAATAATAGTGTCACCATCTGGTTGACTCCACAGGGCCCAAATAACATTATTTCCATCACCATAACCAATGGCATAATCAAGTAGGTCCAACTGAAATTGGAAATTATGAGTGCTTATATTTACTAAAAACTATAATTATAAGTTTATACCACTTTTACTTACCTGAGGGCCAAAAATCCGGCTAATATGCGAAAACCGTACACCTCCAGTTCCCCCGTCATGCATTTTCATAACCACAAATTCGCATTCATTAGGAAAAGATAAATATGCAACCAAAATAACACTGCCATCTGATCCAGTGGTTCTTTGCAACATATGACCATGGGCTGAAAAAGATTATTTTTATTGATTTTAGTAGGCACTTTTTTTTTAGGTGAAATATAAATTGACAGTTTGCATAAACAACATATACATACGAGGTGGTTTTGGTCTGACTAACGTCTGGGATAAAGGCGTGGAGACCGCAATTGGGGCGCCGCCTTCGTCTAACGGCCAAGCACGGAGGCAAGTATCCCCACATATTGCGACTGCCAAACCACTAGTGAGCACTACTCCATATGTTTCTATGCCATCTGTGTTACTCTTGCCTCTGCAAATAACCATATTATTAATGAATTTGAAATTTTATAAAACGAATCTTTAGACTTGACATTTAATTGCTTAAACTATGAGTAGGTACTTGAGTTACTTATTGAAATGTTCACCAAGTCTACATATGTTTTTGTTACTCCACCAGAATTTTTTTTATTTATTCAAACTTTTATAACTTAAAAAATTGTTAGTTAAATTATTTGTAGCATAGCAATTGTGAAAGTATATAACATGCTAAAACTAGAGAAGGAATTTGAGTACTATTTTGTGTAAACCGTCTTTACCTCAAAGCTCCTGTTATGCCTGACAGGAATCTGGGTACAGTCGACTCTCTTTTCAATAGAGTGGTTACAGCTGAGCCAGTTACAGGCAGTTTGACCAGTAATACACCACCATCCCCTCCGTGACCAAAAGCTAGTGCAAATACTGCCTCACCAGTATCGCGAAGAAGGGAGGAGCATGTGTGTGCAACACCAGTAGCTACAAAACAAGATTTTATTTAACTAATAGCATTAAATTGTTAGTTCACAGTTTCATGTTTTAAACTTATCAAAAGATAACAAGTTTTATGTTCGTAAGGATGGTTTCCATTAGTGAACCTTCTGAATGCTAAGCTAATTTTAACAAGTACCTGGAAAATTGTTGTATTTTGTATCACTGCTTTTACTAGTCTAAAGTTTAAAAGACTGGTTCAGGATTAGTTTGTATAATTATTGAGGTATCAGATAGGCTATTTAAGAGAAAACAACTTACTTGCATTGGAATATTGATTGAGAATACAATAATTATTTGGGTTATTGATTGAACTTGTGTCATGAAAAATTGATGGTGATGAACTGCTGAGTGATCCAAAAGTTGACTGAAATGTGAAAAATAACATACAATTATGATTTACATTATATAGTAAAGAATAAACAATTATTTTGACATATTAAAAAATACCTTTTTATCAAGTATTGCAGGATGTGGAAATATCAGGCGATGTACAGATGACACTGTAGCAGCTAGTAGCACAACATCTCGAGATGCACTTCTTTCATAAACAGAAATACTGCTCAAAGGTGGTGTTCCTGGAGCCACCTTGCATCTCAAGTTACACGATGATAAATTTATATCCAGAGAAGCTTCAGACAATTCTATAGCATCTGAGGTGGTTTGCCTGTAAAGTAACACCTTTCTAAAAATACCCTAGCAGTATTATGATTGCTCAAAATACTGCACTAGTATAAGAACACATCACTGAAAAACCTTCTATAAACTTTCACTTACCAATAAATAAAGCGATTCCGAGTGTACACCTTTTTAGTATCTTTATACCAATATCCTCCAGCTTTTTGGGGTAGTTTGATGTCCTGTAAAGTACTATGTGTTCCTCCTAAAACAAAGATGGATTTTAGACTTTTCCAACTTAATGTGAGAGCAGATTAAGTCAATAGTTGTCATAATATGTAAGAATCCAGGTAAATATAGGAACTCTACCTGTA
Source organism: Trichoplusia ni (assembly GCF_003590095.1). NCBI lineage: Eukaryota > Metazoa > Arthropoda > Insecta > Lepidoptera > Noctuidae > Trichoplusia > Trichoplusia ni. The sequence goes on from NC_039492.1 coordinate 8,117,567, forward strand.
TTTAATATAACTTCTTTCCACTTTTCCGGTAAATTGTAATTTGGTGTTATTTCTTTGAAAGTAACGGGCATTGCATCTAAAAACTCCATTATTTATTTATATTTACACAAACGATTAATATTTTCTTTATGTTTATAATATTATCGATTGAATCAAAACATGTAATTCGTAAAATAATTAACAAAATCACAAGTTATTGGCGGTATAATCTTTTAAGGTTAACACAAGCAAGCAATTCAAAATCAAAACTCGGTCAGTTGTCAAATAAATGACAACATCTGCGTGAGATCGAAACAATCTTTGCCAGAAATAAGTTATTACTTTTTTGTAAGACTGAGTTCGTGCAATCATGATAGTGATGAAAGTATAGTTTAAAGAGCATTTGTTGACTTTAAATGGCCTTTACACTCATCTTTACGTGGCAGCTTAAAGTGCAGCAAAAAAAATATTATGATTGAAATCTACTTGACTTGACCTAGGATTTTTTTTTAAGGTGCGGCTTCATAGACTCGCTCGTCGCTCGTTTCCAGTGTCAAATATGATCACGTGATCTCATTTTAAATGTTGATGCTCCACGCAGTCGCTGGTCGCTCGTTTGCAGCGATAAATCTGGTCAGGACGCGAGTTTGTGTTGCTGATTTCCTTACCTCATTCGTAACCCGTGGCAGTGATACAAATGAAAGAAACAGGATTGCATAAAAATAGCGATTTAATGGTGTTTTTTTTTCGATGCTATTATTTATTGTTGACTTGCCTCGCAGTTCACTCTCGATCGTTTTTCTTTTTTCTATTCTATAGTGTATTCACTATTTGTGAAATTGTGTTGAGCTTTATCGCTACATATCATGTGATAATTGAAAAACATGTCACTGCAAACGATCGACGAGCTACTGCAAAGGAAGTAGCTCAACATTTTCAGCTTTGTCAACAACCTCGAACCTTTCCTGCGACCATATTTTGTCACTTTTTCGAGAAGCGGGAAATTTAAAATGGGGTCACGTGGTCAGATTTCGCTGTAAACGAGCGACGAGCGACTCATGAGGCTACACCTTTACTTGTATATCCTAAGCGATTCGATTAAGCTTTTAGTTGTTTCAAAACCATATCATAAACTAGGGCATCATCAAACTAAATCAAATATCAAATATCTTTGCACAAATTTAGTACAAGAAATAAGGATTACAATAGTATCACTCTCTTTGCTTTAAAATTACAGCATGCAAACTAGTGACTGCTGACTTCTTCCGTAAAAAGTACTAATTGTCACAACCCTAGTAGCGAACGAGAGAGTCCATTGAGCGTTTTTTTCTATATTTTTCGTAAGTCGTAACGATTCTTTGATAAATAAAGTCGTAAATATCCTTGATTTTCAGAGTTGAATGAATTTTAAAAGGATTTTAGTGAAAAACACAAGTGTTCGTAAGCGGCGATGGTTTTTCTTTGTTTAGAAAAAAATTAAAGGTAGGTAAATCTCGCATCGATTTTTTATTTATATTTTTGTGTTCGTATATAATGATAACTAAAAGCTGATTTGATTTCTTAGGTTGTGTAAATAATTAATTATCGATCGGCCGTAAAACCCAGAGAGTTGTTTCTTACAAATCTACTCTGGCAAAATTTTGTAGTCATCGTTAGGTTAAAACATAATATTATACGAATTATTAAGTGTACCTGCATATTTTGATTGTTTGTTATATTTGCTTTTTGTTATTTTATAATTCTTACGTTTCTACAAATCTCAATATGAGAGGGACATTGTAATAGACATTGTATGAATCGCTCCTTATTCTCTTATATTATTAGACTAAAAATAATCGTATCTATTTAGTGCGTGAATAATGATTATTTAAAATAAATTAATTACCAAACAGTTAATTTATTTTTATTATTAATTTAATTGGCTACAGTCAATGTTACATAAATTCTACAAGTCTATTAGAAAAGGTAAAATTTCAATGCTGATATTTAACTCAATCAGACATCATTAACTAATGTAACATATGTATAGAAAACAATATATTTTTATTGCATATTTGTTTTTTTATTTATTATGTCTATACTAAAGAAGTCTTCTTCTTTAAAGGTAAAGTTCGCAGATTAGATAAAATTTAACAACAGTCTCTAAAACAACTTGAGTAACTGAAAAATAGTATCACAACCAATAAATGGGTATTGTCATTTTGTCAGCCTGCCTTTACCTAGTGTCTGCCAATATGCTTACATTATAATTAACAGATATCACCAAGCATGAGCAGTATTCAATACATTATCAACCACAGTGGCCTCTGATGTCTATGAAAGACGATTAAAACAGCAGCATGTTTGTTTTTTTTTTATTTTGGCACCATTCATGCAAGAAAACACCTAATACTTATTATATCTTAAAGATTTTCTAAACAAAAAATAACTTTCTCTGTATGGAATTTAATCCTTGTGTCACTGGGGTTTAATAAGCATTTGCAGATCATCAATTATACCTTGGTATGGATCTCCAAATAAGAAAACCAGATTCTGATGTCTGTGATTGTTGATCACATTATGCCCTTTATGAAATTGAATTAGGTGAATGTATAATGCATCAGAAAAACAAAACATTAACTAAATTTACTAAAAATTAACGAAAATAAGGCCAAGGTTGTATTGTAGACCAGAAAATGTGGTTTTTCACAAACTTTATTTCTTTCCATATTCAAAAGTAGTGTATAAAATAAAATAAGCAGTTTGTATATTTTATTAATTGTATTTTAATAGAACCTATTTAAACACAAGTATACTTTTGACAATAACTCTCAGTAATAACTGTTATTTGAACTAGATGTACATTTTTTTAAATCAACTCCTGCCTTATCTAATTGTGTCCTTGCATTGCTTAGGTTTCACAAACATTTAATTAACATGCACAAATACACCCAGACTCAAAACAAGCATTTGTGAATCACAATTGCTTGTCTTACGCAGGGATCGAACCCGTGACACGTCTCGCACAGAGGGTTTGGCGTGGTGACCTCAACCACTCTAATATCTATGCAGTCGTAATTAGAATAAAATTAGAAGTACAAGTAAATCATCTAAACAAAGGGTTACAGCAATGAAGACATGAAACAGTATTTACTAACATAACAAATAATTTACAACAATAAACATTCAGAAAATATGTATAGTTTCTTTGAGCATTAGAAATATTATGTTCGGGCTTTACTATATATATTACTATGTGTACAGTAGCGCGGTGGCGGGTTGTGAGCACGGCGCGGGTGGCGCAGGGTCGGGGGGCGGCCGACCGGCGGCAGACACTATTCGCCGCGTCAAAGTGAAGATGTCATCTGTGTCTGCGCAAGGTGTGGTGGAGCGCGCCTCTGCGGAACTGTCGCGCCGCATTACGGGCCTGGGCCTGCGCGGCCGCAAGCGCTCGCCCGGCGTGGTGGAGCGCGTGGCCAACGCCTTGTGCGGGCCCGCTACCGCCGCCGCCGCTGCACCACGCGTGCCGCGCCGCCGCCGACCATCGCCCAGGCCGCTAACATGGAACCAATTTGTACTCGAAGAAAGATTTTTGGAAAAGTTTTTTCTATATTTTAACGCAAATGATAGAAGATCGTTAGCGCAAGTCTGTACCAGATGGCGGGATATACTTTACTCATCCCCTCGATGGTGGTCAGGCCTTGTTGCTGTTCTTGATTGTAGAGAACTTCGTTCAGCTACAGGTTGCTGCATGCAAAGATTTTACAATTCTCTTATCAGAAGAGGAATCCGAGGGGTCGTATTAGTTTCAGCATCTGATGATGACATCAATGAATTTATAAGACAGTTTCCTTTGTCAGCACATCATGTGCATGCCATTGGTTTAAAAGGATGTACAATTACTGACAGAGGCTTAGAAGCAATTTTGGACCATTTGCAGGTATTTTCTTTGTATAACATACAATATTAATTGTTTTGCCGTAGGCATACTATGATTTTAATAAATCCTAACAAAAAAAAAATGTCTGTTGAAAATGTAAATATTTTAAATTCATAAATGTGATATTATGAAAACTTTGAAATGAAACGACTTTTACGGATTTTATCGCGGTTTAATTTTTGGTTTTAGTTCCCGACGTTTCGACACCTTTGCAGGTATCATGGTCACGGGCAGACTGAGATGGTGTTCGTCTTGACAGAAGATGTTGCTCGTTCTACCTTCATATTTTTAATTAATTATTTATGGTCCGACCTACGCAGTATGAGCTCACTGTGTCGTGATGTCTTGCAGCGCTGCTCTTGGGTTTAGCCTTGAGTTTTTGTATTATTGGGTCCCAAGTAGGTGATATCTTCCAGCCATCTTCTCTATTGAAATTAGGGTGTTTTTTAATCTCAATAGCCTCGCGAAACATCCTTGGTAGGAATTTGGATTCTTTAGCGAGGATCTGTGGTTGATCAAATCTAATATAATGGCTGGAGCCTTCAGCATGTTCGGCGACTGCAGACTTCGTTGAGCGGCGGTGTTTGACGTCAGCTATGTGTTCTTTTACGCGGGTCCCTATGCTTCGTTTAGTTTGACCGATGTAAGAGAGGCCGCAGTCACAATCTAGTTTGTATACTCCTGCATCTTGTAGAGGTATGTGACACTTGACAGATGGTAGGGACTGGCTAATCTTCTTGGGCGGCTTGAAGTATGTTTTAATTGAAGCTCGCTTCAGGATGTAACCAATCTTGTCAGTGACTCCTCGGACGTATGGTAGTACAGCAGGCAAACGATCAACTGTGGCTGGCTTCACTCGGTTTCTGTGACGGGGCCGTGGAACTTGGAGCTTGTTGTCTCGCAGTACTTGCTTGACGTGTTGAAGCTCAGCGGCAAGGTGTCTGTCATCACAGAGTCCGTGTGCTCTCTGAAACAAAGATTTTCCCACGGTAGCTAACTGTTTAGGGTGGTGGTGAGATTCACCGTTTAAGTACCTATCTGTATGGGTCTTTTTGCGATACACGGTGTGACTTATGGTCTGATCAGGATTCCGTTTAACTAATATGTCTAGGAAGGCAAGAGATTTGTTATCCTCCAACTCCATAGTGAATTGAATTTTGTTATTTATGGAGTTGAGATGTTTTAAAAATGCATTTACTTGGTTAGATGGTAAAATTGTGAAAGTGTCATCTACGTACCGTTTATAAAACCTGGGAGTGAAAGGAGCTGTTTTTAAGGCTGTCTCCTCGAAGTCTTCCATGAATATATCGGCGACTACAGGGGATACAGGCGAGCCCATCGCTACACCGGCTAAAAACTAAAAACAGCTCCTTTCACTCCCAGGTTTTATAAACGGTACGTAGATGACACTTTCACAATTTTACCATCTAACCAAGTAAATGCATTTTTAAAACATCTCAACTCCATAAATAACAAAATTCAATTCACTATGGAGTTGGAGGATAACAAATCTCTTGCCTTCCTAGACATATTAGTTAAACGGAATCCTGATCAGACCATAAGTCACACCGTGTATCGCAAAAAGACCCATACAGATAGGTACTTAAACGGTGAATCTCACCACCACCCTAAACAGTTAGCTACCGTGGGAAAATCTTTGTTTCAGAGAGCACACGGACTCTGTGATGACAGACACCTTGCCGCTGAGCTTCAACACGTCAAGCAAGTACTGCGAGACAACAAGCTCCAAGTTCCACGGCCCCGTCACAGAAACCGAGTGAAGCCAGCCACAGTTGATCGTTTGCCTGCTGTACTACCATACGTCCGAGGAGTCACTGACAAGATTGGTTACATCCTGAAGCGAGCTTCAATTAAAACATACTTCAAGCCGCCCAAGAAGATTAGCCAGTCCCTACCATCTGTCAAGTGTCACATACCTCTACAAGATGCAGGAGTATACAAACTAGATTGTGACTGCGGCCTCTCTTACATCGGTCAAACTAAACGAAGCATAGGGACCCGCGTAAAAGAACACATAGCTGACGTCAAACACCGCCGCTCAACGAAGTCTGCAGTCGCCGAACATGCTGAAGGCTCCAGCCATTATATTAGATTTGATCAACCACAGATCCTCGCTAAAGAATCCAAATTCCTACCAAGGATGTTTCGCGAGGCTATTGAGATTAAAAAACACCCTAATTTCAATAGAGAAGATGGCTGGAAGATATCACCTACTTGGGACCCAATAATACAAAAACTCAAGGCTAAACCCAAGAGCAGCGCTGCAAGACATCACGACACAGTGAGCTCATACTGCGTAGGTCGGACCATAAATAATTAATTAAAAATATGAAGGTAGAACGAGCAACATCTTCTGTCAAGACGAACACCATCTCAGTCTGCCCGTGACCATGATACCTGCAAAGGTGTCGAAACGTCGGGAACTAAAACCAAAAATTAAACCGCGATAAAATCCGTAAAAGTCGTTTCATTTCAATGTCTAACATTCGCGTAAACCTAAGAAACCATTATGAAAACTTCTTTAAAAGTCAAAAATTTTAGAAATCTAACCAATATCAAAAGTGTTAGTGCAATTTATACTAACTAAAAGAAAAAAAATATTAAAATCCTACCACTGAGATAAATCTGATATTGGATCCCTGTGAATTCATTGTAACTTAAATTATTTTTTATATACCAAACATTATCATTATCATTTTAGGTTTTATTTGAGCTAGAACTAACCGGATGCAATGAAATAACCGAGGCTGGTTTGTGGGCATGCCTAACTCCACGAATTGTCTCCCTCACGCTTACTGATTGCATTAACATTGCTGATGAAGCTGTAAGTACATTCTCCAAACAAAAGCTTTCAAATATATTTTCACATTGTTTGTATTGCATTTCACATAGTTTAGTTAGTTTAGTATGATTTTATATATTTTTTAAGAAGATGTTATACAATTAAAATTCGGATTGAAGCTAGATTATACAAAACTTCCCAATATTTTCCAATTTATAACTGTGTTTAATTACCAAGATTACACAGATCTTGTGCAATCTGGAACTGGAAAGGCAAACCCGGATAGAACTCGTATATGTCACAGCGATTTTTTCGTAAAGCTCGTTCTTATTACTTTAGTAAAAATGTAGTCGAATGGATATGAAATCTGTCCGTGTACTGCACTATAATGTAATATGTTTTAACTGACAGGTCGGGGCCGTTGCACAACTGTTGCCTTCTCTGTACGAGTTTTCCTTACAAGCCTACCACGTGACTGATGCCGCCCTGGGGTACTTCTCGCCGAAACAAAGTGCTTCTCTCAGCGTGTTGCGTCTGCATAGCTGTTGGGAACTGACCAACCATGGCGTCGTTAACATCGGTAAGATTTACAAATGTTATGTATATGACAATTTTCTTCTTCTTATTGCGTAAAAAAATCTTGAGTCTGACAAGTTGCATTCTAGATAGACTGATAAAGGAGGGTGCAGGACAGTTGTACGTAGTACGAAAGATGAAAAGATTATATTGAGCATGGCCTTAGTATCCAAAAGCCGTACTCTAGACAATAAATTTTTCGATTGTATAAAATCGTTAACAACCTTTAATTATTTACCTTACAAGTCGACAAAGAAAGTCATTTTAAATGACTAAGCTTTTATAAACAAATATCAAGAAAAAAATATAGTTGGGCATTTTGTTTTCAGAAATGTTACTTTCCAGTCCATAATAAGACTAGTTAAACAAAAAAGGCCTTTGAGTAGGTATGTAATTAATGTATTGCATAAAAAAATGTTCGGTCCAGTCATATATGTTCATATAAGTGCGTGATCGTAGGCCAACTAGGTATGATAGTAGGACATTATAGTTTAAGTCTATTAGGTACGCCGCTTGAGAATGTCGACACGCACGGGTGTTTTCACCGTCGTTAGTTAGCTCGAAGGTAAAGGCTACATCTAACGATACGGCTATGTGTACATACGCTGCACTTCGAATGGATTGGACGAACAAGACTGCAACACGTGATTTGTAATTTTCATAGATTGGATAAACGAAAAATATGATTTACTTTTTAGTCAGATGTACAGGATTTTAGAATAATCAAACATTGCTGAATGCTGTTGGTGCTTCGGCCAAAAGCGTAGATTAACTAACAATTTTGTCAATTATAATAGTATTTTAAATTTACATATTTTCGCTGGTAGGTTTGTTATGGGTGTCTTTGTGTATTTATTTGTTTAACAATTTATGTACAAATAAAATTTACAGAGACAAAAGATTTGAAAAGAGATGTACAAAGGTGCTGCTTATTTCTTTCTCTTCAAGTAGACCAGCGAAATTGCAGACATGGGTGTACAAATTTACTGTAAAGAATTAGAAAACAATTTATTACATATGTGTGATTTGTTTAATTAGCTTCAAGCCACGTAAATGATTAAGTTAATTAATAAATAAATATACTATTTATGGCCAAAGGCAGAGGAATTAGAAAATAAAGATGTAGGTAACTACGTACTACATACTAGACAACAATATACATAAATCACCCGCGAAAACATTTTTTTAATACTTGCGATTAAAAAAAAGTTTTTTCTTTCATAATCATTATGCAGCTTCTCTCTAGAGAACAAAGGGGAAAAGTTTGCCAAGTTGCTTTTCGGCAATAGAAAAGTGTGCAATGAAACCTTAAGAAAAATATATATTGAAATACCTAGTAACATTATGTGTGGTTTTCACGGTTTTATTTCATTCGTTTAGTGCACTCGCTGCCGAACTTGACAGTGTTGTCTCTGAGCGGCTGCAGCAAGGTGACGGACGAGGGCGTGGAGCTGCTAGCAGAGAACCTGCCGCGCCTGCGCAGCCTCGACCTCAGCTGGTGCCCACGAGTCACCGACAACGCGCTCGAATACATTGCTTGCGATCTCAATCACCTTGAGGAACTTACTCTTGACCGGTATGATAAAAAGAGTTGTATTATTCACTTCCTGCAACATATTACAAAGCATCTAGACTTTAGCTGCCTGACGATCTGAGTGGTCATAAAAAAAAACTTATTTGATGTTACAGATGTGTACACATAACGGATATTGGAGTAGGGTACATCAGCACGATGCAATCACTCGTGGCATTGTTTCTGCGCTGGTGTTCTCAAGTTCGCGATTTTGGAGTACAACATCTATGCGGCATGCGTTCACTACAACTTTTATCTTTGGCTGGTAAGTTAGGGAACGTACACATAAACGAAACATTAGTAAAAACCGGACGTCTTAAAATGAGATTGCATTTCAATCGAAATCACTCCATTAGCATAAATGTGTAATGTTAGCATTTATGATGAAAACAGGATTTTTACTAAAAACTACACTTTCAGGATGTCCATTACTAACGTCGGGAGGCTTGTCGAGTCTCATACAACTGCGACAGCTGCGCGAACTGGAGCTCACGAACTGTCCCGGCGCATCGCCGGAACTCTTCGACTACCTTCATGAACACTTACCAAGATGCCTGATCATAGAGTAAGGTACAAAACTAGTACTGTATTTATACACTGCATTTATATATACGCTGTGACAAAAACACATTGCATTGCATTGGTTTTTCGCACCTTTCGAAAGTTGGTTAATCTACAGAAGAAGAATTAGACCCTACAACCATTGTAAAAAAATGAATGCTTATTCTTTGTACATGTTCTTAACCATTGAAAGTTAATGGATTTACATTACAAGTTATCTATGTAACCTCACACCCTATTTATGTGATGTAGTGTGTTTTTGTTGCTAGCCTATTTCACAGCTGAAGCATTATTCATGAGACCTGTTGTCAGTCAGTGCAAAGTTTGCTTCATACCCAAGTTAGGCAACAAATAAATGAGATTTAGTCGTAAGTAATATCCCCCCACCTATCATACACATTCTTAGTGTTATGTCTTAAAACTTTGCTTGAATAGATCACATACTGTTCCTAGTTTATAATATGTACCTCTTAAAATTATCCCAAAAATGACCACTACTCACTACTTCCTTGGTACTTGCTTTTAAACCTCCATTTCTCTTAATATTTTGTGTTATATAGTATTACGGTACAATTCTATTTCCTATGTTTGCTCAAAATGCATGATGTCATGTCTGGTTTGGTTCTGATTAACTATTTATTGTTCGTGTTAAGAACGGTAAAATAAAAGGTGCAATTTGTAAACTACAATTGATGATGTTATCATAAATTGTAGTGATAAAATGTCATCTATTCGTCGACTGCAATATTTTCTAAGTTGTATATTGCTGTCTATCATACCAGCATGGCATTAAAAGCGAGTTGTATGAGTGTGGAAAAAATAACATACATGTTGTAGTTTTTTTGTGTGAAATACAAGTTAGTGTGTTTCGGGTAACACTGAACTAATTATCAACCCTATCTTTTTATTTGGTAGTCATATATAAATGCAGATTAAAAGGGTGTTATACCTAATAAGGTATGAATAATATATGAAGAGTAAGAATAAAGTGTTTATTAGATAATTGTGTGATTTTACGTATAGCATAATTCATTTGAAATCAAATCGTACGATTTGATTATGTCCATTAGTTAAATATAAATAATAGATTGCTACAATAATGATAACATTTTGAAATTCCTTTTTAATAATAATGTGTTATCAAATATTGATAAAAATATGTACATAAATAATGTATATTGTACTCATATACAAAAGCTATTCTGGTAAAGACATGATATTCATATTAAATCTGTAAATATAACACTTACAAGTTGAATCTGCCATCTGTTGTATGTATTATAGATCAGACTTACATAATTACAAACTGAAAAGCAGTACCATTTTAACATTAATAGAAACTGTGTATTTGAATCCCTGCCCCCTTGTACTATTAGTAATAAATATGAATATTAACAATTACATACGTAACCTTGAATCGTAAATTTGTCACAGTGGTGTTTGTAGTTGTAAATATTCACACATGTGCTAGGCACAGCTAGGGAACATAAAGCACATTATTAATAGTATATTACTATGTAATTTCCTTTATACACATAAACAATACAAGTTTAATTTTTATTTAATAATGTTCGCCATTTTATCCTTAATTTATTATGCTTCGGTCATTCCAAGCATTCGAAAATCTGAAGCAAAACTGTTCAATAAGAATCCTGATGTACATAATATATGTCTCAGAACCTCAACTTTCTTTTAATCAGTCATTTACCATTGCCTAGTAATATAGGTAGCATTTGTTCTTATAAATAAGTATTTTTGTTAAACGACTGGCAATTTGGCGGCTTAATTTTCTCGCTAAAATGACGAGTCTTAGAAACGCCCGACTAGTTATAGGTTCAAAAGAAGCTGTGGTTTATGCCAATTTGCACAAAACTAGAAGGGCGATATGCTATATTTTTGCGTGACTGCAGTCGGTTAAGTCATTTTTATCAGAGATTATATGTCACAAAAGAAATTAACAAAAAAAACCTAAAATACAGTTCATATGACTTTTTTTATATGAACTCGGTTGATATTATTTTTAAGTATTATATTTTTCTCAATGCTCTAGTCATTATTTATTTATTTTCTTGTGCTATTTAAGATTTGTAGTTGGTAGGCTTTGTATTTCAAAATTTTAATAAATTTTAATTTTGAGTATATTCGTGTATTGAAACTTTATCAGTTGTTTTATTTTTTCCAAGTACAAAATTGGATTTAATTCGAATATTAGTGTAAAAAATATTAAATTAAAATTTAAAGCATTAGCCCGATTGCGGTTGCTCAGAGTAACTATTTTAGAAATATTATTCACACTTATTGTCACGAGCCGAGGTTAAAAGGAAATCAAAGTTCAGTAGATATAAATACACTGAAACGACTATATATAAGAGGAACACTCGATAAGGTCATTAAGCGCACTTTAGTAGATACTTATCAATGGCTTGCACGCGCATGCTGTGGCTAGCGACCAGCTGTTTATGTTTTTTTTTTCATGTATAGTTCTGGTAGTTATAAAACTATATACCGAGGTCAATTAAAAAGAAGAGCTGTTGCCCTATAATTGTAGAAAGAATTTTCACCACTTGCCTTTGAAGATCACCTTTTTTTGAATTTGACGATATATGATGATTTAGCATGACAAATTTGTCTTAGAATAGGTTCAATATTGTGACGCAGCATTTTTACTTAGAGACCCATAATTGTGAGTACATATTATTGAACCGTTCACAAGCACCCAGTTTTGGTCTAATCGGTTGTATACAATTTATTAAGCTTTCGAACAATTAAAACATTTTAAATCCTTAAGAGCTGTAGTAGAATATTATTGAACTCACCTGTGTTAACACAAACAATCAATATTAAGTTTGAATTGTAATCTTTTGAAGATTTTTTTAACTAAGAAAGCAGTTAAATTTTAGGGTTATCGCGTCAAACTTTAAACATATACTTATATTTTAGACAGTTTATTGTTCCGTTTATGCATCTTTCACCACTTGCGACCTTTGCACTTAATATTCTCCAATTTTGAAATGAATGTTGAAAGTTATTGTAATACCGTCCGAATAAAACAATGTATTTTTCTTGTACAAAATAAGTGCAAAGGTTATTTATCATAGAAGTATTTATGGTATTGGCAAAATTTAGAAACAGTCAGCATAGCTAGAATGGTTTGACTACTTCAATAAATTAATAATAATATATTGAATATGCTAACTCTCTTCGTATTTCAGCGCAACCGTTATAAACGGGAAAATGAATATTTTTCTGTACGCTATAAAATAGGTTTAAGTGTAAGAGAGTCATATTTTTTCATATAATTGATTCTGATGTAAATCCCACATGAATATAGTACTCCTACGTCAGTGGTAACATTGTCATATCCATAGCGCCTTATGTCAATGTCTTAAAGTTGAATTTAAAGTGCTTATTGTTAATTGATACCATTAACGTGCAGAACACCGTACTAAGAGATGTAAACACAAATTAAAATAAATCAAGTTCAAGCTATTATTAATATTCAGAAAGATGTATTTCTATATTTAAACGATGCATAAATTCTTGACCTAAACCTTGTTTTAACCACGGAACAGACATTGTATTTCTTGGCGCTTTTGAAATAGCATCTTGCCATAAGCAGCGTTTAAACTTAGCGTCCAATTTGAAAGTAGGTTCCTAATTTATTTATTTTGATTTTAAATTACAAAAGCTTAAACGCCTTTAATATAAACTTGCTTTATAAATAGTATTTTACATTTTAGAAGTAAAGATTTCATGTAATAATGCAGGATGATAGCGTTATAGTTTCGAAACTAAATCTATACCTATGCAATGTAATTAGAAACTTCTTAAATATATCTTTAGTAAAAATTTGAAATTGATCTCCAATTTGATTTAGAGTATCGTTTATGTAAACCTAGGCAGTTGAAGTAATGTTCGAGCTCAAAAATATAGTTTTATAAAATTAGCACATAAAATGTAATTCTTCAAGTGTGTAATTACAGTTTCTGGCTTTCAATCTGTATAACTCTGACAGCTACATACCCTCAATGTTTTGAAATAATTTACTAAGAAGTCTACTTCCATGACAAAATGGAATATATTGAAAACTATTGGTAGGTATAAGTATACCTTTAGTTGTTAAAAGATGCCTTTATTACCAGAAAAATTGTCATTTGGAAATGCCGAATTGACTATTTATGTAAAATTGTTTAAGATGTGGCAGAAAAAATGATAATTAATTTGTTTAAACTGTTGTAAGTTTTTATTAAATATCACTTATTTATGTACTTGTTTATCTCTTTTATAATATAATAAAATTAATTTTATTGACCTTATGAAACTGTTCCTGTATGGAATTTCCGTCTACCAAGTGTAATGTACAATTTTTCGGTATTATATAATTATTAATTTGTAATGGTTTTACCTAACAAAAAAATACATACTAATAATTTAATTATATTCCTAACAACCACTTAAGTACCTAACTCCCATGTCGATTTGTGAATGAGAATCATTTAAATGTTTATCTGTTTTACTGTTGTAAATAATAAGTATAATTAATGTGTAATGAATATATTTAAAGTGTAATTATTAAATTTAATGTTGTTGAAAAGATCTGACTTCTGCATAATGAAATGGTTGTAATTAAATCAATAATACATTACTTACAAGCAATAGTTTAAAGCCTATTTACCTGTAAATTAAATGTTTAAGAAGCAATTGTGTAATGTTGTCTCAAATCTTGATTTGATAATGTAATAGATAGTTTAAACAATAGATAAACAAGACGCAATAATATTCTTACTTCGTGTGACTTATAGGGACGAATTATTACTAGATAACGTGATTTAAATAATTGCACCGAACTCATGTATAATATTCTGAATGTTATAAAGAACATAATTTGCCGTGATTATTTCAGGTTTTTTCAAGAATCTTTTCGCAACTAGGTATGTTAAAGCTACGGTATTACCAAACCCTTACTATCAAAATGTTACAATCGTGGTATCTAATTGAAGAAGGGGTGGCAAGACAACCCATTCGCCTTGTGTATTAGTTTTATACGTCAAATGCACCCGCTAGATACCTGATTGCGTCACTGTGTAATGTTTGTATTTTAGTGTAATCCAATTTCATAAAAATGATACACAATTTGTACAATACTCAGTGAGATGTTATAGTGCAATATAGATGTACTGTTTTAAAACGTGTTTTATTTAATGTTGTGCATTATATTTCAATAACAGCAACAGCATGTTCGGGCCCTTCCGGTTACGCGGAATCTTTTTTACTGTGTTTCCACTGAATGTTCCTTATTAACATTACAATGCTGGCCAGATTTCTGAGATAACGAAAAACTTACGGTGTCACAAATAAAATTCCGTAATATTTTGTACGATTTATTGCGATAACACAGTCTTACAAAACAAATCAGTGATGACAACATAATGCGACACTAATGGTAACTTTAAAATTGTTATAGCCCCAAAATCACAATTTTGACTAAGCTTGCATGTCAACAAAATAAATAATGAGGGATGATTTTAGCACGCCCATTACTTCACATACAGTACCGGAAATAACGAAGTCTATTTATTCTAGCCAATAAAAATTAGATTGTTCAACTAATGAATTATTACCTGTTTAAAGAAAAGTGCGCGCTAAAGTGCAACCCATGATAAATCACGTTATGAAAATGTTATCATTATACTAAAACGATTGCACAAAGATGTGATTAAGTGTCTAGAATTGCCTGTAAGAAAGAAACCAACTCAAAACTAACTCCTACCAAACTGAAACAAAACAAAAAATGCATTCAGCACCACAAGTAAAACATTTTACATGTTTAACATAAATTAAAACAATATTTATACACATTTACAAAATATATACGTAGAAAATAGGCCTCTAATCATGCCTTTTGGAACTGGAATCATCGTGTTTTATATGAAAGAAAACAAGTGAAGTGATTGACACGCTAGCATTAGTAGCTCAACCTGCAAGATGTATCTTGCCCTGTTATTCATTTTGAATGTTATACACGCATAAGGCCATTAAATTTATAAGAAGTACACAACTACAGCTAAGTTAACGTACAACATATGCTATATCTAAGTATAATAAAATAGCACTTCTTGCAACAGTATTGAGTTTAAACATCTCTATGCACTATGTAACTCTTAGCAATAAAAATGCAAATTAGTAATGATTGGAGATATACCACTTGATAACAATTTTATTATTTTTGATATTATAATATGCGTTTTGCGGCTTAATAGGAAATAAAATATTGATTTTATTAAATTTCACCAATACTGAAGATTTTTTTGAATTATGGTTATTTTTGCATATAATACAACAAAATTTGTAACACATACAAGATTTAATTGACTATAAATCTTTTGACCAATAATGTAACTTGACCAGTAAAATAATTATAATGAAATATAAAACTGAAATAATTCAGAATACTCTCTTTTCTATTTGATAAACTTCATAAAATAATTAGACAAGATAATATAATTACTGTAGATTTGATTTCGTTGTAGTTATCAGTCTTGTATCATTTGGTCCTGCAAATAATGTACTATTAAATTGGTAAAACAAAACAGTAATTCGGCGGCGGATATTTAAAAACCTATAAAATAAGCCTAAAAACAAGTTTACAAAGGATGTAGTGGTGTGGAGTCAATGGTAGGATTGCAGGTAGGCGGTGGTGGAGGCGAGGTCGCGGCGCAGCCAGGCCGCGTTGAGGCGCACGGTCTCCAGCGCCTGCTGCACGGAGCGCTCCGTGCCCGGCGACTGGTGCGTGCGGAAGAACTGCTCGATCTCCTGCGCACACGTCTCCGACGCGAAGTTCTCCGTCGTCGATTTCACCAACCGGGCCAGTAGAAACCCACCCTGTAATCATAAATGAATCATTCAAACTTCAAGTATCTGGCGCACCTGTATAATGATATATTCTTTCATAAATTTGTCGATTACCTGATAACGGTCCATAAATTGTTGCCAATGATCTTTGAAGAACTGCCAAGCAAGATTACGGCCATTTTTACTTACTGCTACGGAAACGATTACAAACACTGTATCTTGAGACCTAACTTCGTCCTGTAATAAAAAAATAACTGTTGTTAGGTACCTACATTTACCGTACCGTTGTGCATTTTCGAGAAAGAACAATTACATTATTATTATTGATAACTGCATAAGTTGATTAATTATATATAAATTAAATCTTTATTGCACTAATTATATCTACAGTGTATGGTCTGATTAAGTTTTGATTTATTGCATGGTTGACCATCCTGTACGACGGCCATGTTTATAAGCTTTAAGAAATATATTGACCGAGATAGCGAAGTCTAGCACTCGTTTGAGCAGCGCGGGGTCGTTGACGGCGCCGAGCGCGCGGCTGATGCGGTCCTTCTCCTCGTGCAGGTCGGCGGCGCGGTACAGCTGCAGGAAGCGCTGGAACGTGGCCTCGTCCGCGTCCGCCAGCACCGCGCGGTAGCACGCCGAGCGCAGGTCCGCCGGCAGGCTGCACGCGCCCGATAAGTGCTTTTCGAAACTGTAAACCATAACATTTTTGGATAAGTCAATTTTATTATGAGACTCATAAAAGTTGTTTTTATTACATTGTAATCATATTATACAGAACCGAAAGTACATCACGAAAACAATGACCATCTTACTAAAATAAAGCAAATGTATAATTACCGGCTCTTAGCTTCCTTAATTGTATCTGGATCTTCAAAACTAATCATTTTGTTGAGCACCAAGCTTCTAAGCAATGTATCAAGGTGACTCTCTTTCTCTTCCGCGTCCCAGCCTAAGCGGCGTGTAATATTCGAAAAAAGTTTACGGCCGTAGTTCTTCAGGGGCTTGTCAAGCGGAGTATGCGAGAATAAGGCACTTAGTTTTGATAAGCAGTTTGAAATTGACGACCATACTGTGAAGTTAGTTTCATCACTGAAGGCTTCAATAAGTTTCAAGGACTGAAAATACAATTAAGAGATCAATAATAAGAATGCTACAAATCAATTTTAAATCTTGGATAAAATTAATTATTCTGACCTCGGCTGTTTGTGTATGCCCAGCTTGTACTAAGGCAAAACAGTCGTCAAGAAGACCGAGACGGTCGAGCGGCGGAAGTGAGCCATCTCGTATCGCCGTAACCAACTGCCCCAGCATGGACGCCGGGTAACGAGTACGGTAGTAGCCAACCTGTATAAACAAAATTTGCATTTATTTACCCATACTTTCTACAGTTTTAGTATGTCTAACGCCTTAAAAAAAATATAAACAATTGATTTTAGTGATAATATTTAACTTACAGTGCCAGGGTTCAGTTTAACCCATGAACTCTCAGAAACATCTTTCAATACAACTTCCTGTGTCCTCTTCTCTAAAACAGTAGACAGTGCAACCTGTGATACAAAAGTTTTGGAGTCAGGACAATGATATATGATTAGTATCTAAGTGATTCTGGCCAACAAATACCTAACTAGTTTTCAACACCATGCTATGTAATCAAATTCATCTCAAACTAATCATATATACTCTTAGTTAGCTTTTGATCAATCAAAGACTAGGATACATATCTACCTGTGGTTGAAAACCACTTAACCACAACTAGATATGATTGCCTCACATTTCCATGACCCTAATAGGACAATGCCATAATTATAAAGCTGTGCTAAATTAAAAGCATAACAACATATTCATTTGTTTAGTCATATTATTTAGAATTATTTCATATCACAATTTTAAAGTAGTTTAATCTAATCATTCGTCATGTACATTGATAATTAGAGCAAACACACGTTCTATATAATCTCTTTTAATAAAGCACTTCAGGGGACAAATTACATACCTTAGCAGGTTGTTCTTGTGTGGAGATAGTAATAGGCACCATCCAAAGTGTATCGCCTCCTTGACTACCATCTGCGCAGAACTTTTGTTGCGATAATTTTAAGACTCTATCAGAGCCTCTTTGTTCTGAGCACACCTAGAAAAACAATGCTATTAGATACTTATATGTTACAAAAAAAGGCCAGTATTGGCCTAGTTGTGGTTCGTCTCTGACAAAAATGATCTGAAATAAGCTTAGGAAAAGTAAAAAAATGTTTAATCAAATTTAAATTTTATTAATGTTTAAGGCAACAAAAATGATTAAGTTAAAGACATTTATAGTAAATCAGTTTTAGAAAATCTAACAAACCTCTACAACAGGGAAGCCCATTTGTTTAGTCCAGGTAGACATAACTGCTCCAACTGGCTTGTTTGAAGCCTCTTCCAGGGCGGCCCATAAATCCTCTGTAAATGTATTCTTGTACTAAAATGTAATAATACGAAATATTATTTTATGTTTTTGAGCATTTTATGTTAAGATTTAGATAAGTGATGCAAAGGTCTATAATAATATTGTAGTACAATCATTAAACAATGAAAATGTTAATATATAAACTCAGTCTAGTGTCGTGTTATTTAGCATCTGATAAAATGGAACTGAATGTAGTTTGAATAGAATCAGTTCATTACACTAAAACATCATAAATTAAGAGTAACAATTTCCTCTGTAACATGATAATGAATAGTGAATACTGAATATTAACACATAAGCCCAAAAAACACATAGACAAAACATTGGCAAACAGAAGGGACATTATATAGCAAATTTCTATGAGTCACAGTGTCATTAGTGCAAACTGACAAATACAACTTATTGATGTCTTTAATAATAATATATATAGTCAACACTATCCCTACTAATATTATAAATGCGAAAGTAACTTTGTCTGTTATGCTTTCACGTCTAAACCACTGAACGGATTTTAATGAAATTTGGTACAGAGATAGAGTTGACCTTGAGAAAGAACATAGGATAGTTTTTATCCCCGACTTTTGAAGACTTCTCTTGGAAACGCGATATAACCGACATCGACGCGGACGAAGCCGCGGGCGAAAAGTTGGTATATAATATATTTACAGATATTGTGATGAACAGGTTGAACTAAGCTCTATAAGATTTGCTAAATTATAACAGTAAGTTCTAAGCTATGCAATTACCTGATGTCTTGTGAGATAAATGTTCATTCCCTTACGGAAATCATCATCACCAATGTATCTGTGTAACATGCGGATTACTGATGCTCCTTTGTTGTATGATATATCATCAAATATTTCATCAATTTCTGATGGATGACCTACAGGGACTTCAATAGGATGAGAATTCTTTAAACAGTCCAATTCTAATGCTCTGAAATGAAATGTAAGAAATACAGGCCAATAGAAATATGATCACTTGTCATATGTAATGCATAAAAGGTCAGTGACTGAATAACAAGTTCTATTGTTCTCATGACAGGAGGGTGACTTTACATTTCACAAGCTGGCAACTATCCAAGGGTAAGTGAAATTCATTTTTGGTAACAAAGAAATGCTCCAAAATACAATCAAGGAATGAAATCAATCTTATTTTACATTTTGCAATCTTATATAACAAAAATAAAGAAGCAACAATACCTGATATAATTTTCAGTTACAAATTGAGTCCAAATGTCATATTCTGGGAAAAGGTGGTTAACACAAAGAAACTCAACAAAAGATGCATAGCCTTCATTCAACCAAAGATGAGTCCACCACTCCATAGTGACAAGGTTTCCAAACCACTGGTGAGCCAGTTCATGACCAACCACCAGAGCTATCCACTGCCTCCTCACAGCTGATGTGTGTTCTTCATCTACTAGCAGGCAAGTCTCTCTATAAGTGACAAGGCCCCAGTTCTCCATGGCACCAGCAGAGAAATCAGCTATTGCTATCAAATCAATCTTTGGCAGGGGATAAGCTATATCAAAATATTCCTTGTAATAGGGAAGCACTCGAGCTGCCACTTCTAAAGCAAACATTCCCTGTTTACTTTTACCCACTGGAGTGTAAACTCTTACTAATACACCATCACGAGACTTTTTCTCCACAAAGTCATATTCTCCAACTACAAATGCCACAAGATATGTAGACATTATAGGAGTTGTATCATAATGTACTATTTTCTTTCCGCCATTTGTTTTCTCCTCCTTAACAGGCATATTAGATAGGGCTACACGATCCAGTGGCACCTCCAGAGTAATATCGAAAGTGGCTTTGATTGCAGGCTCATCCCAGCAAGGAAAACATCGACGAGCATCCGTCGCCTCAAACTGCGTGACGGCAGCGTAACGTTCTTCGCCTCCTGGCGTCAGATATTTGCTGCGGTAGAGACCCTTCATCTTGTCATTGATCTCGCCGTTAAACTCGCAGTACAACGTAGCATCGCCTTCAGCGAGGGCATTGCCAAACAGAACTGTCGCAGTTTCGTCTGCCGCATTAAGTCGTACTTCGGATGGATTGATACAGCTATCAGCACCACCATCATTGTATTCCAGCTTTACACTTGTCAGTTCCAAATCCAAACAGTTAAGAACTATTTCATTGGTTGATTTCAATATCTAGAAGGTAACAGATACGATCAGTTAAGCGAGACACATGGAAAAGATTTTTTGTAGCGTCAATGATGAAATTTTCACTCACCGATACTTTCACTGCTGTTTTTCCCTTGAATGTAAATTTGTCGAGATTTGGTACCAGTTCCAAATTGTAATGTTTTGGCACCACATTTTTTGGGAGACGCTGAAACTGTTTGTTTTCGGGCATTGTCACTCTTTCTTTCACGATCGTAAATGTAGGACGCGCTGTACGGAAATACCGTAATGACCGAGTGACAGAGTGAACTCGCGCTCCAACGGCGCTGCTGATACGTGCCCCCCTCGCGCGTCTCAGTCCCCACTCCTCCGTGTAACGGTATTCGCTACGTAAGAACTTGCAATGGCGACCGAAATGTGAACAATTTTTAGTTGAAATTACTAATGAATTACGTATGACGCGTAGTAGTTGCAGCGTCATGGAAAACAAATAAATACAGTTTTAAATAAGTGAAAGTTGCGCAAAGGTCTTTTAGTCCATGAAACATATAATATTGAATTATATTTTGAGGTTATTTACTTCCACCGACAGTTTTAGAGTAGTGTTACCATGCATAAAAATTTACAAAAAGAAGAAAACGAACTAACTGACTTTCTTTTTTTAAATATGAAAAATAAGTGAGTATTCAAGCCAAAGACTCCATTCAAAATCATTTATTGGAAGAAAACCCAGTGACAAACATTAATTATGCTTTAACAGGCTCCGCATTATTTAATATGTCGCAAAACTTGATCGCTTTAAAAAAAATAGTAGATCATAATAATATTAGTCATCACTAAATTACTTAATATCAATATATTTAAAACATACGAGGCAAAGCCAATCTGTAAGTATATTCACATAGGGATCTATATGACTGGCAATATATATAAAATTTGTTAAAAAGATAATGTTATACGCGCAGAAAGTTTCACTTGATGATTTGCGTTTCCCTTTAAATTTTTTATTATTATTTCGAAGTCCTAATTTTATGATGAACGCTTATGTAGCGCTGATAAAAAATAATTATTTTATCATTGTAGGAACACTGTTGAACATACACACAACGTTGAGGAGAGCATAGCAGTTAATTATTAAGGTTTTAAAAGGGATCCCAAAAATTACTAAAAAATCATTCACAAGCCTTCTTAGTATTTTGTACCCGATTTAGGCATAGAGTACAGACCGATGACATTTGTCAAAGTCAACAAAAAATTGCTAACCTTCCTTTTTTTCTCTTTGAGTGAAAAAATTAAGGAATAAATGGGATTATATCTCACCACATAAATATTAGCTATTTTATGATCATTCGCAGGAAGCGAGTAAATAATTTGTATGGTAAATGCCTGCGTACTAAAACTTAAACTATAATTTTTTTTCGCTAGGTAGTGCGCGCCGGTGAAATTGTGATCATGGCGAATCCGTCATCAGGCGTTGGTAAGATTTTGTTTTTTGTTATAAAGATTTTATTTTGAATTGTGTTAATATTGTGTAATATGCATTTTTATCGCACTATAGGCACAGTTTTGTAATCTTATTCTTTTTTAACAGTTGTTCCTCGTAACTTTCGTCTTCTGGAAGAACTTGAACAAGGCCAAAAGGGAGTGGGCGATGGTACCATATCTTGGGGCCTCGAGAGTGATGATGACATGACCCTCACTCATTGGACTGGCATGATAATCGGACCCCCTAGGGTAAAATATTATATTTCTTTGTCTGTAAAGTTATCAGTCACTAAAATGTCCTCTGTGTATATAAAAAGTATGTGTCTAATTATTTCAGACTCCTTATGAAAATAGGATGTATTCACTTAAAATTGAATGCGGCACTAGATACCCTGATGAACCTCCAACTGCTCGCTTCATTTCTAGAATCAACATGAACTGTGTAAACAGTCAAACTGGACTTGTGAGTATCTATAATTGTATGAATAAATGTCAAAAAATGAATTTGCATAACTTGTATTATGTTTCGGTACAGGTGGACAACAGACAAGTTCCTATTCTTGCTAGATGGCAGCGTGATTACACTATCAAGACAGTTTTGCAGGAGTTGAGACGTCTCATGACACTGAAGGAAAACATGAAGCTGTCACAGCCTCCAGAAGGAAGCACTTTCTAGGTTCTCTTCTGAAGTCTTTTCTCAATAGACCCAATCTACCTATTTCACACTTTAATTCCACACCACATAATATGTAATTCACTTACTTGATTTCTCAATATTAGGAGATGACTATCACAAAAAATATTTTTGATTTCATTTAAGTATTGCTATGCTAGTGTGTATCTTAGATTTGTATAATTGCATTTATTGTGCTCTGAGTCAGTTTTTTGTGCTAAGTGCAGGATTACTTGATTAAATAATTATTGTAGATTGGGTGAATAAGTAAGCATTCATATTACATAGCTCTTTATTACCCATTTAGAGGGTAACACCCATTTATTTATCATACTACCTAAATTATTGTGGCCTTTAAAAAAAGTTAAACTTGCTTTTTGTATTATTAAGGCTAGTTTTACTGATATTGGTTTTAGGTAAGTGGTTTTATTACGCCCATTCTATAATACAACTGATCTTTTAGTTCTGACCACTTGAATTAAAAATCTTTTCTGCATTTTAGTTGTTTATAATTTTGGGTGTAATGTATTTTTTTAAACATGTATCTCATGTCTGAAATGTAAAGGTTACAGTTTTTATTTGTATGTAATTAGTGATTACTGATTTCATGTGACAGAAAATTGCTTAATTTTTTAATAGTTAAACATGATCAAGTGTAAAATATTGTAGGAAATTTTTATTTCTTAGGAACATAAGATAAAGTACTACTGGTTCTTTTCGAAGCTATGCATCAGGTTGAATGTTTTTCAAACAAATAACGAATGCATGTAATGCAGTGTCCAAGTGGCTACATTCTATCATGTAGCTTCTCAATTTGGGAATTACATAGTTCACTAGTTCCCATGCATCTGTTATGCATGAATTTATTGTTACAAACCAAATGCTAAGTCAAATTGTTTCATAGCATTAAATATTTTTACCAATGTATAACTAGCAAAAATAAATAAATCAAATAACACTGTCATAAATAGTTCTTCTTTTTATAAATTTATTTTGCCTGTGGATGAGTTATGTTTATTTCGATTATAATGTTGATTAATTAACACGTCATGGTTAACTTGTGTCTGCAACATTGAACATTGATAAGGTTTTTTTTTATTCATATTTTATTATTCTTCCCACCATCTTCACTAGGGTATCTTAAAGCGATAACTATCAGACGGACTGTTATGGTTTCAAAATGAATTACATTGGTTAAGATGATTTTTGTGCACTTTTCAAATCGGCCAAGAAATCAATCCCATTTAGGCGCAATGCGAGCTCTCTGCTCTATTTAAAAATAATAAAATGTTGCTACAATGTTCACTTGTTCATTAGAAATGCGATGGTGTATCATAAATTTATAAAGGTATAAAGAATGTGTCATTAAGGAGTCTGTTATTTAGATTACAATTATAATGACCATTTTACGTTTACAAAATTTACCTACTATATATATTATAATCTGCTTAACACGGAAGATATGTCAATAATAAAATATATATATGTTCCGTTAGTATTTTAATAGGGCATTTGACAAAAAACCTGTAATATCCTTTAGACAGATTTCCAAAATTTATTGGATACTTATTCTTTTTTATATCTAACATAAAATGAACTATGAAGGTAATAGTGATCAAAATCTCGTGCGACGTCACTTACCAGTACACTTTTTACTATCTTGCTATTTTTCTAGCCCTTCAAGTATATATGCGCATATAAATGTATATGAAATTGGGCTACGGTACAAACAGATTTATAAGATTTGTCAAATACCCTATTTACGGTAATAAATGCTCTTGGCATCATAATGATTCATTTTAAAGATGGCGACGGCCTTTGTACCACTGCATTGTGGAGTGATACAAACAGCTAGATATAAGTCAGTTAATACAACTTTTTACACGTGTACCCAGTTGTTCTGAGAGATGATGCTATTACTAAGCTCAAATGTAAGTTCAGGCAAAACCCAACTAATGCCTCAAGAACAAGTGAATGAACGCGGTATCGTGAATCGCAAGAGGGCTCTAGCAGTCTATCGTTACATCGCTGTCTCCTGTGTCGTCAAACGACGACACGCAGAAAAGATGAATATTCCTAGTCCTCCTGGCACCTCCCCCTCTTGACTAGTTAAACCATTGCTACATTGCTACCTGCTTTCATGGTACCAACCTCATGTTCTACTAGCGTTCTTCGAAATTATATAATAAATTCTGAACGCACCAAACACAACAACCGCGTGTCATTATATAAAACCTTCCCTGGACTTCTACGAATACTTCGACACTAAAATTAGCCAGATCGGTTTAGCGCCGAACGACCACAAATTCATATAAAAAATATTATGTAGGTTTAAACAGACCACCACTCCTCCTGCTGCCGACCGCTTCTCCATTTGTGTCACTTATATAATTCGAAGGTTTTTAAATCGAGATAAGCCCTTACACTAAATATCTATATTTTTTTTTATTTTTGAGAAACCAAGAACAAAGATAGGTATTGCAAAATTCCTAGTACAGGTTCTTATGACGTTATGTATATCAGTGCAGCAGAACAGAAGCCTTTGGCTGTCAACGGGTTACGTTAGGTGGGACACTAGGACCTTAAAATATAATTCAAGAATTATCTACTATTCGAAAGGACATAATGAATGGGCAAAAACATAAGGTACGTACGACAAACTAACGTCTTAAAAAAAAAACACGTTTTTAAATGTCACTCCACTCCATTAAAATTTTATCAAAATCGGTCCAGCTGTTTTTATAGATGTAAATTGCATTTTCATCGGGTTTAAAGCTACCCTGTAATTTCAGCCTGCCAGATAACCGGGAAGTGCCTCGCGAAAAGCGTCGAGACTACGAATAAGCTATAGAATAGGGCGGCCATAAAAGACAGGGCGCGAACGAGACAATTTTCTCAAGAGGCACCACGTACGAGACACTATTTCATTTCGCATCTTTTCTGTTTGTCTCGCCTCTATTGTGTTTTGCATTTATCTTCAGAATTGTTTGTTCCCATTATATGCCAATTTGACACAAGTTGAATCGCTGTTTCGGTCTTCCTATTACGCCCCACGCTCATCATGTGTTCATGCAAGACGGCAGTCCCGTGACTTGTAGGTATGCCTTTGCGCAATTAGAACAAATTTGAGCTGCTATGGCGAGGTTCGCAGGGCAAGTGTTACGTTATGCTACCTTGAGTTTGTTTGCGCCTATTGCCCATCGAGCATTTGACCAGCAGGGATGGTGGAACTCCACTTTCATTCACGTTGGTACACATTTTGGAGACCTTCTATATTCTGCCTTCCTTCACAAGTTGGTTGAAAAGGATACATAAAATTTTCGATAGGTACTTACGAGTGCGGCGTGGTTTTATTTCACACGGGCTAGGGACAACTCTGGAAATTGCTTTGTTTGGTGGGGTTTCACCTTGTATGAACCAGAGCAATTGATTTAGCTTAGTTTTCGGATCGCGGAATCCCGAAAGCAAGAAGTTTATGCCAAGCCCAATATAAAAGATAAACGAAGAGAGCGCAAATACAGTGGATTTTATTAAGGTTTTTTTAGGTTATTTTATGTTCAATTTAACTATATGAATAAATAGACTTTGTACACTTTTCCATTACCTAAATTAAGTATCGTCATAAAAAGTATTTAAGTATATTTCCTTTTTACTTTTAATAATATCTCCAAATAGTAATCTCGACCATTATTTAAATAACAAGCACCGACACAAAATATTCTAGGGAAATAGAGATACACACACATATCTGAATTAACCATTACAATTTATAATTAAGTTGGCACCAAACAGCACAAGAATAGGAAATGTATCAACACACAATTTCTTTAAATCTTTGGTCTGGGTACAAATTATTGCATACTCAGGGCACCACTTGAGTGTAATTCATAATCGTTTTTACAAAGTCATCCTAGTTAAATATTGTATGCGATGTTTAATTAATAACTAAAAGTTACTTAATTATGTAATATTTGAGATAGACTATTTATTTACAACAATTTAAATATGTACATAGATTTTTAAATACACAACATTAACTTACTTAAAAAAGTAACCATTCTAAAGATGCATACATTCAATCTACAGATTATTAATATTTTTTTTTTTCAAAATCTAATTTGCAGCTAACATTTATGAAATGCTTTAAATATTTTCAAAGTCATAAATTATGGACACAGTAGGAATATAAGCGATGTCACAAAAACAACACGAAGCTTAAGCACCGGTTACGCTTAAAACCGTGTGTGCATTTACGCGCGATAGTCATACGCTGCATCCACACAATAAGCGTTATCGGTTTTCTACAATTAGAGTTACACTCACTACATCAATGTTTATAACAATTATAAACACTCAGTACAAAAAACTTATATATAATATACAGATATTCAAAATCAATTTTAAATAATTAGCAATGATAATATTGATAATGCAGTCGTAATAGAGGTAGAAAATACACTACAAATATGTACCTAGTTAACAGTCTGATGAATGGGATCCAGAGTTCGGAGCTACGAATAAAATTGTTGCTTAATAAGGGGTAATTTCTTTTCATTAATCGGTACATTTTACGTGAAAAAAATCTGCAATCCGAGTTTTTGAACATATCTATTAAATTTGAAAATTTTAGCAGTCAATACATTCATGTAAGCAACCTATTTGTAATGATTGAAGTCATATTAAAATAACTGTCGGTCAACAACATTGTGTCATCTCAAACTCATATCACATTGGCTAGTTATAAATACTTTTTTTATTATTGCACCCAATATCACCATTTCCATTGTCCGATATCACCCCGAACTTCGTCGATCAGTACAAGTTAATAAACCAAAAAATGGTTTTGATCGTTTAAAATAATATATTTTCTTTACTTAAAATGGACGGGCCGTTGAGAGGCGCAACACAACAAAACAATTGTTTTTAAGAGTAAAAAGACATTTCAATTAAATCGTGGTTTATGTTCTCGGTGGTTTTTTTGGCAGCTCACAACACTAAGGGTCCCTTCACAGTAGAGTTGGTGAAAGGAGACAAAGCTGTTAAACGAGAGAAAAATAATCTGTGTAATTAATACATTACTTTCTTGCTGTCAACTTCTATTTGCCTTAGGTCGAGTACCACTCCAAAGGTATACTTCACAATGTTTTTTTTATATTTTTTTCCCATAAGTAACATATTCATCTACATTCACATTTTTGGTCATCGGTCACTCCACCCGTATTCTCTAAAACATTTTACTATTATTATTTTTATGGTTTTGACACTGGGGCATCTTTTCATTAATACATGTATTTTAGCATGTACTTGTAGCAGCACTCGATCATCTATCACTTTTGCTTTTCATAAAAAAAAATAGTGCTTTGAATAATCATAAGTGCTTTCAATATTTACATTGCCCTGCTCTAATCGTATTTTTATGTTACGATAACGAACCATAAATTAATTAGCTAAGAATGCTAGATAGTTGGACTACCAAACCAAATATTTTTGGACAAAATTAATACCTATGAATTTTACCACATTGCACTTATTTTGGTTATACGATATGAGTGAATGTCATTCACTTAAGCCTCTTTTGTGCAGATCTCTTTGCAATTCTACGCATGAATAATTAATATTTTTAAATAATAACCGATGTTACAAATAAATACTATTCTGTATGTATCTTCCAAATGTTCAACAAAAATAAGATTATGAGTACAATCAGAGTAGAAATATGATATACAATCATATTTCGCGACTGTAGTTGACGTAACAAGTATTTACAGCTGACACTACGACGGACGAGAAAAGATAGATAGAGTAAGAAATGTTTCTACATAATTCAAATTGGAACCAAAACGAAATAAAACTGAAAATCTGTTTGACATCGAGTTTAAGTCACAACTACACTACGCGCACTTGTATGGCTGAAATTGCTCTACTCTAATATTTAAATTGCTCTGGCATCCATTTACATCATATAACATAAATCACTCAGTACAAAAAGATTGTTTAGGGTGCAATTCCTTCCAGCTTCCAAAAAGCAAAATCAGCTCATTAAGTCCGATGTAGTGATTAGAGTACAACAGACGTGAACTATATTTTAAATGAATACATGATCGAGACAGTATCGAGTGTAGGAACCTATGCAGTAACAAATAAGCGAAGTTCCTAGAAGCGAACATAATAGCTATTGAGGAATGACAGCAATTATGGATTGATAGATTAATATATTTGGTTTTATAAAAAAATAGAAATTATATGAATAAAACAGTTACGACGTGAATGTTTCAAAGTCACCTTACATTATTATTTTTTTAACAACGTTATATATTATAAGGACAGCACAAATGTATGAATACAATATCACTGGGGGGAGGGCAGGGAGCAATCTGATATTAAGATAAAAAAAAATTAACAGCGTTTTTAATTATTCGTATTAAACGGTTAACACCCTGTATAACCTAACGAGAGTTCGAGACGATGGGTCGATAGTGTGCGTCATTCAATAGACAATTTATACCCTCAGTAAAATAATATTATTTACTGGATGACATTAATTCATTACATTACCAGTTACCACTCATGAATTTGGTATTGATGTACGCTAAAACTGAATCATTAGAAACCCTGTTTACCTGTTAGGATTTTCTTTATAAAAATACAATGAGTAGAAACATTTTTAAATACCGGACATCAAATCGACAACGGCACCCGTTAAAACAACGTTTCCGATTTTTGCTTTACGCGTATTTTATGTCAAAGTAAACTCTGATCATAATGCTCTGCCGAAGGCTTAAGAATAACATTTAAGATCATTCATATTAAAAAGCCGGAAATCAAAGATATTTCGATCACGCGGAGGTGCCTTCGCGGATATCGTCATCGTAATAAATAATCTCCAAAACGACCCTTAGCACTGCACTGTGAGTACTGCGTGTGGAGCGGACGCGGCCATGCAGCGGAGTGGCTAGCACAGGCCGTGCAGGCGGCGCGTGGCGGGCGGCGGGCGCGCGGCCGCCAGCAGGCGCAGCAGCGGCCGGCCGCACAGCGCCACCAGCCCGCCGCCGCCCCAGCGCGCGCCGCCGCTCGCCTCCTCCACCTCCGCGATGCGGTTCAGCGAGCGCGACTCGCGCAGGCGGCTCTCCTTGCGCGCCGCGCGCCGCCGCCGGCCTCCCGCCGCGCCGGCCGGGCCGCCCGCGCGCCCGTCGCCCGCCGCGCCGCCCGCGCCCCGCTCGGCAGGCGCCGGCGCCGGAGCCGCGGTCCGCGCGCCGCCACCGCGCCCGCCCAGCGCCCCCGCGCCTCCGCCGCGCTCTTGGCTATCGCTGGAATCGTCGTGCGAGTCGCGACGCGCGCGCTCCGGCGGCCCGTCCGCGTGCTCTGCAGCGCGTTTCTTCTTTTCGGAATCGTCATCCGACAGATCCGAGGACGAGCAGGAACCGGCCCGAGCGCGTCGTCGGCGACATTCGAGACGCTGACGTCGCGCGGGCGGGGGCGCCGGGGGCGGAGCTCCGCGCGCCTTCGTGTCTGCAGACCCTTCGTCATCCAAGTTCACCTGCGACAAGGTAGAATTCGGTCGGTCGCACCTTCCGGGCGTCGGGCGAGGACGCCGGAGCTCGCGACCGTGGGCTGACCTTGGTGAAGTTGTCGGCGAGCAGCGCCGGGCGCGGCGCAGGGGGCGCGTGCGTGGCGGGCGGCGCGTGTGGCGCGTGAGCGGCGCGCGCGGCCAGGTGCAGGCGGCCCTCGGACCGCGAGCCGCGCCTCGCGTCAGCAGCGCGCGCGCCGCATCCGCCGGGGACCGAACTCTCTTCATCATCTTCCTCTTCGCGGACGATACTGCACTTCCGAGACCGCTGTGAATATAATTTAAGTCAATACACTGACAAGGTACCAGTAATAATGATATAACTTTTTTTAATTAGGCTTTTCTTGACATAAAGCAGAGTTCTACTTCATTTAAATGAAGAATTACCATAAAATGTTTCATTTGTAATTTTGAGTGAATAAGATAGTAATGAGTATGTGGTAGTGCGGCGCTCACCGGCGGCACGTCCTGAGGCGTGCGCGGCGCGGCGGACAGCGAGGGCGGCGCCAGCAGCGAGCGCGGCGCGGGCGCGGGCGCGGGGGCCGCGGCCGCGCGCCCCACGCCCAGTGCCTCCGGCCGCCGCCGGGCCTCCTGCCTGCGGACATACGCCCGGTTACTACTACACAGCATTTTACAGCGTTTACTAATATAATTAGTTTAGGTACTTAAAAGAAGTAAACACGTTGATGTATCTTTTTACACAAACACATTTCAAAGGAATATTTTATTTGTTAAATCTTTGCTGTTGCTTTAGAGAGGTATTTATAGAAGAGGCGGCTTTCTTTCAAAGTGAGCTTTTAACTTTTAACATTATTTACTCTATAATAAGCTAAACAAACGGATACAGAGTGGTTGAGCGAATGGATTAGGGCTATAGTACCTAGACTGTCTCGACATGCAGAACTAGGCACCACTCACTATAAAAATAAGATTAAACACCTTTTTGATCTGAGTTTCCTTTCAGCTAACAGGTAATAAGTAGCAGTGATGTGGTTGTACTCATTCTTCTCTAAAGCTTCTAATATCTGTTCCTTTGAAGCGATAGAACCATTCACCATTCTTTGAATTATAGCTGTGCGGTCATCTTCCGACAGTTGCTCTTTGGCTACCAATGGTGTATCAAAATCTTCTACCGTTACTCCTTCACCAGCTGTTACCCAGGGATCAGTGGCAATTTCAGAAAGAGTTGCACGTTTTTCTGGCTCCCTAACAAGCATTCTGCCTATAAGCCTGCAATTTTGAACAGTTAGCTGTAGAACTTGTAAGTTACTTTAGTCAATATGAAAGACTGGTATTTAGGTTACAATATGATAGTTACATGTATTTTAGACCATACCTTTTGCAAGAATTTGATATATGTTGTGGAATAGTATATTTGCAATCCATAATCATAGTTAATGTTTCACTGTCATTAGCTTCTTGGAAGGGAGCTTGACCACAGACAAGCATGTAAAGTATTACTCCTAAAGACCAGACATCAACTGCAGGTGCATCATATGAATCACCAAGAAGAATTTCAGGCGCCGAATAAGCAAGTGACCCACAAGAGGTTTCCAACTTCTGACCCGGACAAAATTTATTGCTAAATCCAAAGTCAGTCAATTTCACTACACCAAATTTTTGGAAAAAAACTACATTTTCTGGTTTCAAATCTCGATGTACAACATGTAACCTGTAAACCAAAAAGTATTCATCAAATACTAAACATGAAACACTAAGAGATGAGTGTAAATTAGAATCAGTACCTGTGGCAGTATGAGATAGCTCGAACTATTTGACGGAAATAGTCTCGGGCAAGAGATTCTGATAAACCTGATTCATGCCGCATTATGTAATCATACAGATCACCCCCATCTCCTAATTCTAATATTAAGTATAACTTAGTTTGAGTGTCTATTACTTCATACAGACGCACTACATTGGGGTGCTGAACTAATTTCATACAGCGCACCTGTAAAAATACCTAATATTAAAACAAATGTCATCTGTAAAGTACCCTAAATTACTAACCATTCAGACAGCCAGATACAATAAGAGATATGTACTAGGGACTTATGCTATATAAAGAGACAAGTACTTGGTAAAGCAAACTACATTTAATGGAAATATTAACTTCTCATTTCAGTTTCTTTTTCATGCAAATATTAAACTGTTGTTGTGGGTATTTCATCAGGACATAAAATGCATATGAAACATTACATTATAACAAAATTTGCAATACATTAAATATTTAACTGAAGCATATGATTATAAAATAAGATAGTTACAAACCTCTTGGAATAAATGTGACTTCGAGACTTCATCCAATTTACTTTTATCTATGACTTTAACTGCTACTTTCTCCCCTGTAAAAACATGACGAGCTAGCTTCACAACAGCGAAATGTCCTGAGCCCAGAGTATCCAGCAAATCATACAATCCAGCTATTTTAGCATCATATGCTCCACCTCCACCACCCACGGCACCCGCACCAACTCCAGCACAGTTATTATTCATAGTAACACCCTTAAACAAAAAAATATATATATATACTTGTCTCATCATAAGAGGTTTTAAATAAAATAACTGCTAGTCTAGATATAAGAGATCAATATTTGGTTATTACTGGAATAAACAGGACCTGCATTCTGAATTAATTCATGAGCTACACTCCCCTACTGCAAAGACCTAACAATTCTATAATATGAAACATTAACCAATCGCTTCAAAAGTGACATGGTAGATTTTGTGGTAATGGTAAATATGACTTACAAATATTTGTTTTTTTTTTTAATTGAATATATTTTCCTTATACTGATAACAGAATATCTGGAACTATTATAGCTGTTTGAAAAGATCATAACTTTATGGCCGTATAGAATTTAAAACTTGAGAATAATTTGGAAAGGTTGAATTTCATTGTACACAATATTGTATTTGTGTATTAATTTCATGACCTACATAATGAATTCCAATGAGCAGTTTCGTCGGTGATATTCCTGGAAGGCTAACCAAAAGAAAGACTTATAATCCTGAAATATATTTTAGTATCAGAGTTATACAGGATAACCAGGGTAAAAGCTTACCTATGTAGATTTTGTTTCGCGAGGAAACCTAACACTTGATAAAATGCAATCAACTGGTTTCGTATATCATACTAATAACGAAGTTAATTGAAGATGAACATGTTTTTATATTCAATACACATAGTTTAACATCTCACAATACTGCATATTTTCGATAAAAAACTATTTTTCAAATAAAATAAATTGATCCACAAGAATCACAAATTCGCCATTTCACAAAAATCCGTTCGGAAACCATGTCAAGTTACAACATAGACAAAAGGGGCACCATTCTCTAAAATAAACGTGTCGCATACCTACCTTTATAGAAATATTTTTATTTCTTTTAGTTTATTTCTACATCAGTAAATCTGTATTATGCATAATCATAACTCCTTCCGAGTACATAGCGTGGAAGCACACCAGATGATTTCATGAACTAAATTTTATTCGATTTGTTGGATTAATCTAACACTAAATTTGAATTTTCCTTTTAAAAACTACAGTAGATTTTCCCCTCCCAACAATAGCATTTTAATCGACTAAAGAATTAGACTTGTATAATTATATATATTATAAAAAATGAGTTTGGAAACTATTTGACCATTTTTTTCAAGACTCAAAACGAGACATCTCTGTCACTGACTGTTTAGGTCAGTTACTATATAGGTATAACAATCTATCTATTTCAATAAATCAATTTATAGGAATCATAGTTCAGAATTCGTTTCACAGTTTTTAGAGACAAGAAAGAGAAATTGTTATTTTTAAGGCGTAGCCTCATGAGCGGTTCGTCGCGTCGTTTTAAAATATCCCGCTACCCGAAAAGTCGCTGCTTTAAGGGGTCGCTTGTTTGCAGCGACAATGTGGTCGATCATTTTAAATTTAATTAATCATTTAAAAAAAACAACAACCATTAATAATTGTGAACTGGCTGTTATGTAGAAACAAGTGTGATTAAAAGTTACAAAGGTACATTTTAAACTCGATAAAACTGTACAATAAGGAAACAAAATTAAGGTTTAAACGTACATTGTGTCCATACTTTACTAATATTTATGAAATGTTTTAAAGTATATTCCTTGTCCGATTTCATTATTTATGGGAATTAATTTAGAGACCGTTTGCAGCACCACTTTTAAGCAATTAACTCGACTTGTCTCGACCGCTTAATTTTTTCTTTTCTCTATTCTATAGTGTATTAGATAATTATGATCTTTTTTTTCCCAGCGACAAAGCTCAACATTTTGAGCTTTATCACTACATATCCAAGACCTAATTTCATTTTCAGCTTTGTCGCTACCTTTTCTGCGACCATATTTTTTCGCTTTTCGAGACACGGGAAATTTAAAAATGGGGACGCGTGATCAGATCGCGATTGACGAGCGACCATGAGGTTACGCCTTTACTCTACTGTGGTACAGGGTATATAAAAATGGCAAATTTGTACAGAATATATAATTGTCAAATTGACAGCATATAACAGCTAATCATAATTTAAACCAAACAAAAGCCAATTTCTGTGTTATTATTAATGATAATATGTGATAAATTGTGATTCCCCTAATCTTATAATCATGGTTCTCGCCCACGATATTACACAAGGGTTAAGAACTCAAGATGTTCAAGTATCCGAAGATATAACCTTCGATACCATGCTACTTGCACCGAATACTTTGGAAGGTCTGACCAACGCTGGGTTTTACAAACCTTCACCTATCCAATTACATGGCATACCCTTAGGAAAATGTGGATTTGGTAAGACATACATTATACACTTTGTAGTTTGTGAAATACTTTTTACTTGCTTGTTAATGTAAAAAAAAAAAATGTTCATAATTATCTGTACTTATTAATAAACCAAATTAAACCAGATTTGTTAGAATAATTAATCTGTAAATTAATCTTGATTTTTTGTTACTGTGTTCTGGAATATTTTGAATAATGTAAATATAAAAATATGTAATACCTATTAACATTTTTTTAAATTTTAGATCTTCTACTTGAGGCTAAGTCAGGTACTGGCAAAACAGCAGTCTTCACTATTATAGCTTTGGAGAAAATAAGTTTAGAAATAGGTGTGCAAACAATTATTTTAGCACCAACAAGAGAAATTGCTTATCAAATATGTGATGTCATTAAACAAATTGGTTTAAAATATGAAAGTAAGTATAATTAATCATAGTATGTAATAGCTCTAGAAAGAGGAGAATGAAAAGAGGAGAGGGAGTCTTTTGTCCAGTTGTGCGACAAGGGCTTAAAATAATAAATAACAGTAATAGAGCTTACCCAGGTATGCAGTATTGATATCACCTTTGGGGTGTTAATAACAACAAAGTGACATGATTTGTTATGTTTTAATGTAAAGGCTGTTCCAGAAATTGATATCAAAAATGGGTGCTGACCAGGCTGTAACAGTTTTGAAAATATTAATTAATATGGTCAAGTATATCTTTAAGAATTCAAATTCCAAATATATAGTGGACTGGCAATTATTTTCCCCTTGCTTATGGGCGGCCTGTAATTCAACATGCCTGCTTTGACACTGCCTAATATTTGAAAATCTTAGAATAATGATAAGAACCTTTCAATTAAAATAGGTAATGGATGATTTAACATGTTTCAACATGTAATGAGACACCAAACAGAACAGTCTACAGAGGGGTCTGAGGCATATTCCATAATCCAAACAAATCCATAGTCTTTCCCTAATTTTGATTTATTGACTTGTCAGATAACAGCAGGTGTATCGTAATATGAAAAAAATATACCATAAATCAGAAAACTATCTCTTGAGACCCTGTGATATGTGAAGTCCTTGATCTACAAATGTTTACATATCTTAACTAATTTTGCGATATTTATACCACAAATTAGATCTGATGTAGTGGCCATAAATCATAATCGGAGTAGGGATGTGTTCTAGTTGCGCGCGCGCAAGGCCATTATCGATGATTGAATTATTAAGGTTATCACCTAAACATGTTGCATTCATTTTTGTTATATATTTAATATACTTTGTTGTAAATGAGGTAATAAAAAATAAATGTGTTTTTATTTCTACTACCCACTTACACACATAAAACTATCGATATCGCTCATCGACTAAAGTAATGCCCAGGACTACCGGTGGGCGTGGCCTTAAGGCCATAAGGCCCGTAAGTGGGAAAGAGAGAGAAACACTCGAATGATTTATGACCCGGTCTGCAGCGAGATTTTAACTATACATAAAGTATAGTTAAAATCTTATAATTAGGTTATTTTATAATTAGGTTTTTTTTTTTTAACAGAGGCAGTATTTTTTAAATTTGTAATTTCAATTATAGTATGTATTATACAAACTATAATTGCTATTACAGTCAGCACCCGGTCTGGTATTACAGTCAGACCGGTTTTAACTATACATAAAGTATAGTTAAAATCTCGCTGCAGACCGGTTTTAACTATACATAAAAAAAAACTTAATTAAAAAAATCCGTTAAATTTTAATAATTTCGTCAACAAACTTTAATAGACTGCATTAAAGAAAAGCTGCTTGTTAGGAAAGCAAACTTAAAAATTTGTCTGTTTATTTAGTACGTGCCCAAACAGCATAGTATATTTATTTGTTTTACAGTTCTGCACAGATCATTAGCGGGTGCTTTTTTATTTTGTTGTATGCTTATAATAAGTAATTGACCGTTATTTTAAATATATGTTTCGGATAGCTGTTAAGTTTTGTTTTCTGGTCAACATGAAATACATATTATGAATATCTCTTGTTACAGAACTAAATGTTGAAGTTATTATAGGGGGTCTACCTGTCCAAGAGGATATAGTAAAATTTAAATCACCTGTACAAGTAGTAGTTGCTACCCCTGGAAGGCTGCGACATTTAATACAAGCTAAACACATAGATGTATCAGCTGTTAGATTATTAATTCTTGATGAAGCAGATAAGTTAATGGATAAAAGTTTTCAGACAGATATTAACTATATTTTTAAATTTTTGCCCAAAGAAAAGCAAGTTATAATGAGTAGTGCAACATACCCTGAACAACTCAAAACTCTCATGAAGCTGTATGTTCAAAATGCACAACATATATGTCCTGACAGTACAAATATACTCTTAGGAATCAAACAATTTATTATTACCGTAAAATATAATTCTAATATTGTAAAGCAAACACAATTCAGATTTGAAGAGTTGTTGAAAATACTGTCAAAAAAACACTTCAAGCAATGTTTGATTTTTTGCAATTATCAAGTTAGAGTTAGAGACTTGTGCAAGATGCTCACGCGTGAAAAATGGCCTGCCGAACAGCTTCATGGCCAGCAAGACCAAGCAGATCGTTTAGATGCACTGAAAACATTACAGGAATATAAATGCAGGATATTAGTATCTACAGACTTAGCAGCAAGGGGTATAGATGCCTCCAATGTTGACCTGGTCATCAATTTTGAGCCACCATTAGAATGGCAGGTATATTTACACAGAATTGGACGCGCAGGAAGGTTTGGTTCTTACGGTATGGCTGTCACTATACTGAGTAAAGGAGATGAAGAGCTTAAATTTAAAAAAGTCATGTCAGCAATTAATGTTGATTTGAGAAACTTCTGGGATGAAGAAAAAAATATTCTTAATAATGCAGAACATACCACTAGTGAATACAGTGAATTATTCAATAAATTAACTAGTAATGTGCAGTGTGATGGAGTAATAGAAAATGTGGAAATACTACGCAATACGTCAGCTTATCCTCTGGAAAGTAAGATTGAGTCCTTTGATGAATTACTATCTCATTTTGAATCCCATGAATTTAGTTCCTCACTTGATTTGAATATCGAATGTAATAATAATAATAATTCTATTTCAAACGCATTGGATACTGATGTTTCTCCTAAACTCAACTTAAATAAAACTACAAACGAAGAACTTGAAGAAAATTTATTACTAATTCGAAATATTTTTCATACTGGCAAAGATCAAAACTCTACGAGCAGCAGTAAAGAAATACCTAGCAGTAAAGAAAAGATGCAGCATGTGATAGAATGCAATAAGAGGAATGAATTACCTTCAGAAAATGTTGTCGATATAGACAAGGAAATACAAGATTTAGGATCGGAGGACACTGATAAAGCACTATTAGCTGCTGGACTTCCAACTTTCTTTAATTCTTCAAAAATGCAAAGAAAAGAAAAGAGACTGCAAACAAGAATGGAACTTTCAAATAATAGAAATCGAAGAAAAGATATTGATTTACAGCAGGATTCCAAGGTTAATAAAGTTCAGAGTTTTGCAAAATTCAGTAGGATAGAAGAAGACAAAATCAGACTTCAAAATGTCGGAGTAGATTCTAATTTGTCTGGTAGATACATTAATAAAGATGTGAAACCTATTGATAAATCTAAGAAGGTACAGGAACTCAAAACGCAAAATTATACACAAATAAATGAATATCATGTTAATTCCCAAACTTATGTATGTGAAGCAATGAATTGGGATAAAAAATATAAAACTTGGTATAAACAGCTAAAGTCGCATATACAACAAGTTCAAATGGCTTTGTATATACAAGAACTATCTGAAATGTAGGGATTTTAAGAGTAATGTAGAAAATATTTAACGAATTTAATGAATAAAACATGTTTTAAGAATTACAAATAATTTTATTTAAATTCAAATACCACCAATTAATTTTAATGAGGTATCATTGTTCACGTACAAAATATAAGACGTTTTACTTAACTTTTTGTTAGGTGTAGTAGCCACTTAAATGTGGTAAATACTTTTGGGTATAAGCGTTTGCTTCCTGCGTTTTACTGGATAAACCTAATTAATATAGTGTAAGGCTGTTTGAAATATTGCATGTCTATAAAATTTGTACTAGCTAGAACTAATACCTAATTATTTTAACCGGAAAATCGCCGAATGATTTGGTTTAAACAATCTTGTAATGGTTCTGTCATTACAAGATTGTTAATCCAACAGTACACTGACGGTAACTCAGCATATATTCTTCATATATTCTTCATATATTCTTATAAGCAATCGACGTTATTGACAGATGTTACCTCAGCTATTATTAAATTGCAAGCTTCACCATATCACTGCCTTCGTTCTGCTTATTATTTATTTTAATAAGCCTGTCTTCTATTCTTCATATAAAATATTTTTTTCTGTTATTTTGACTTCGATTTTAGTCGGTATTATATATAAACTGATTCACCTACCCCATTTCCTTGCATAAATCTATAATATTTGTTGACTTCAATATATCTCTGTATGTATCTTTAAAGCCACATAATAGAGCAAACTACAGATTTTTGTAGTTTGATTAGAATTTACAGCTATCTCATCTTTACTTACTAAAAATTCATAACAAATGGACTAGCATTCTAAAACCAAGTTTATTTAATTGTAAAGAATAATCTAAAAAGTAAACAACGAAACACTAAAAACATAAATGGTACAAAAAATACACATGGTTATTGTTCATGATTGTAAATTAATTTCGGAGGCGATATAAACACATGATTTATTTTAATTATGAATTACTTATCTTAAATACTGTTGGCTTTGGCAGTTAATAAGGCCATAAAATTTCAGGAACACTTAGTATACATACTAATGACAATACATAATGATTTAGCTATATTAGCGACTCAAACTTTGTAGCCAATATTTGCTGTTCATGAAAAAATTACGCCTGAGAATACCAGCAAAAAAATAACGATAGTTTTTAAGCAAATAATTTTTATGAAAGAAATTTAGATAGTTCATTAAAAACTAGTTTAGATTTTTAATAAAATGTAAAAATGAATAATCTGTATAAATAATCTATCTCAAAGCACAGTATGTTGTTGAACAGAATTCTTAATTTTAGGGCACAAAATCATAGAATTAGAATTTTATAATGAACATGAACACACAAATAATAGATAAGCATGTTAGTTGCGTAAGGATAATACTATTATAGATAAAATTTTGGACAAACCAGAGTCACCAAAACCTAAAATTATTTTTGGAAGATTGATTAGGTAAATAACGTTATTTCCTTAGGACACTGGAGTTAGAGACTTATTACTAAGTTAAAAGATACATTAGAGAATTTAACGCCTACCTCTTTCTTAGAACATAAATGCACTATGAATTTTTCCTTGATTCATACGTCGCTTCAAGTTACAAATTTAAATCGTGTGAGAGATCATGATTGAAATAATTTAAGAACCATAGCGAGAGTTACGCGTATAATATTTGAAAAGTAAACTACTATTTCGTTGTTTTCGCGTCCTATTTCCAATGCTGTAACAAAAACGTAGATCTGCCTATTAGTCCTTCTTTTCATGAGTTTCTGGAAAATAAAACAAACATTTTAACAAAATAATAATAATATAGCAGATTCAGATCAGATTACTTGTGAATACAGTGATTATTCGATAAATTAACTATAAGGGGTAATAGAAAGTATGATTGACTCCTTTGGTGAATTATTGAATTAAATGTCAACGAAGGCTAATTTTCAATATTTTAGTTTTTTTATAATGTTATCAAAATATATTAATTTTCATTACAATAGAGCTGTTTCGTCATTTTGTTTTAATATAGTTATGCAGGTTTACTTTTAATTACCTTGAGTTTCTTCTTCTTCTGCATCAAGTATATCAGAACAGCAGACTGAATAGCATATAAGAGATAAGAATCCGAGAGGTAATCCAAAGACAAGTGCAGTAAGTACTGGGTTCCCACGCCACATATTTGTCAATGTGGTCCGTGCTTCATAAAAACTTCTATACATTCGTACAGGCCAACTGTTACCTCCATAAGTCTGAAAGTAATATATTTTTAATGATTATATTTTATGAGTTGTATTTATACCTACTCGTTTCCGCGCGTCGACATCAAAGATATGATGCAGGATTTCTACAAATAGGTAACTCTTTTTTGTGTTATCGTAAAAGACATGTTAAAAAATAATATAAGGTACAATACCTAATATTAATCACTAACCGACCTCCCTACCGTGCAACATCAATATTTTTTTAGCGGCAGTTATGTTAACAATACTCATCAGTGATAACTAATGAGATATTCACTAAAATTAAAAGGTATAAAGGCAACTTTGTTTAAAATCGAATACTTGTAATGATTAACTTTTTATTTCGAAAGGATTAACACCATGTGTAAAAAAAAGCCTTTGTAATAAAAATGGTTATGGTGAATTAACCTTAAAATATAGATATACACTGTGGCGGACTATCTTTTTAAGAGAAACAATTCCATCATACATGATTTTTAAGTAACCTTGACCGTTGTCGCAGCGTACGCACAAAAGTGATAAAAATCCTCCCGTTTTTGTAACATTTCTCATTGCTACTCTGTACTTAATGACATTAGCATGATCAGTAATCAATTATTTAACACTGAAATAATTATTAAAATCGGAACCGTAGTTCCTGAGTTTAGAGCATTGGAGTAAAGAAACAAATTCTTCAGCCTTATAATATTAGTATAGAATAACTGGCATTTTTTTTAATAACATGGCTTTTATAAATAATAAATGAACTTCTTCATACCGGTGCCATCTGGTTATGTACTTGGTCTAGGAAGATGGATACTGCTTCTGGTGTCATGAGGACTGGATCATCATCAGGCATATGGTGATGGCCAGTAGTGGCGTTCAAAACCAATAAATGAGGTACTGTTAATTCTGACATAGCTATTGAATTTGCTATATCTGGAGTTCCCATCCATCCAAACTGAAACTTGTCATGAAGGTCTCGTTTTCTTTTCCTGTAAAGTTGAAGAATACCTTGTCAATAGAGTAAATAATGTAACAAACAGCTCTATGAATCTAACATGCATTTTTTTTGTATTTAACTATAGAATAATTAAATTTTGGTTTCAACTTACCTGATGATGCTTTCAATCATATCTTTAAAGTCTCTTTCAGTTTGAGTGATTTCATTGAGTTTGTTTTCAGATACAATGGCTATTACAATATACTTTTCTATATTCATAAGTTCATTTATATTTGATCTAGTAACTTTGGGGAATAAACCAAACCTCTCTGAATTAATCCATTTGTCTAGTGTTACATTTAAGGCCTCTCTATCTTCAAAAACAGTTGGATCAGCTGCAAAATGAATTCGATATACTTCGATTTACTTTATATAAGTTCTACAACTAAAGTAAATGTATGCAATAGGTTAATTAAACAACAAATATATGTGCATACTGAGAATGGTTTTAAAGTGTCAATTTTTAGGAATAATCAATGAGATTAAGCAGTCATTACACACTGATATACCTTCAAAGAAGTAAGCATCATCTTCTTTATATACAAAAACAGCAGTTTCATTAGGAATCTTCACATCATTTTTCAGCAATTCGTGTGACATGGCATAAAACCATGTATGTGGCTGATACTTTTCAGCATGAAGTGTAAACATTTCCTGTTAAAGAAACAATAAATTTTAAGAAATCATCATTTATTATTCTAGTACAGTTTAATTGAGTGTTTTTTTAAATACAAGGCAGATGCATACATATATTGTTTTTCAAGTAATTCTGAAATACAGCTGACTAGAAATAATTTAAATTACCCATAAAGGTCCTTTTTGTTTCCCAAGATATCCAAAGAAGACTGGATGTGTCTCTTTTAAATAACCAAGACTGTCAGCTTGTGATACTCTTTGGACTGCAGGCTGAGACATGCGAAGAGCATAGTTCACCATTTCTTCTTTAATTCTCTCTCCAACATACTCATGATGGTAGGGACCTTTAATGCTGTTAAAAATGGTATATATAGGTATATAATGTTTTATACAACACTGTTGATAATTGTGTGTATTTAATAAAAAATAAAAGTTCTTCAGTTATACTTACAAAATAATGGTAGGATATGCTCTAACTTTGAAATGAGCAGCAACAGCAGTAAATCTAGTGCAATCAACCTTTGCTACCTTGACAGGAGTGTTGTAGAGTGATTGAGCTACATGAGCCCATATTGGCTCTATTCTGCGACAGTGAGCACACCACGGTGCATAGAATTTCACAAACCACATGCCTTCATTACTTATATCGACGAATTTGTCACTTAACTCTAAGACTCTAGATGAAGAAACAACAATGAGAACTGTAACAAAACAAAAAATAATATCTTGCATTAATCCTAATTATACATTAAAATAATGTTAAAATTTCAATTCACAAACTACAAAGCTTTACAATGCATGAACGCATGGTTAGTAAATCAAATTATAAAATCTCTAAAATTATATCCTAAGAAGTATGTAAACAGACCTGTTAAAAACATAAAACACTGTGCAGTAAAAAAATTCATGGTTACAGAAATTTACTTAGTTTATTAGAACAAATTAATATTATTATCAAATCATATTAAATAAACGCCGAATTTCTTTTTCAAAATTCATCCAAATCGATATGTACAAATTTTGACAGCAACTGTTGTCTTTTTTTCCGTATTCATTTGATTTGGAGAATGTAGATATTGGCACAGATTTTAAAACGCTAGGGTGTTTTTATTAAATGTTAAGGTTGTAATGATATATTTTGTATAATGTAGCTAGTATAAATGTAGGATATGTAGCTAATTAAGGTAACAAAAATATATCCTTGCTAACCGCTT
Source organism: Trichoplusia ni (assembly GCF_003590095.1). Lineage (NCBI taxonomy): Eukaryota > Metazoa > Arthropoda > Insecta > Lepidoptera > Noctuidae > Trichoplusia > Trichoplusia ni. Next base: position 8,161,819 of record NC_039492.1, read on the forward strand.
TATGATTATAAGTTATTGAAAGCTTTAATTAAGGCCGGGTTACATTTTCATCTATGGCCGGGTCAAACCGGTGCATACTGCACGGTGTCCAGTAAAATAAAATTATCTTGTTAGGTTATGGACGAAAGTTGAACGAGTAATTTATTGAATGACTAATGTTACTGGCAACATCGCTGGTTGTCGTCGTGCGTGGATCACTCGGTTTGATTCGTTTCGTTTTCCTTTTACAGCATTATTATTTTCTAATACACATGTCTAGGGTATTTATATAGGAAGTTTTGTCGATTTTTTGTCAATACTGCGTTTAAGATTGTTTCTCAAATTATGAAGTGCTCTGTGCTCTGATAACGTGATAGTGCAATTTTGGAGGTAAAATGCCCGCTTCCATTTGCGACCCAGTAACAAGCGCATTGCGTTTATCTCTTACGCCTGACGAACCTCAAAGCTCTTCTTTATTAGACAGTAGACTTTATTCGTCAGCGAAAAGTGTTCTTCTCTCTAAGATTGAGTTTGAAGAATCTGGTGATTATCAAAGCAATGTTCTTGATGGGCTTAAATCTAAGTACGTGGTGATCCGACCTAAAAAATCATTACATGATAATAAATTACACAAAAAAGAGTGCAGTGTTGCTGGCCAATCATCAGGTAACTTATAATAAAACAATTTTATAGAAAGTATACAGTTATTTGTTATCTACACGCGCGATAAGATCACTTTGTAGGTTATATCTTATGGTTACTTGTCAATAAACGTCATGGGAATAATATACAGGCTGATTATTCTCTTGTATGTATAATTTTAGAAAGATATGAATCACTATATCTTTTTGATATAGGCCTAAATATTACACTACAACTATGTAAAATAGCTGTGTGGGAACAAAAGATTTTAATTTTGCTCTAATAAGTATACTATATTAAAAAAATAGTGAAAGGTATTACTCAAATTTGTTTTTAATATTATGTGTTAAATATATATATTACAGCGCAGAGGTAGTGGTTAAGACTAACTTAAACTAATACATAGAAACATTATAAATAAAGGTATATTTTTTATTGTTTTTAAAATTTTCAGAGAGTATTAAAAATGCGGAAGAAGGCTTACCTAAACCAAAAAGAGTTTTATTTCCTGTTGAAAAAGTTCACTTGGGGTGGCCAAATGGTGAGCCATGGACAGCAGGTACCGGCATGCAAAATGTGGGGAACACATGCTACTTGAACTCCACTTTGCAGGCTTTGTACCATGTGCCTGCCCTTGCCAACTGGCTGGTCATGGAAGAAGCACATTATCAGAAATGCAACCAACAAGGTGACTTTAAAACTATTAAAATTATAAATTAAATGGAATAGTAAATAATAATATGTAGATGTAGAGTTGACAAAATCACTTATTATAATAGGTATCAATAACTTTGAAAAATTTTCAACTTCAATTTATATGGAATCAATGTAATAATGTTCTAATCGGTGCGTTATAGAAGCCTGTGTGATATGTGGTATGCGGTTAACATTACTGGCCACACAAAAAGGCGGTGGAGGACCCATAAAACCCTGGCAGGTGTATTCTAAGCTACGCCTCATATGTAGACACTTGACTCCTGGCAGACAAGAAGATGCACATGAGTTTTTAAGGTAAAGAACCCTTATTAAATATTCTTTTAAAACCTATTGCAGTATTATGCATTTACTTCTGACACACAAAGTGTCTGTGACAACAAAGCACAAAAAGTGATGATTGAAATCATTGTGTAGTAATCATTCAAGAAATCCTGCCAAAATATACAATTAAAAAAAAGCATTAAAAGTTTAAAGAACATTAAATTAATTTTATTTGAAATTTATTGCAGATATTTAGTGGAGGCAATGGAAAAATGCTACTTAAACCGATTTATAAATGCTGACAAATTTGATCAGTACAGTAAAGAGACAACTCCTTTGAATCAGATTCTTGGTGGGTATTTGCGCTCTACAGTGAGATGTCTAGCATGTCACCACCTGTCAACAACTTATCAGCATTTCCAGGTAAATATTTCAATATGTAATGGGATTCATCTTATTTTACCAATCTTTGTGATGATCAGGCTGCACAGAAACTAGCTAAAAGCATTAACCATGTTACCGCCGTTGCCAGACGTCCCGATTTTTATATCAAATTTTAATTTCCCGCGCGGGATAGGCTCGTTCCCGCTTTCCGCAGAGAACTTGACCGTAAGCCTTTCGTAGGATTCACACAGACTATTGTTTAAAACCAGTGGCGCGTAGCGTGGTTCACCGTCGCCCGGGGCGGATTCACTCCAAATACGAATCGAAAGGTCGATTAATTTTTCGCGGAGTTAAGTTACACTTGTTTGCTTATGTTGCGCGCGGAATATCAAGCATCAACTTATCTATGTCCCGCTTCTCACGGAAAAATCCCGCTATTTTCACTCAAAAAGTACCACAGGTCCAGACTTGTCTGCATGTTACTGACAATTCATTCTACACTATTTTTTTGTTTCAGGACTTACTTTTAGACATAAGAAAACACTCTACACTAGATGAAGCTTTAGACTCATTCTTCTCACGTGAAAGATTGGAAGATTTGGGTTACAAATGTGAGGCATGCAATAAGAAGGTAATAATGTTAAAAAGAATATGTGTCGTAAACCCTTCATATTATAAACAATGTTATGAACATAATAATTTAGCTGTAACTTATGATCATTTATTTTTAAGGTATCGGCTACAAAACAGTTTTTTGTGGAACGAGCGCCTATGGTTCTTTGCATAGCTCTGAAACGGTTTTCATTAGCTGGAGGGAAACTCTCAAAACATGTACAATTTAGGAAAAAGATCACTCTTAACAAATACATGTACAACAAAAATCATCAACAGTTGGTAAGTTTTTATCGAAATTATTTTAATTTAATCTGATTAGAGTCCTTGGCAACAAACCAAATATATCTCTGATATATGTATACCATTTGTTTATTTGTCAATTATTAGGTGTTTATAAAAAAAGAGACACCAAGATTGTTTAATTTTTGTAATTACCTAATCTAATCATAGAAGATTGGGAACTAAATGAGCAATTTCTTGTTGCAGTCTTATAAATTAGTCAGTTTAGTCACACATCTGGGACCATCACAGAATTGTGGTCATTACACTGCAATAGGTCAGGCACCAAATGGCAATTACTACCAATTTGATGACAGCTGTGTGCGACCACTGCCACTGTCAGCTGTGCTGGGCACCAATGCATATATTATGTTCTTTGAAAAAGATAATACTATGGAAGAAACTTCTACTTCCGCCGCATCTACCTCAAGTGTTGTTTATGGACCACAGCTCCCAGATAACATACTAAATAGAGACAAGAGTCCCTTAAAACAAACTTTCTACAGAAGTGAAGAAAGAAAGCCGGTTCTCCTAAACAGCACTGCAGTAGAAATTGCGAAGCCTGATGTGAAACCTATTATTTTAAACAGCACATTAGGCAAGGCAACTGAGTCAAGCAGTTTTAATTCTGAACCTTGGGTGGTAAAACAAAATGGTGAAGTGGAGAAATTAGTTCAACCTCCAAAAATTTTAAATGGCGTCGATAAAGTAGGCATTAAACTAGAAGAAGATAAAAAACCAACTTTGGTAATTAAGCGCCAAAACGGCGATGAAATCCAATCAAAACCTAAACTGCCAAAGAGCGACTCAGATCTCAGATTAGTCATTAGTAATTCAAAAGGGATCGAAAAAACTGCTTCCACAAGCAAACTTGTGAAAACACCTAAGTCTCCATTAGAGAAGTTGGAAGAGCAAATGAACAGAAGTGATTCATCTGGACTATCACCGCGGAATGGCTGCATGGGTTCACGGTTAGTTCCATACGATTCTGAATCAAGTGGCGATGAAAGAAATGAAAGATTGAGCGAAGACGGGGTTAAAAGCCGGCCTAAACCTAGCCGCTGTGAATCGCCGCGAGCACTCGTCGTCACCACCAAGAGCATGCACCACGCCTGGACCGTGTCCAGCGAGAAGAGCGGCCCCCTGCTCAGCCCGAGTCTCAATGGAGTGACCAACAAAAAGTAAGTCAACAAATTACACTGCCTAAACATTTTTGGTAATTCCTATTTAAATTTCTCATAATGCTCATTTCATGTCAATTCTATGGAATAACTAACAGTAATCTACATTTGAAGGGTAAAAGAGAAGGAGGAGCGTCGGGCGGAGAACGAACAGAGTCCGAACACGAGCGTCAGTAGCATGTCGCCACTGAGCGACCGCAGCGGGGCGGGCGCGGGGTCCGCGGGCGCAGCGCCGGCGTCGCCCGCGCCCGCTCCCGACGCCGCGCCCCCCGCCGCGCCCCCTGCCGCGCCCCCCACCGCGCCCTGCGAGCCGGCCGCCGCGCCCCCGCCCGCGCCCCCCGCCGCGCCCCTGGAGACCCTGCGCCACTTGCAGACGGCCTCGCACCGCGGCTATGGAGCTCCTGTCTCTTCCTGGAATGGCAGCCACAGTGCTCTCTCGCGACAGGTCAGCCATTCTTATAGATCAGTAACTCGTAACCAAAGTATTGGATTCAGAAGATAAGCATACCACAAAAAGTACAAAAATGTACTGAGTTTTTTAGATACTTTAATGTTTTAAACCGGTCATACAGGTGTTCGATGAGCGGCGAGAAGAGCGCAAACGGGCCTCAGAAGCTACAGATGAGATGGATCGAGGGCGTAATAAGAAAGTGAAAAAGTTTCATAATTACAACCGTTTTAATAATAGTAGGAATGGATACAATCCCTTTCAGGTAAACAAAATATAATTGAATATAGATATAGTATTAACTGAAATTAAACTCACATTTTTGCCACAAATTATTTTTAAACTAAGTTTTTAGACAAAAGCACCAAGATTAAAAAAAATCGCTAATATGTTTTTTAACATAATACTAAAATAAATCGGTTGTTTATTAATTTCATCCATGTTTGTGTTATATGACTCCTTGTTTAACTTTTTAATTCCCTAAAGCTCAAACTAAGTCTAGAATTAATAATAATGGTGAACCTTCATTATGTATTGTTTGTTAACAGGAAAAGCAAAACAAACCGCATTGGAATGGAAATTACAAATATCGAAGTGAACGACGCTCTTCCCATCACTTTAATAAACACCACAACAACAAGTACAAAAGATTTAACAGGTAAATTAGCAATCTAAAATATTGTCTAATCTATTTGTAATATTAATCTTTGAACTAACTAGTAGGTACTTGATTGTATCAATGAAGTCACAAATATAATTTGTTTCAGGTACAGTAATGGTCACCACTATCCAAGACATCATTGACCCGCGGTTGTCTGGTGTTCACTCGTTTGTGTAAATAGATAACATATGGACTTAAAACTCATAGTTAAAATAAGCATTCATAGATACGAAAAATAGATAAAATTACGTCATTTTTGAAGTTATTGTTCTGCTACCGGCCATACAGTCCAAACCGAGCAATTACATGTTAGTATTATTATTTTTGTAGCGAAATATAAAATAATGAAGAGTAACATTAATTACTGCCAGCCTTTACCCGTGAATGCGCATAGTGCCCTCGTGAGACGTTTATTATCTATAGTAATTGTAGCCAAATTTTGGATGTTGTGATTTAAGAATTACTAACATAGCGTGGCATATTTTCTACCGAATCGGAGGGAATATTTGTGCAAATAGTTTATATTAAAAAAATATTAGGTTCCATTGAATTAAGGATAATGTTATTATAAATTGGCGCAAAAGTAATATAGTAAGGACTAAGCTTATTTATATCTACAAGCCTTATAAAGTATAGATTTTTCCATGCGATAAGTAATCTACGTACACATTGACCTAAGAGCAAAAGTTTGCGCAAATCCTTAAGTCTACAAAGCAGTGTTTTTGTTATACTAAGGAAAAGCGATGGACGGGGACTGTTACTATTGAAGCATTTTATTTATTGAACATTGTTGTCTACATTCATGCCCCACATGGTTTTGAGTAGTTCAACGCCGATGGTAACAGGGAGCCCGCTAGCTATTATATACGCTATTTTATACCTATGTATCTATAATTTAATATACATTGTAAATTTTGAATTTTATGGAATATATTTAGACAAATAGAGACGGGGGCAGCTGATATAAAATGAGTTTGTTAAACACTGCTCATGTTGTTATTACTTTTTTTTGTTGACCCCGCAGCAGTATCTGTAATATGACTGAAAGTAATTATGTTTTTGTTTTAGTTACTGTTACCTTTTAAATATGTAATTATTTTTCCCTAGTGAAGAAATAGGTACTCATTATTATTCACATACTTCCTTACGATGTCCTTTGATTAAGTACCTTTATCTCTTCTTCGTTATATTCTGTAGTATATAGTTGTAGTCATTACAAAGATATTGTATTTTGCTTATAATTGTGTACAAAATATAAGATTTTTGATGATGATTATATTAGGCTGAACCCGTCTTATTCGAGGATGTTGCTTAGTTCAGAAGATAAATGTAATTATTTAGTTTTATTTACAAAATAATGCTTAATTGTTTTATTGGATAGACTAAAGTTACTTGAGCCTTTCTTGTACTGTTCACTGTCATTATCGTACATTTGACTATGTGTTACCTGAAAATTGTATTGGTGATAGTGTTAAGTCTGTGTGATTGTAGTACAAGAGTGGAATTTTATTTGACGATTTAAACTATTCTGTGTATTTAGAGAATATGACCTCCAAGTAAGCTTCCGTTATAAAAAAGTAAAGCAATAAAATGTAAACACCGTCACATGTTTGTTAAATAGTAAAGTTGTTAAACTGAATGAGACCATCTCGTTAGCATATTTTTAGTATACTTTAATTTTCAATAGTGACCATTAAATACGCTTGTTGCGTTCAAAATAAACAGTAATTAAATAAATTATGTATATTACCATGAAGGGAGAATAAAGTTTCTTCAAATGAAGTCGCGGTTGTGATACAAAGGGGGCCCTTTTGTAAAGTGTTACGAGATTGTTCCATTTTAAAGAAGAGATCTTGCCATTTGTCTGTATAGCTAAATCTCTTCTTATTATTGGAACAATAGTGGTTCATAAACATTATAAAATGGCTGCTTTACTAAATTGAAAGTTAAGAACTGTTACAAAATGCCCTATAAAACATTTTGATGAAGACTTATGAGTTCTCTAAAAAGCAAGTGAAATAACTTTCGGCGCAATATAAAAGTGAGAAACAAAAATATCACAGTACTGAGTATGTTTTATTTAATGACCCCTTATTATTACAACATGTTCCGTGTGTTACCCATAATATTTAAAACAAGTGCCAGCTAGTGACGAGCTTGAGTGCGAGTGTGAAATGGGGTCTTCAAAGTTATTAAATATTAAAATCTTATTTAAAACTTTTAATATTTTTAGTTTAGTTTTATATTAAAGTGCAAAATATTTCTTTTTTTTTTAAGTTACACATTTGTAGAAGGGTCAATTCTGTACAATGAAAATATTGAAAAAATAAATAGCACTCCCTGCTAATTTTTCAGTTATATCCATAGACGTTGTTCTGTAGAACCGCGAACTGTAATTCTTATTGGAATTAATATTGTATGCAAGTAATTTTAAACCGTGCTTTTCAGTGCGACCATTTCATTTTCAAAAAAATACTACAGAACGCGAGCTCAATAGAGGGAGCTCCTTAATTATTATAGGCCTATCCGTAATTGGGTCCAATAGATATCAATAAGATGTCATTGTCAGAGCTACTCAAAATGGAGAAATAAACCATCCACGCGAAGACCGACATCCGCGCGGACGGTAAGCTAATAAAAATAAAAATTGCACACAAGGTAGAATGCCGAGGGCTATATATTTTCATAGATATCACTTTAAATCTTAACAAGAGATAAAAAAACGTTTTAAAAACAATTCAGTAGGCAAATTATTTTGAAATCCCAATGATGGAATAAATAAAAAGAATATCAATACAACATTATTTTATTGGCTTATGCTTATTATGTACATAAAACTACAACACTAGTAAGAGGATATGACAATACATGCAGTACTCGTAACGAGACATTTATATTAGTCAAAATGGTAATCACATACTAAGTCCGTTCCCTCTAACAGATGTAAAGTACTAAACAATGTATAAATTATACTTATACGTACAGCAAAAGCGTATTGGGAGTAAATTAAGCATTAATTGCAATTAACAGTTTTAAAACTTATGCTGCTGAGCTAAGACAAGCTAGCGGTAACTTATCCTAATTCAGGGTTACTTTTAACGACCAGACAGTTTTTACCCCTCTTAAAAAGGCTAGAATGAATACGGAACTAGGTAGGTTTAGGGACCATCGTCCTGTTAGTGTGTCTATTAGGCTATTTAGAACATTTTTAAATTAATTTTATAGGGCTATGAAAATCGAGGTTGTCCTATTCTCAGACCTACCCAATATGCACTGAAATATTTCATAAGAATCAATCTAGATGTTTTGGAGGAGTTCAATAATTGAACTCCTGTCACGGCGTTACACGGATGTAATTTTTTATTCGCTCTTAAGCTCGTATTGCTAAAATTTGCCTGGTCGTTTAAAAATAATCCTTTAGTGACTAATAAGGTAAAAACTCAACCTCTAACATATAAAACATGAACACTGGAATTGAGGAAGTTACAGAATAATTATGAAAACTTAACAAAAGTAAAAAAAACAACTCATCTCAAAAAAACTATGCTCTGTCAGGTTCCTATAAAAGACCTGAAAAAAAATATGTATACCTACGGTCTGCCAGTTCTCGTAGACTCATATAGTTATCGGCACGGGTCTTGACCGTTCGGCGGAAGAGTGGGGATCGTTTTGCACATCGTACACTTATGACAAAATAAAAAACGCCAATCCGGATTGGCCCGCCCCGCGCCTCACTACATACCGCAAAAGGGACCCAAAAAAACTGCGACGTTGAAGGTCCTCGCTCAAGATCCGTGCCGGTATCGTATACAGGTAGACGACTCGTCAACTAGGTAGAATATATGAATAGAGTATACTAGTAATGTGTTGAAAAACTAACTACTATAATATAATAAGATTAATCAGAGAATAGCATCAGTATTTGGCAGTAACAGATTACCAATCTTCATTTTATGATAATTTTAAAAGAAATGAATCCATGCAGCATGAGGTCTATGCTGACCATAGAATGAAAACGTATTCTGTGGGTATTTCAACTTTCTTCCTTAATAGAGTTAATTTGTCCAAGCTCATACAATTCAGTCATAGTATGCATAGTACTTATATACTAGTTAGTCTAACGATGAGGGTGGTAATTTGTTTTTTGATTTGTTATATGTTTCAGAATTTCGTCACTCGCTATTTGTGCCGAAGTAATAGGCTGACACATTTTGCTAGGCAGTGTCTTGTACATGTTTCTTTTTTGAGCATCTTCTATGAGAGTTCTCCATAGGCAATTTTTCTGAAATAAAATATATTATCATGTATTATTATTTAAACATAAACATACTCATTATATTTTTATATAAATATATACATAAAACAACAGACACAGTGTGTTCAAAAAGTAAGGTGACTTTGCATTTTTAAGAAAAAATATTAATTAATTTATCAATATTTATGCTGTACCCTTTAAAGTAATCCCCTTCAGATATAATACACTTATGCCAACAGGTTTTCCAATCCTTAAAGCACTTCTCATAAGCACTTTTCGGTATAGCCTTGAGCTCTTCCAGCGATGCAGTCTTTATCTCTTCAATCGTTACAAACCTCCGTCCTTTCATAGGTCTCTTTAGTTTGGGAACATCTGGTGAATATGGTGGCTGAGGCACTATTTTGATGTTGTTTTTGGCCAAAAAAATCTCACACAAGCAAAGACGGAGCAGGGGCTTTTCGTCAAAATTTAGCAATTTCGGAACAAACTTCGCTGACAGACTTCTCATGCCCAAAACGTTAGTAAAATTTCATGGCACGAGCCAAGTGATATACCAACAACCTCAGCAACTTCTCTGATAGCGCTTCGACGATTTTCCGAAATAATTTTCTTCACTGCTTGAACGTTTTCATCAGTTGTTGACGTGTTTGGGCGTCTAGAGCGAGGCTCGTCATTGGCATTTTTTTTACTCAGAACAATTTCACCGTATTCCATTTTCAACTTTTCAAGTGTTTCGGAACAATTGCTTTGATCGATATTTTTCGAAAGCAAGAAATCGCCGAGCAAAACACTTACCTATAACTTTTACACCTCTCACAACCAAACGGAAAAATGCAATATTACTTGAAAATTGGTACAGATGTTCGGGAAGAGTGTACTAGCATAACGAAACAAAAAAATCGATAATAAAAAGTACGTAGTATTTGCCCGCGAAATTTTGAAAAGTCACCTTACTTTTTGAACACACCTCGTATATTTAAAAATATAAAAAATGGTGTCCAATCGGCAATGGGAACAGGGCCCAAGCTGCCGGTGGTCAGGGCTCCAGAGAGAGGAACCTTCTCACTAGTCCTCACGATGCCGCTGTGTCAAGAAGAACCGCTTTCTAAATCAAACCCATGACCCAGACGCCCAACGAGAGCCTCCTAAGGTGTTTGTCGAGGCTCTTGGCTATTAAGCCATTGACACTCACGACTATCGGGACAATGATTGCCGAGTCTACCTCCAACAAGTCGAACACCTCGAGAGCTAAATCCAAATATTTCATTTGTTCTTTTTTTTCCGCTTTCACGAGGTTCTCGTCATGGGGGATGGTGACATCAACAATCATTGCTCGACGTTCTGATCGATCTATCACCACTATATCAGGCTTATTGGCTACAATAATAGTCCTGTCAGTGATGATAGACCCAGTACAATGTGACATGACGATTTTCGAGAACTGGGTCGGGAACATATTTATTTAATATACATTATATAAATAATAATAATATGTTCCCGTTGCCAGTTTCAGTTGATAGAAAGGTATAATAATACAATATTAGTACCATCATGGCATTTGGATTAAGGCAGATAAATAACGCATGTTTAGCTCGGGTCAGCATGACGTTCATGCGGCCGGCGTCAGTGAGGAAGCCGACGCCGTGACTGCGCGCCAGCGACACCACCACCACGTCACGCTCTTGGCCTTGGAAGCTGTCCACAGTGTTCACCTCCGCCTGGTGGTCGCCCCTGCAAAGACAGTATAATGTATTGCATTTGTCAAACGTCAATGCAATGGAATAAAAGTATGGATTAACATAATAATATGACGTTTACGGAACTTACGGTAGTAATGTTTTTAAATTTTTCCTAATAAGCTCTTTGTGAGCGTTGTATGGCGTTATAACCGCTAGAGTTAGATTCAGTGGCCGCACTATATTTGCCAGAGCTATCACCAGCCTAGTCACGCCCCATGCTTCCATCTCGTTAGCCCCAGATGAACCTGTTGAGAGATTGTCATGATCTCAGCGAATACAATTGAATAAAATGTCAGCAAAAAGGGTAATTAAAAGTAACTTGATTGTTATTACTATAAATTATACATATTAATGTCTATAAATTAATATGTATGTATGCTAATTCCTATGAATTAATTTATGCAATATTTATGGACTAGAAACAATTTTGAAAAAATTTGGAAAACTGGTATTAAATATTTCATATGACTGTGCGTACCTTGCCCTTTATCACCGCTTGGTATGCTAATAATGTTGTACGTAGGTATCGGCAGATCCGGTCTCCGCGGAGCAACAGTGTTTATTTTCCCGCCATAGAAGGCTCTGCTAGGATAATCCGCAATGTCGGGTTGCATGCGGTACTGTTGGTTGAGTAATACTACTGGGCCACCAGACGGCCAATGCTCCGTGCAAGACGTTAGGCGAGAAAACAGACTTTCGCTGAGTCCATGCTTTTTTGCTCGCTGAAAACATTTATTTATCTATCAGAATAGTCGGTACATGTGGGGTTACTGATAAAACGAATTCTTCCAGTCATTGATGTATAAGTACTATAGAACGGTAGCCAAACTGTCTTCTTTTTTAAGCAAATTCAATGTCACGTACATACTGACATACATAACTTACATTTTTTTAACGACAGTGACAATCATGTGTATTAGGCTAAACTTCAATATGTGAAAACATTTTGAGTTCTTGCGACATAGTACGTATGGGTTTGTGTTTAGCTATGTAGTTATTATAGAATCAACATTGTATGTAAAAGACTGTTTGGTTACAAAAAATAAAGATATTGATATGTTATTATACTGTTTCCATTCGTTTATTTTTATTTTTGACACCTCGAGTACTGAATCAAATAGTGATGGCCTGATGCGTTATCTAATCGATTTTTTATAACAAACGATTTTATTTCTGAACAAGTTTTAATCGATTTAATACTTATTTTATTCGTATTTTATTTTTTGTTCCATGCATTGCACAAGGAAATGAATTCCGAAGTATATGAGAAATGGTTTCGAGAATTGTTATTATCACTTGAACAGCCATCAATAACATTTATAGATATTTCGCCCTATCACTCTCGGCAAATTAACGAAATGCCAACGCAAGCCAATAAAACAATTGAAATATAAACTGGCTCATACCATATACCTTTACTCATATTATATTCATTAATTTGTAGCAAATACATACGATCCTAATAATAGCTATATACATTTAACTGTTTTCATTGGCATTTTAATATATTTTTATTTCAAATGATTCTGACTAAAAATATCATCACAATTATTATATAAAATTGATTCTTTTCGTTACAGGTTATGCCAAACTCTAAGTGGGCGTTACCCGTCAAGAAACTATCTACTCTTATTTAAAAATATTGTTCTACTGTAATGTCGTACTTCAGAGGCGTGAACTGTCAAAAAGAAAATAAACGAATGGACAACGTATAGGTTGTCTACTGACCTGAGAACAGATGTAGCCAGGTAATTGCTGTGGGTCACCAATAAGCGTTAACCGGGTCACATCAAGAGTGAGTGGTATAAGGGTCTCCGGTTCGATTACCTGCCCAGCCTCGTCTATAAGACATAAGGCTATTCGACGCTTCAATCTAAAACCAATAAAACAAAATTTAGTCTACACTTGAATCAGATTATCATGTATAGTTATAGTTCAAGCTGTTATTACACTGACCCCCTCATTTTGTGGTTTTGTGCACTTGATAGAGTTGTGACAACGATATCAGCGCCCTCTATAATGCGTTTTTCGGCATGAATTAATTGTTCTGGTCTGATCTCGCTGCCACTTCGTCCGGAACCTGATCGTAGCTGTGAGAAAACAACAATTTACGGTACAATAAATGAGAAATGTAGTGTCGAAAAGGATATTTGAAAAGAAAAGATACGATACTAGCTGACCCGCTAAACATTGTTTAGCGATATTGAATTACTTCTTGGTGGAAATAACATTCTACATACATTTAAAATAAAAAAATCAGGAGTGAAATATTGATAGTTATTAGTTAATGATAATAGTGGTTATAATATTCTATAGCCTTCCTCAATAACTGGGCTTGTTAGTTGTTTTTTTTTCAAATATCCAACAAAAACTAACTTCAGCTTATAATATTAATAAACAAACATACATACAAACAATCAAACTAAGAACCTCTTTTTAAGTCGCTTAAAATATATTATACTAGCAGTTTCTGAGATTAGCGCGTTCAAACAAAAAAACTCTTCAGCTTTATATATTAGTAAAGATTTGTATTGATAACAAATTGTTTACCAGTGACATCCGGTTCAGGAGCTCAGAGACGCGTTTCTGACAGTAGCTTACACGGGCGGGGTCCTTAGCGTCTTGGGCTGCCGTCTTCCACATGTTTATTTTAGCTTCTATATGTTGAATCTGAAAAGTATTACAATAATGAGATATTTCTTAAAAAACATATCCTATATGCATATGACTTAAATATGGACATTTTCTTATATATCTAGTCTATTCAGGATACAATTACCTCTTCTTCGAGTCCAGCGGGTGCTGCGGGCTGCTCAGCATGTATCCTGGCCAGTTCTCGCGTGGCCAGCTGCTGAGAGCTAATGTCGCAAGCTTTAGGGTGCATCGCCTCTGCGCGGCCCACGCGCACCATTCGGAACCTTTCCTCTGCGACCAAAACACACAATATGCTTACATTTATGAAAACATTTTCCATGAGACATATTTATCAAGTACACCTTGAAGTACATTGTTACCATAAAACAATATTCTTACGTTTTGGTAAGCTCTGCCTCATGTTCAACAATCTAATGACGAGTCCATCTACAGCGGCGTTACTAGTAGCACAAATGAGTATTTTCCCTCTGTTTTGTTGTTTTTTGCCTTGCGCATTGTAAAAGTAAGACATGACGATGGCGCATATTACACTGGACTTTCCTGTAACACAAAATATTATCCTATAGACCTGTAATTGACGTTTTTTGTTTATGAAAAGAAAAACAATCCCTAATTTTAATTGATTTGGTTGTTACCTTACTATGAGTGCATTAGTCATTGCAAGATATGTTACGTATGCATACGGACGATAATATTTCCGGGAAACGAATTTCGTAGTCATTTTATCACGATCTATGAGATTTGCATTAATATGAGCCTGAGTGTCACGCTGATATCGTCTGCATTGTTTAATTGACCCTTTGACCGCCAAGGACGCTTTAAAGCGTCATTCAATAACTTGATCGAGACGCCAATGACGTCTTAAAGCGTCCATCGCATTTCAACTTTTAATGACGAACAAAACTTAGCTAATGTTAATTTTCTGAATCAGGAACATTTAAAACTCTTCATATTGACTCCGACAACTATATTATGCATTAAAACATTGAGCTATAGTATAATCGGACACGTAAAACTAAACATTAACTCATCAAATTTACTTATAAAGTTACACCCACGCCGCCAACGACGCCTTAAAGCGTCGACTAGTGTTGAGACTACCCTCGAATGGAAAATAAATAAATAATAAAGTTTTAAAAATGGTGCCAGTCAAGCTTTTTACGTCATATATTATTTTATTTTACAGTTGCTGTCCAAAGCGAGCCGTGTAAACGGCTCTGTGTATTTTTGGTAGACAAGCATATTATTATTACTGTCTCCGCATAAATTTGAAGCTGCGTTTTGAACCGTAATGGAGAAGAAAACTGGTAAGGCTCAATTTATACCGCCGCGGAATGGAAGTTTTTGTACCCATGAATTGGGCTGCTCTTGAAAGACGACAAAAAAATCACGGTGTATAGACACCAAGAGCATGGTCATATACAACCGAGCTCTAAAACCACAAGATTAAATATATAAATGTAATACTTACCGGTGCCAGGTGGCCCCTGAACCATTTGTATGGAAGGCCTATCACTCAAGGCAGCGCACACAGACGAACTTACTGCAATCAGCTGACTAGGGTTCAGAGCCATTGTCCACTGCAACAGAAAAAATATGGTTGATAAAAAATAAATTCATTGTCCATCAAAGTATGATCGATCAATGCATGTTTTCTGGTAAATACAAACCTGTGATTGAAAATTGAGTAAATGATTTTGTTGAACAGTTATAAAATGGTGCGGTTCCGGTTTAAGTATGGCCTCACTGAGAGGTGACTCAGCCAGATAAGCCATTGCCTCGAATAACATCAGTTCTTTGTTAATGTAAGCTAGATTCAAGGCTTTCATCACTTCTCCTGGTCTCAATAACATCATCTTTTCGGTAAAAGTAGCTTGCAGCGACACACTGTAGAATGCGTGTCTGTTACCTGTCATGAAGAGATAGAGAATATATTGAATGGCAAAGAAAGGAATCAAAAGTTGCCTTAGTGGACAACAGTTCAAGTGGGTTATGACAAATTATGCATGCCTGGGGGGAGAGAACGGGCAGTGTCACTCTTACTGACTTAACCGAAAACGCCGTGCTACGTGATCCGCGTTATTTTGTCGGTGCATGGCAGTGCATTGTAATCTTTCATAAACAACGTTAAATTAAAAATAAATCTAGCCGGCACCCATTATGGCCAAAATCAGTTAGGATTATGCAGTGGAAGATCTTATCTAGCGATCAACGATTGATACTCTAACTACTTAATTCTTGAAGAACATAAAGGAAGAGACAGAGATGTTACTGAGTGACTGACTGACAGGTAACGCACAGCCGAAACTTCTGTTCGTAGAGCTGAAATAGTTAGTGAGTTTGTTGGGAGGAGTAGGCTACCAATAACAGAGATTATTAGATTCTCCCCTGAAGGGATGAAAAACAATGCACCCTCGTAAATTGCTTTTTTTATTATTTCTTAATGGATTCATTTGATACTTGGTATGTAGGTTTTACCAGTGAAGCATGTGAGCTTTAACACAGGTATTTTGGATTTCTTCTGTATCTCATGGAACATTGAGTCAGATAGTTGGCAATTTTACAGACAGTGTATTTTTATTAGTGATATATGAGCCTAGACATTGGTGCCCACTACAGAAATAGACAATTTGATTTTTGAAACGTTTGTTTACACATTATGTAATCTACAGACCATGAAAAAGGTGAAAAACCCAAATTCTGCTGGAAGTCATTAGTCCACGCGGGCCAAAGCTAGTTTAATGTACTGTTACTTACCAGTAGGTGATGGAAGGCATCTGACATTGTGCACAAAAAAGAACCGACTAGTTTTTGCGTTTTCTGGGCCAAAAGCAATGAGAAAAATTTCTCCCACTCTTGGAACATTTTTTGTAGACGACGATGGGACAGAAACTGAAATAAAACATGGAAAAATAATAATGATTTTACAAGGTCATTCTTTTTTTTTTGAAAACCAAAAAAATATTTTTTAACAGTATTTGTAATTCAGGACTTACCGCTCACGCTAATATTAAATAGATCAAAGTATCTTTCTTGGGATGGTATGGGTGGAGGAGATTCTACTGTCATATGTATGCTATTATTTTGATTATGTGCTTTCGTATACGCTATAGTTAAACACTCCCATATTTCCATAAGAAGCAAATCCCCAATTAATCTGAAAATACAAGGCATATATATACACTAGTGTTCATTTATATCAATATTCTCATTAAAATATGAAACATACAACAATCATGAACACTCATTCTAATCACTCATGATATTGATATGGATCAAAGTATGTGCATATCAGACACAAGATTGCAGAACAAAAAGCTCCACTGCTGAATACTCCAAAAACTCTCAGAGATGACCTAACTGCCAATTGACACTGAGAAATAAGCAAAGACAAGGAACTTACTGCACATATTGACTATGATTTACAAACGAGTGGAAGATGGCCAGAGGTGTATTATTGTGACCCAAAATTGGAGGTGGATCATTATTGTGTACTTGTTCCTCTAACCACTGTGGATTCCAACGCAGGATTTTCATAAGAGTTATTTTCTCCAAAGAAAATATAGGTGCTTGTCGAACATCCACTAGTGTTTTAGCTAAGCTTGTTTTTTTTAATCTGTTGCCAGGTTCAATTTGATAAACTAACACTTGTGGTGCCATTTCAGAGAATCGAACACTCTTCTTTCGTTTCTCCACTTGCATTGGTTCAACTTTAGAAATGGGCTTTGATGATTTCTCATAATTTTCTAATGGCTTCCGACTTTTAAGGGATACCCTTTTTTCTCTATGCGCAGAAGTATTTTTCGATGTCATAATATCAGTCTTGCTTTCTGTCTTGTGGTCTCTTTGCTTAGAACCTTTACTTTTTTCTTTTGTATTTATAGTTTCATTGTCCTTGCTTTCAAGATTATGAACAGTTTCTTGCTTTTTATTTTCTTTCGAGATTGACGAATTCTTATCGGTATCTTTTGTTCTAACAGGTTTACCTACCGCTTGTGCAATTTCTGTTAAAAAGGCGCCGCGGTTAGATGTGGTAACTTTGACATTAGTTACTGGTTTACTACTCCCTAAAGAATCGCCATTAGTCTTTTCTTCAGATTCTTTATCTTTACATGCTATTTCTTTGAGTTTCTTTTTGCGTTCTTCTTTGAGAGAATGAGAATCATGCTTTTGATACGATTTTTCTACTCTACTCTGTTTAGATGAGGAGCCCTTTGACTTAACTGAAAAAAAAAGACTGTTTAATAACACTTATTCAGCTCTCATATTAGAAATTCCATATTAGGAATTCTAATATTCAAAGTCCACCAAGTTAAAAACGTTGTGAAGAAAGTAGATAGGAAAATGTACATACCATCTGAAACTGAGTGATTTCTACCTTTAGTTGAATGAGCCCTAGGTTTTATTAACTGTGTCCTTTTGATAGTATCATTGGCAGCTGACTTATTTATACTGTGCATTTCTTTTGGAACTTTATTAGTGAATCCATCAGCTTCATCTACTGATGGTCCTTTGTTACATTGGTCTGTTTTATATAATAACATAGGATCAGCAATAGAAATGATGTCATCCGAAAATTCTTCAAGTTCATTTTCATTATTTACATTTGTTACTTCTTGCAGTATTTCAGCTGTTTCTTTATCAAGAATCTCATTACTTTTATGTTCACTTAATTGGGGAACAGAAATGATATCATCCTCATAAAGTTCTCCATCATCCTCAAAGATTAAATTATTCATACATACAAAATCATCCAATTGGCTATATGAACTATCATCTTGTTTGACTTCGGGTTTTGACTTGGGGCTTTTAGCCATTTTGATAAAAGGTTTTCCCGGGGAACTTTGTGACAATCTCAATAACCATTGTTCAGACTCACTGTCACTTTCACTATCAATTTGTATTGGTTCATCATATCCTAAATATTCTTGTTTTACATTAAATGCTTCAAGTTCTAAATCATTTTCATTTTTGATGTCATTTTCTTTAAGCAATTGTTTCTGCGGTTCTTCACATACAGCCTCAAGCTTTTGTTTTTTGGTGCCCTCATAAGTTTGTTTAATTTGAGTTTCACAATCACTGTCTGATACATAAATGACACCATTATTGTTGTCATGGGACCCTTCTTTTTTGACATTTTTATTGCTATTTATGTCTATCTTCCGTTTAAGAGGACCCTTGTAACTAAGTACAGGAGATTTTGAATTCTCTTGTTCTACTGTACTCTTGGGATCAATTAATGAACCATCTAATTTAGCAATTTGAGATTCAATATCATCCAATTCATTTTCACTTTGATATCTTATTTTACTTGTTATGGATAACTTATTTTTTTCTTCAATTAACTTGAAAACATACTTTTCACTGTCATTAATATTTACAAGAGGAGCTCCTGTGGTCCAGCCCAGACCAATAACATCAGAGTCTTCTATGCTAAATGGAGTATTTGGAGGGATTTTGGTGGTGCCAACATATACTCCGTTTGAACTCTAAAAATATAATTCATATTATTAACATTATGCTGACTGTTTATGCTTGGAATAATTATTTGGTTATATTTCAGAAAGTTTTACCTGCAAGTCAGTGATGAAAGCTTTGTTATTTAGTACGTTTATAACACAATGATTACGAGATATTACAGCGCTTGATAGACTTATGATATTGTTATTGCCTCGACCAACGGTTACTCTATCTCCGTCTGAGAGCGTGAATTCTTCAGATCCAAACGTTAGACGAATAAGCTTCCATTTAGTCATTTTTATAGCGTTTATTAAATGAACCTTATGTTACTACACAAACTAATTATGCATTGTCTTCGGCTTAGGAATCAAATAAACAACAATCTTCAAGTTAAAACTATTAACAAAACAAAGTTTTAACGGGCAAACAGTGACACCTGAATTGACTGAGTGTGGTTGACATTTTAGAAGTTGAAAATCTTTGTTTTGGGCGCCCGGCGCTGATACTGTCTACAACTGTCACACACGGCTGGTGAATCCACAGACTATACAGATTATCGGTTGTTTACTTTTTTGGGCTACGAGACAATTCAGATTTTTGTAAATTTCAATTATCACAAAATAAAGCTAGCCATATGAGCCATACATGGTACATGTAGCCACGTTCCATGATTAGCAAATGCTATAAGCTTCACGAATAGATGGGCCTGTCTGACAGTAATAGAAAGTTGCAGCACAAGTTTCTGGTACTTACCCTGCATTGTAAACATGTTGGTAGCAGCAAAACCAACGGACTAAGGAAAATTTTAGAACCTAGAGGCAAGGGCCCCGTTGGCCAAAATTGCTACAGGCAAGTCACGGAACGCTGGCGTAATCCGGCACTGTACGCAGGTTATAAAATAACTAGTTTAGCTCTCACCCGAATATTTTGGTGTTTAATTAAGCACGTATCCTATTTATGTATTTTTTATTTTTAGAAAAAAAATATGCTTCCATCAATTAAATTCATTCTATCGATTTTGTTTCTTTCGATTTTGTTTCTATCGAGTTTGTATCGATATTGTTTCTTCAGAAATACGAGCGTCCGCTATCACTTGTCTTATGCTGGGGTTGTGCTTATTAGTCTTGATGCAACAGTCATTTGATAATGATATTATGACTGTGTAATAAGTGAATCAAAGTACACTGCCGAGTATGGTAATCAATATTCAATAATAGGCGCCTGAATGCAACGCAGGCTCATGTTTTGCGTGTTGAATTGCTATGCATTGCCGTGAACCGTCAAAATGCAGGGCGCCTGTAGAGCGGTTCAGGTTTAGTCAATGTCGGTCTGACACTACCCGCTTTCTCCCCCGAGGAGTTGGGTGTCCATTCCCCCGCCGAACCAAAAAAAAGGCTGGCTCGTGGCGGCGCGTAGCTGAAGCGAGTTTCGGCGTATCTATCATACGTATGATGACTGGCCTGTAGGTCTTGTGGTTAGTGGGTTCGAATCCCACACATTATAAATGTTTACGTGATGAACACGATCATTTGTTCTGTGTCTGGTGTATTTTTTCTATAATATGTATGTTCATAATATATAAGTATATTTATCTAGTATTTGCTTGGTTTGATACTAGATGGCGTTGTGTGAAAGTTGTGGAATATTCTATTATTATTATTATTATTTATATCTCTTTCCATTCACGGGTTAACTTCATGGGAAGAGACCCGGTCCTTTTGAAAGGCGTGCACGGGGAGACAGGTCCAACATGCAGAGGCCCTTGTTGTAACCTTAATATAAATTATGAAGGGGTATCTACCAGGGGCCATCCACCCTTGTTCTATAAAAGAATAGACTTGGACGACCCAAATTAGCTACAAAACTATTGTAATTTGTGGAGATTAAGCTAATTAGGGCTGTTGGTATTATTATGTTATCATTCCTTTTTATGCAGGTATTTTATTTTTATTCCATTTTATTTATTCAGGTGATGAATCGCCAGCTCAAAAATGGGCTATTATACTAGTACGATAAGCAGCAGGGGGATACATCAGTGAGATAGGTTACCCGGGTGTAGAGAGGTACCAACAGGGCATACCGCACCGTCGGACGTGAGGCATGAACGCTCTCTCCCGCCGCGCCCTAACTAGGATTCTGGGCGACGGCACGGGGGTATCGGTCGTCCGATATAGGACCCACGGCGGGGGCCACATTCGGTCCTATGGACATGGTCCCAATATGAGGCGAACAGGCCGACGCTCTTTACACGTCGGCCTCCACACAACACGTCAAAGTGACCTACCGGCCCGCACTACTGGCCGGTGGACGCCCGCGGTCGGTGTATGAAGGATTGCAACGCATAGCCATACACCGACACAAAAAAGCGGATGATGTAGCACGGCTGTTCAGGTTAAGTCAGTAAAAGTCTGACACTGCCCATTTCCTCCCCCGAGTGAGTGGGTTTCGATGAGGATTTCCCCGCCTGGCCAAAAAAAGGAATGTAGAAAGGTGCGACACTTATTTCACTTATTTTAATTGCTGTAATTGGTTTTTCACCGTTGTAATTGATTAAAATAAATAAATTCACCATTGCGGGTCACATACACGGAGTGAGTTTCCTTATTATTACGTCATTAGACACTTCCACCCCGCAAACATGTAGCTCTAGCGACCTCTCTCTAGCCAGCCAGTCAAGGTAAGAAAGAGCTAGGAGTCCCCGAAAGAGTGACCCTCTACGGGATTTAGGTAGCAACCTTTTTTTGAGTCTGTACTTGTCTGTAGAGGACATACGGCTTTAGGGACATTTCTTCCTTTAAACCTATTCATAATAAATATAGTATATTCAAGCGTCATCGCTTTTTTATTACTACTGAATGCAGAAGAAACATATTTTTAATACAAATTTTGCAATGTAGCCATAGTAAAATTGTCGAGCAATTAAAGTTTTGTATTCTAATAGCGGTTAGAATACGAAAATAACGGTTACAATGAAAGACTAGTACTTAAAGTTGTTGTAGTAGGTATATTTATAGAATAATCTTAGGTAACAGCCTAACGAGGGCCACAAGCAAGAATAATTTTATTATTATTATGCAGATTTAGCTATACCTACTGTCAAGGTTATAATTAACTCTCTGTATTAAAATTTTGCCTGAATAAGTATGTACCATTCGGTCATTTACACCACCATGTTGAAATTAATCCTTCGCTGTATTATTTATGTATACAAGAACAGCGTAAAATAGCAAAATAAATCCAATAATCATGGTAGAAGAACTTTTTTGCTGTTAACCTCTATAACTAAAGTGAGAAAGATCAATCAGTGTTTAACACATTTTGGGTTGTTCAAGATTCTGTTCTTATGTTACTTGTATTTCGCGTCATGCTTTGTTTATCGGTTTTGGCCTAAAAAGTGAAAAGTGCACTCAATGACCAACCATAAATATAAAACCTTATCAGTAGGTACCTATCGAACGACGGATTTTGAAAAAATTTTGGTTTATTGGAAATTACATTTCTTATTTTTAAAGGATCCAAGTTTATCTAATATATAAACATGTGAAAAACACATAAAAACTTATTCGAAGTGGTCTCCAATGTCTGCAATACAGACCCAGAAAAAAGCATTCTTTCCAAAAAAAATGGGAAAATTTTTCACTGCCGTTCGTATGGACTGTTTACTATACTCACTAAAAGTGACCATATATCATAATCCAGGGGAATAAGATCGCGACTCTAAGACGACGGCCAGTCTGCAGCTCTGCTTCAGTCAGAAACGTTCAATTCTATCTAACCAAGACTGCATGGACCGAGCTTTATGACCTGGCGCCGAGTCTTGCTCGAGGAACCATCCTTATTTATTGCTCATGGTGTTGTTAAGGTACCTACCTTCTTAAGAATGGTATATTGATGAACATAGCAACAAAAAAGAAACAGTTGCTAACTTTTCCTTTCCTTTAAAGGCAAATAAGTCATGTGTTAGTGGTTACTGTAAATATATTGGCAGGGTACTTCTCTGAGGTGACTTTTACTAATCTAATATCTAAAATTCTCGTGTCACAGTCAACGAAAATGAGCTCCTCTGAAACGGCTCAACCGATTCTCATGAAATTTTATGTGCATATTGGGTTGGTCTGAGAATCGGACAATATCTTTTTTTTCATACCCCCATTTTGTTACTCCCTAGAACTCATTTGTATGGCAAAACAACGCGGTCGGGTCAACAAAGGGTCTTTGTTGCTAGGAATAAATAGATAGTAGGTATCTACCCAGAAAAGTATTTTTTTTATTTTTTATTATTCGTTATGAGTGTATGCACAGTGGAACTTAAGTAAACCGATACCATGATGGGTGTCGGTTTGGTTCGGACCCATTTGGTTTTTTTGGAGCGTGTAGTCTTTATCAATTCAGTCACCGATTCATCGCTTTGAAAGATATACGTAAGTATGTAGTTGGAACAAGTACGTAAGAGG
The DNA here is from genome assembly GCF_003590095.1 of Trichoplusia ni. NCBI lineage: Eukaryota > Metazoa > Arthropoda > Insecta > Lepidoptera > Noctuidae > Trichoplusia > Trichoplusia ni. The sequence continues at coordinate 8,185,549 of NC_039492.1, forward strand.
CTTGACTTGAGAGACTCGGCTTTTTATCATTATCAATATCTAATCATATCTTTTGAGAAGAATTGATGAATCGATATTATGTAATTACAAATCTATCCCGCAGTTACCTTGTTAAATGCGAGTCCATTGTTAAATGTCGAGCATTACCCCCCCCCCCCATACATACAGTATACTTACCCAATACTTAATTACAATTCTCCTTCTTTATTTCTTTTTACAGTATCACCTACCTGTTACCTTATATTAAGGTCAAAAAAACATAATTTCTGTTTCAAAAATTGTATCGATAGTTGCTTTACTTACGCTACAGCTTGTTTATCACAAATAACACCATAATGTCAAACTCCTCTTCATACATAAACGTAAGAGACCTTTTTTAAATCTAAGGTGAATGTAATTGTCATGTTAAATCAGTTACAGGTGGAATAAAGAAATGTTTGTTGTTGCGCTGCGCAGAGAAAGCTCTGGGCGGGCGGGGCGGGCGGCGAGCGGGAGCAGCGGGCGCAAATAGCGGCAGCGCGCGTCGAACACTCGGCTCGTGGCTCCATCGCTCGGCCAGTCCGCGCCCGAGCGCCCGCCACCGCACGCCGGGCCGCACGCTCAGCGCACCAGCGCCGCTCCGCCGCCGCGACCAGCGCGACCCAACGCCGACACCATCAAACGCGCGAACATCATCACACTACTGTGAAACTTACTCAAAGTCCTACAACTCTCGTGCTACGCAACTCCTAGTGTGTTCAATCCTTGTGGTGTTGTAGTGAAACCTATACGCCATCCTGGCCCCATCAGAGCTGGTGCTTCAACTCTTGGCAATCACGTGGCTCCGAAATCGATAGCAGATACAACCCTTCTCATCGTATCTTAAACATCAAGGTCACGACGGCAGGTAAACACTTCAGTTTCATTCATAGATAATTATGATGTCTTCAGGCCATAATGAATGGGAAGTGTAGATCCTGTGACGGATGTATCATGTTCGAACTGTTCAGCTAATAGTGGACGGATATTGTTCGTGTTCCTTTATAAAGAGAACAATGAAGACAGAAAGCGACTGTAAATAGATTCACGATAACAAAAATACTTATCACATTTAAATTCTTCACTTCTGCGCTTGCCGGCTTTTGAGGACGTGTTTATTGTAAAGTATTAAAGGTGAAATTGCATCGATTGCGTGCGCTTTGTACGACATCTTTGCCATCCAGTGACCCATTTTCGCAACTTTGACATTTAGTCAACAAAGGCAAGCAAAAGCATTTTTCTGGTATTATGTTAGGCAAATGAAAAAAAATTGAAGAAATACTAACTGAATGCGTAAAATATGAACAAAAACAGTTTCAGTTTTCATTATCAGTAACGTCTTCGGAAGTGCGGACTCGAGATGGGACAAGCGTAGTAATCTTTAATTATAGCTGTAATTGTTATTATTTTTTGGCTGGTAACCAATGTAGTATTAATACTAGTAGGTAGTAAGTATAGTTTTATGTCAGCGTTTACCTAGATCTTCTTGTATATGTGAACTTTTAAAATCAGGTTGCCGACTTTTGCCAAATTTTATAAAGTTCGTTATTTAAAAAGCTGCTACTAGTAGTTCTATATACAAACTAACATCAAAGTGAATAAATATTGAATTAATATCTTTAACATTTGGCAGGACGTTTGTTGTCCTGTCAAGCAAAGGCAGATAAAATAAGTACCTACCTTTAGGCTGCTAATGAATATATATTTGCCTCTACAAGAAATATAAAGCAATAAATATATTTTACACTCTATCCTGGTCCTTAGCTTGACAAAGACCTCTAATTCGAAACTATTCTACATAAATATGACGACTTATTACGACACGATGTAAGTCGGTAAATGATCGCTTGATCAACAAATTGTCTTGAATAAATACGTCCGGTTCACCAGAGCTCCCCATTGTTTGTGTGGCTCTGCGTGAAAGGGTTACAAAAGTGTGTCAATCCATAGCCTACCTTGTACATATACCTACATTAGCTTGCTAAATAGTACCGTACAATCGTTTATTATTATTACCCATATATTACAAGCATTGAGTGTAAGTGATTAGTCCTACTTTAAAACCCGTTTATTTAAAATATGGTAGCGTGTACTTACAGTTTTAAATACGCAGTGCGTTTTTATTTACAAAAATCGATCGATTTGAATAAATTGTATTTAATGCGAGGAGGTATGCTTATACTTTCACATTTATGTAATTCAATGCAGAAAGGCGTATTGGGCAAGAAATTGTCGAAGATCTACCCTGCATTGCTGCAATGAGTTATCTTAAACGGTGTGAAATGGTTTTGTACATTTTATTTACTATACTTATATAAATTGTACCTACCAGTGGAGTATTGCCAAGTCCGATTCATAAATTATTATCGTATTTCATTTATTTATTTATTTTTATCATATCTTAGATTATAAACGTTCATGGCCGAGCATAAACCACGAACAGACTATTGCTTCTACAGAGTTATGTTTACCGAGATGTTTTTAATTTGGACGAGTCTTCACAGCCTAATAAAACAAGAGAGGCAAAATAAGAAACCGATTAAAATATGAAAAAGAACTCAACTTGTGTTCACAATTGACATCTCATTAAATAGCCTGTTAGGGAACCTATTGGAGACCTTACTGTTATTTTCAGCAACACAATCTATAACAAAAACCAGCATCACGACCCATTCGTGAATCTGTTTAGAAAATTAAAGTTTGCACTTGAGTGAGGCGAATGCTTATTCCTCCATTCCTTGTGGTAAATTTTTACCATTCTACAATTTTAAACATTCTCAAAGTGCTGCTCTACATTACACGCTGAACGATTTTGAACGATGGAACAGATAGAAGCGTCTGAAATGATTACGTTCATGTGTATTTAGTAGTAATGGAAGCTACTCCGGCCGCGGTAAACGAGGAATTCTGTGTGCCATTTGGGTAAGGGAAAGCATGTCAGAGGGAGAGAGAACGAGCCTGTTGTTATCTCACTTCTTTCCCCTTTACAAGGGGTCACATAAAAGAAAATGTATGTTAGTTAGCACTATGAATACTGATGTAAATTCCTGATTATGATTGGGAAATGGGAACGAAACCTCTTTATGTAATGACAAATGAAAAAAAAACACGGTTTAGGACTTAATAAAAGGTGGTAGCTGCTCATGATTACTGTTGTAGGAATTTGTTATTGCATTACCTTTAAAATGGCTACCAATAAAATGTATCATACTTTCAATACTTTGATTTTTTTTTCCAAACTTTTAAACAAAATTTTATATCTGATCACAACAAAGTTGGTCTTTTATCAAGTAGTGAAATTTTGAAAACAATTAAACCCTTTTTCCTATTACCCTTAACTTTTACGTGAAAACGTGTTTTGAACTGAAAACACTTGCTTTGGTGGATGACATATGGCGTACGACTTACATGAATATCAACAACGTAAACCAATATTGATCCAACGTCTTACCTCGCCACGCCGACTTGATATCTATTATTTATTGATTTACTTAAGTCTCTACAATTTTGTAGCTATCACTATTGTTCATACATAATACGACTAAAATTAGTTTAATACACATTCATTTTAATCTTCAGGTTCAGCACAGAACGCCACATTGCGTGCGTACTTTATGCGATGCTTATAAAAACTTGTTTTATGAAATTCAACTACGCTGGATTACGTTTTTGATTTCTAATATTAAACAAAAACCTTGAAGTTGATATTAATCATAAGAAGTAAATATACCGAAAATGTTAGTTCCTCATAAGAATCGGCAAGGCACAGGACATCGCCAGATGAAATAAGAGCCAGAAAAGGATTTCTACTAGTAATCGTAAAACTTAGAGGGAAGCAACGTCCCACTAAACTCTCTTTAGCCTAAATGCCAGATCACAGTGCAAAATAAATGTCACAAGATTTCAATCAAAAGTAAATCTGTCGCTGAAATTGCTTACAATATACCTATCTGGTTAAAACGCTGAGTGGTATCTAAAACACGACATGCGACAGAATTTCCAAGTAATACCGTAACATACCGAAATTGCTTTTCAGTTGGGAAATTCTCTACAAACCACATGGTTTCCCCGGTGCCTGAATATTTACCACGAAACAAATTCAATCTGGTGACCGTACATTATCATTATTTATGTCGTACTATGGAGGCAGGTTGATTTTCTAGTTTCTTGTAGCAGTAAGCATACATAAATGTATTATATTAAAATTAAAAATTAAAAAAACCCCGACCCTGTTTAGAAATATGAAGAGAACTAGTCAGGAAAAATTCAATGAGCCCAAACTCGATAGGTAAAAACTTACGCTAAGAAGGTAGACCAGGGTTACGTCTCCTATCTTCGAACCCTAACAGCAGACCAGCTCAGTGGTTCCAGAAGACATTAGTGTTTCAAATATTAGATCCCACATAATATGCTTGTAAGTAAATTGAGCGTGTAACATTCCTATCATACCTAACAAACGACCTGATGACCTTGAAGACCTGAACTCATTTCCGCTAAACATAGCCAAGAACACTCTCGACTGATATACCTTTCAAACCAAAAAAACTGCATTAAAATCGGATCAACCGTTTGGCAGCTACGATGCCACAGACAGACACATACCCACACACACGTCAAACTTATAACACCCCGTCGTTGTTAGGGCGTAAAAAAGGGCAGTAGTCTTGCTTACGATTTAATTATAGAGAGATATTATTTACAGCATTTCCCTTCCCTCTACGAAATAGTAGTAAACAAAAGTCGATCAAAGAATGGTTGAAAATGAAATAATAATATGATGTGTTAAAACAAGAAAGTCTCCGTTAACACAAGTGAGAATGATGATGAATAAAGTAAGAAGATTTAAGAATGATGTTTAGCAAAGGTTCAGCAACTATGTAGTCTAGTTAAATGAACGGCGACAAAATACATGAAGAATCTATATTCAGCCAGTGAAAATAAATAGAAGGTGCTTCGAACTTAGTTGAAATTCAATTTACTGTCTTTATGCTTATCATGTGAAACTCGTGTTTGAGTTTGAAAACTTTTTGGACGGGAGGCTTCGGCTGGCAAATATCCAGCAAGTCAGCCGTGACATAAAATGTTGTTTGCCAAAAGGCTTTATTTTCGGAGAATCTTTATGAAATAAGTTCTTGTTTATTTGTGTCAGTAGGTCCCCTTTGTGGAAAGGGCATTTTCTATCGGGTCCCAGACAGTTCGGAGACTTCTTTCACTTATCCGAAAGGCCCTTCACGAGCTTATTCTTATTTACCCTATTGGGGACTTAGTTACTATATAAGATTTCGGCAACTACTTATTAATACACATGATTCCATGAATACTTTTACGTTTTACGTTAAATGTGAAGCTTTAGCTTTTAAGAAGATTTTTTCATTTGAATATCTTTATTTTTATGTCTGTTAATTAAAATTTGATAACAACTAGTAATCAAACTATACCGTTTTGCTTGCTGTATACTTTAACAGCAAGCAAAACGTCAAACGAGTATTGCATACAGGAAAAAATAGTAGATAATGTCAAGTAATAAATCACACAATAGCTGTAGATATTGTCGGGTATTCATGTATCAACCGAAGTGGGCAGGGAGGGATAAGCGGTTGCGCGGTTTATTATGCTAAATGATTCACGTTCTACACGTCATACATTGAACTAGCCTATGGAAATATGCGAAATATAGGTTTCGCAATACTAGGTAGTAAGTAATAAATACATCGGTTCACACATCATTGTAATAACCACCCGCGGCGATGTTTATAGGTGTATGTCACGTACTAGCATGAACTACGAAATTTTACGATGCCGTAATATATACTATCGCTTAATAGTAACCACAGACATGTTTAGTTAACTAATTGACTGGTGTTTTGGTAACATAAGCTTGAAAGATTAAAATTACTTATCGACTCAATCTATCAATCCGCTTGTTCAGGTGTGCACACTAAACTTTAAACAATTTTAAATAACTTTTCACACATAAATTACAAGTGCTGAAATTTATATGGTATCGTCTTATATTAGGATTTTGATATTATATAATTAAGTATTGGAAAATGTTCAGCAGTCTGCAAACAGCAATTAATCATTTCGACTATTTCAAACGCATACTTCCTGCACAACGTTTACTGTATAAAATGATTTGTAGATAGTTTATCGGTAAATACCTTTATTAGTCAGAAATTAATCTTTTATTCTCTTCTTTATTCTCTTGTATTAACAAAAATGGAACTTTATTCGTATGATCTACGATCTCGGTAAGCCCGTGTAGTCATACTCTTATGAATTATGATCCATGTCAGGGTCCCACAAATAATCTAGACGTTTAAATTAACTTCTATATTAACCATCTTTTATTGATGCGCAGAAATATGACTACTAAAATAGCGGAACTATTGTGAATTATTTAGCTCATCTCAGCGTTATCTCATAAAGACGACAGTCCCGAATTTGCAAAGCTTAAAAGCTGTTGAGTTTAAAGAAATATTTTTTTGCCAATTACATGCACTTTATTTATTCTCCGCGTTTTTTTTAAAGTCAGCATCCGGGTGTTATGGGAAGTATTATTCTTATTATAAAAAAATTACAATGATCTATACCTACATATATATTTATATCATCTAAGTATTCCATTCATAACTACTGAACATCATCTGTTTTTCACTACTAGTAAAAAACATTAATAAAACACCTCGACGATGCTAATATAAATTGAAATAGACACGAAACTTAAAAACCATTTTCTAGTTCTGATCGTGTATACCAACTTTGATGGAAAATGTTGTTCACGTGAGCGTAATAAATTGGGTTCCGCGTTTAAGTTTGTGTTGTAATGACTACAACCGACATCGGCATGGCGGTTGAGCCATGGACTGCCTCCTGGATTAAATTGGATTTACATAGGTTACTAATTCATTTACTATCTGCATATATATGTAGTTCATCCTCTTATTTCCGTAATTTAATATGAATGTTCGAAAGCAAAGGCTTATTTATAATTGAAGCTATCATTGATTTTTGACTTTTAAAAATTAGTTGGTATAGAAAAATCAACAAAAAAAAAATAGTAAAATTAAAGTATTTTTTTTATACTTTATTAGTTCTTAGCGTCGCAGCTAAGTACGTCTATTTGAAAAGCTATTGTGAGTATTGATTATTCCATGCGTAAAAATAGATTCTTCGACGATCATATTTTCCTCAAAGTTGTTTTAAATAACCTTGATTTAATTTATTCATTTTCTTAATGGACGTAAACAAACAATACATAAATAACTTTAATGGAAGCAATATTTTAATGAGTTTCATTCTGAAACGTGCATGCATATATCAAAATAATCTATATTATGTAAGATTAGATGGACGTAATGATACATGTGTGTCAGAAGTTCATTATTGAAACACAGCGTGTGCCTAGATCGGCCTAAATGTCAAGGTACTATGTATCTAGTCCGTGGCCAGTACATAACGTGGCCTGAACCACATTTGGCTATTTTCCAGGCAACTATCAACTATGTAACAGTGACGTGACTAAGTCCCGAGCTGTTCCGGGATTTAATGACAAACTAACTGCAGGAAGTATCAATAGCTTTATTAAGAGTATTTGCACGGCATTTGCACAACTATGAGAAATGGCTTATGTCAAACATTGCACTCATCGATTGTAAAGGAATACATTGTAACGTACTTATCATACTGAGCTACATCTTTATGTATCTATACATCTATCTACATATCTACCTTGTATATCTTTATATACAAGGTATTGAAGTGTGCAGTTTGCTACTTATGATTATGTAAAGGTTTTCTAAACAATAATATACATTGAACAAAGAACATGTGCAGATTTTTCTGCTCATTTTACTTTATGTGCTATACGATTTACATCACGGAGTTAATAAATGCGACGTCGTTGTGTGTGTAGATGAGAATATAAAGAGAGAGCAGGTGCAGTATGTAGGGTAGATTGCGTTAGCAGGGGATAAGCTTTACTGCATATTGAAATTTTATAATCCTTTAAGTTACTTCTTGGGGATTCGCACTACATTATATGGTATGTTTATAACGTTCTAAGCGTTATCGTCCGTACTTTTCGATCCCAGCTGATTTCTAAATGATGATTTATGAAAATATAGACGATTTTTATATAATTTAGAAGACAAATAATAACGAGTTTAGAATGAATAAGTTAGTACGAGTTTGTAGTCACAAATAGTACACTTGGGAAAAAGTTTTCGATTAAATCCCATGGCTAACAAATTATATTAAATTCGTTTATGATATTTGAAACATGAAAAAAGAAATTCATAGTTGTTTCGTGTCTGACACTTACAAAGCGACCTCTAAGTGTTTAATGACACGTAAGGTGAATGACCTAAACTTCGTGAGTAACTAAATTGTTATTGGAAGAACGTGATTAAATTAATTAAGGTTTTGCATGTGAATTGTGAATATAAGCTATTGTTATTTTATGCTTCAGATACGAGTATTTACTTAAAATACATAAATAAGCCTTATTGTTAGGCTCCTAATTTAAAACAAAATCAAGTAATGTAATTTCGTTACTGAAGGCAGAATAAATTAGAGATTGAATCGGACTTTGCCTTCCATATACATAAATAAAGGAAGTTTTTTTTTTCGTATCGGTTCCTTTACCGAGCCTGTAATTCCCATTTTTTTTACGATATGCTTTGCATTTGAGCGTGATAGAAAATGCTTCTTTATTTATGTACACATACAATTTTGCTTGTGTTTTTACTTCGGAAATGTAAAAACAGTTTTCATTTAAAATATTTTAATTTATTTAAACTAAAACTAAAATCAACAGTGATTGACTACGTCGTTCAAATGACTGTGAAATTAAATCGTTTGTTTGTGTATCTATTATAATAATAATAATAATATTTATTTATTTGCTTGAATGTAGGTTTACAATAAGTTGGTTACAAGTGTGTAGGATCCATGTACATTCGGCCATTAGTGCATGGCATGCAAAAACATTTTAAAACAGGTGTTAAGAACAATGGCTATCTCTTAATATAGCAAAAACTTTATAATAAACTTACTAACTAAATAATATTAAAACATTATATAAACTGGTGAAGTACGCTTACAAAAGTACACAAATATTTATGTTAGACAGCTATCTTGCAGAAAATCTGATACGGAGTAGTAGGATTTCTGTATCAGGAAATTAGTTAAATATTTTTTAAATAATCTTACAGGCTCTTCTTTTATATTATTTGGCAATATGTTGTAAATTACAGGTGCTATTCCAATAAAATCTTTATTTAATAATGCGGTTTTTTATGTACCTGTATGAAGTAGATATTTATATTGCGATCTTAAGCTGACTGTTCTATTCCTGGTTTCGTTTAATGTGGGAAATAAATGACAGTTAACTTTAACAAATAAACATACTTCGAAAATATATGCATGGGAAAGTCATTAAATTATACAATCTGAAAAAAATAAAAAATATTGAGAATGTGTTTTAAAGGATTAAAATAAACGTACGTTAATGTTTTGATTAGTTTGTTGTTTACGGATGTAATTTATGTAAATTGTAATCCATCTCTGTTCACGCATCTATCAATAAACAAACTGTTCATTTATCAGTAGCAGATTGATTTAAAATGGAAACTCTTTTTAATTCTTTGAATTAGCAGTGACTTTTGAATGCCACACAATATTTATTCCGAAAACATTATTCAAATGTTGTTTTTTTGTAAGTTACAATTTATACAAAGTACCTATAAATCGTAACACACAAAAAAAACCATTTAATTTTGTAGGTATCATCATCGGCCTAGCCTTTTCCTAACTATGTTGGGGTCGGCTACCAGTCCAACCGGTTTCAGCTGAGTACCTGTGTTTTAAAAGGAGCGACTGCCTATCTGACCTCCTCAACCCAGTTATCTGGGCAACACGACACCCCTTGGTTAGACTGGCTGTCAGACTTTTTCAAGCTTCTGACTACCTGTAACGACTGTCAAAGATGTAGGAATAACAGCCTCAAATCTCTCGCATATAGAGGGAGTACTACTATTCTTTAAAACTTATTAAAAACATTGTCCCTTTGATTTGATTTTGATTTGTTATCAAAAAAATAACACACGCATGTCACATTGTTCAATTTAAAAAGGTACGTTTTGTGTGAGTATAACAACCTTTCAATATTCTTTCCGTGTGTGTACTTCATCGAAAACAATCATTTTAAAGGAAAATATGAAGTTCCTTTTGACAGAAGTTCTATGATTCAGTGTCGAAGTCCCCCTTGATCTACTTATCATTATGATAAAGTAACAGCATTAGCACTCCCGGTTTACGCCGAGACTCACCTTAATTTATTTATGTATTCTCCTAAGAAATAACTTCAACTAATTCTAAATTTATCTACTGTTTGCATCCTTGAAGGCTGGATACAAAATTTAAACCCATCTAGCTAATTGACCTCCTAAATTAAACTTCCGAACTTGAGGCTAAGCTAAGCACTTTCTTACATTCTTAAACATTGTTTGCGATCCTTCATTAGTGAGGTCTTTTTGTCCTAGAAAAGTTAAGAGGTTTAAGGCTATTCAGTAGGACAATCATTCAGGTAAATTAGAGAGCTTATGGCGGCCAAAAAGTGTATATCTTGGACTTAAAGCGAATATTGATCGCGTGCCGGTTGCGAGCGGCGGCGGCGAGAACAAAGGGGGCTTTGTGCGGCCCACGCTCGTCAACCAGAGACTACGAATGCCTAGCCAACACACACCCGTGCTCGACGTTTTCGTATATAAAATAAAAATGTAAGCGTCGGATTACCCTCTGTGTCCCATTGTAAGTTCTGTAAGTAGCACAAAGGTTTGCGCTGTAAAACTCAATCAAAAGCAAAGGCATTTGTGCAATTTGGTTTACGTAGATCTATATAAAGAGGATTGAGGAATTGAAAGCCACTTAAAGTTTGTAAATGATAGATAAAAACCGGTCAAGTGCGAATCGTATTCGCGACATAAAGGGTTACGTAAAATAGGCAAAACTAAAATTGTTTGTGTGACAAATAAATTTGTGGCGACAGCGCTGCCTTAGTAATAGGGTTACTTCCTAGGGTTTTTACTCCTTAGGTATGGAACCCTAAAAAAGAGACTGTTAACTAGCGCAAACAGGGAAATCGATCGGACTGAAGTGTTCTTAGACAATGTAACACTATTAAATCGATTGCCAATAATTTACGGCTAGATTCGTGAAGATACAAAACAGATGCAGTCAGACAGAGGATCGAGTGTGTGTACCTGGTGTGCCTAGGTTTAGTATACAAAGGTACCTGTATCAATATACAGATCAGATGTCAGATACACGCCGCTAACACCCATGAAAGGTGATATCAAAGGCAATGAAAATGTATTATTTTAGCACCTTATCATGTAGAGCCTCTATTTTTATATATGTATATCTTTTAGATGCCTTCACCGATTTTTATCAAACATATCTAAGAACATTCCTACGTCATTTACCTTCAATACGAAACTCAATTGAAATTACTCAATTCCTTCAGGAGCTATGCTTCCACAGACAGACAGACACGTTCACTTATACACTCTCCTTTTCTTTCGGGGGTTTAAAATACATAACTGAGTCACTATGTGTAAGAGGTTTTATATTAAATACTTTGTGCAAGCGACAATGCAAAGACACGAGTTATCACGTTACTCGCACATTAGGAACCCATCAGGCCACTGTGTACGTCTATCAACCTTTCGCCGCCGCGCCGCGCTCGCATGCGTACCTTGTTTATTATAAGGGACCGTTGTTGTTTTACAATGTTTTGTGAGGGCCCGCCGTTAAAGTCAATGATTAATTCTGCTGTGATAAATCGCTTTATGAAGGCAATATCCAGGTTCCTGACAGTAATTTAAAAGTATGAGGTCTCGTGAATTCGTATTTATTTTGTTTATTGCATTGGGTGAGGCAAATAATGCGGTTGATTTTGAGTTTAAAAAATATTTGTAGAAAAAAGCAGAATTAAAAAAAAGTAAAGATTATAAACTCCCCGGAATTGTTTCAAGTATTTGATTTAATTGTACTTCGCCTTTACGTTTATGACTACTACTGATTATTTCTACAACATAAATACTGTGATATATAGACGGGTAATGTTAAAATTAATGTGATAGGAGACAGGAGAGGTCCTAGTCACTATTCGCGTCACGCTCCACACACGAGGGGCGCGGTCCCTTATACCCGAGCTTCTAAGAGTATCTGCTTCATCATACAAAAGTAATCGCGTAATCAAGTAATCGTATCAAAATAAATAGTATTTTCAAAGTCCTACAAAAAGTCTACCAAATTGACAATTTATTCTTTAACTTAATATCAGTTAAGCTAAGAAATAATTATGCAATTTTACCATAATACAATCGTGTTCACAGCTTTTAATGATTTCATCGAATAAGCTCTAATACGTAGTTAATTGCCGATGAAAGCGCCGAGGGTATTCTCGTTAATATTCTACGCACAAACGACTGCCAAATAGTTGCTGAGACGCAATCATCAAGGATTTTTGCGCAATTGATTGAGGCACAAAAGTTTCTAAACTACGAGTATAATGATTTTTCTCTGAAATTGATCTTTCCCTAGAGAGTTTATAGGCACTAGCCTATGCCATCTGCTGCCAGTCAAAAACTAAGAATATGAAATTGCTTATGACGCACAAGCGTTTAATATTACTAGAAAATTACCACTCGTCTATGAGATCATTGTTGGCAAAACACGTTCTGGCAATTTAAAAAATAGGCAAAGTATGACTTTACATGACGAACGATTTGGCTTGACAAGTTGACGTGTTCAAATACCTTTATTACTGAATAAGATGTACTAAAAATAAACACAAATTTCCGTACGGTATCTAAACAACTTTCCTTTGATCTTGTAGAAGCACGGCAGAAAGGAGAGAGGAATAAAATAAATTGGGTAACTCAATAACTTGCTTGGTTGCACCAAATAATAATACAGATTCCAATAATCCCGTTCCCGTAGTAAGTTAAGTAAACACTTGCCTACATTGACATGGCTGTGCGCGAAGCAGCCTGCGGCTTAACTGTCCTGTAGGCGGGACAATGTTTGCTAGAACTTAGTAATTATATACTCCATGACACAATTAACGATCCAGGCTTATCTACATGCATATAAGTCCACATATGTTGGGCCGGAGATAACCTTGTTCGCAGAGCACTGCTTCAGAGCGACGAGTTGAAAACTGGAGCGCATTTAATGTTCCCGTTATAGTTTATTTCGATATGGTTATCAGAAAATAATTTCCTCCTAACATTTTCTATGGAGCAAGGCACGTAGATAAACTTGGAAGCTTTTCATATTGTTTAGTAAAAAAGTTTTTATTCCAATGGGCCTTTTTTAGTATAGTGACGAAGTTTTTCAACATCGTTCACTTTTACACGTCCAAGGAGTGGTTAAACATAAATATAATACACATCACAATCAGATATTAGCTGTGTATGGCGTAGATAATGCATGATTTCCAGGCTGTAGACTGGCAAGCGTTACGTTATCGAACCATTAACGACTGATAACAGAGTAATCTAAGTACATATCTAATTAATCGATAGGATTATTCCATACAAGAGCTATTTATTTATGTGACAATGATTGATTAATAGGTATGGATAGAAAATATCTTATTATACTTATTATGATATTCTAACTTTTTGGTTGGTTTTTTTTTCTTATGTATAACGATGGTGGGCTTTATAAAATAAAAGTAATAGTAGACTTCATTGGTGCAGCTACATCGTTAATTTTCTCAGATAGACAATCAATGGGGCATTAATTGTATCTACGTTTCACCATTAAGTCTTTGTAGGAGCCTTGCTGTAGTCTGGGTAGTTCTTTTTCATGGCTTTAGATCGTGTGTTGAGATATTTGATATTTCATTGGCCCGAGCCCCCGAGTCCCTGACCTATTTCAGCAAGCCTTCGGTGATGTTTCACTTCAGATACGAGTCGAGCCAAACAATTTATTACCCTTTTCCGTAGTCGCTCCAAGTTTGCCAGTCGTACAATTATTATCTACTACATCATGCTCAATTCCTATGGAAAATTTACTAGACAAGGGTATTTGATATTTTAATTTATGAGATCCCGGGTCGAAAGCGACATAACTGGTCAACATTTATTTCCCTGGAGATTTTATATTCAAGTCAAACATTTCTGCTTCAGTGCCGGAACAAGTCAATGTTACCGGCGTTGACATTTTGCGATAGTTGGAAGAGGCGGAGGTGGCCGACAGCATTTCAGTTGTGGAATTTAATGTAGCAGTTATTATACAAAGATATAAATAGCTATGAAATTACAGAGTTAGCTTAAAAACTTTTATGATTGTAAACAACCAGAGCATTTATTTAATAATAATTTCAGGAGTTCCCTAAAGGAGATTTATGTGTTTTGTTTAATTCGTTAATGGTATCGCTGTTAGCAGGCCAGGTTACAGTTTAATGGGAGAAGGTAGGTATATTATTTGAGCAATAACTGTGCCATGATAGAACGTGGAGTCGGCTGGTAGCTCACCCAGTTGGCAGGGGGGGCTGGCAGGTCACCAGCGAGCCGCTTGGCTCCGAGGCCCGGGGGGCTTCGCTGTGCTCTCGGTGTATTTCTGTTGGTCCACGTCACCGCTAAACTGTAATGCGGTTACGCTACGGCATGCGTTGCACTACGGGCTCACACTTGGCCGCTGATGCTGCTGTTGCGTCACACTCGCCTGTCAGACCACTAATTAGAGCCGTGACTCGCATCGTAAGTAGGTGACGTCGTTGAAGCTCTCGATCTCGTTAGACAATCTTTGACTTTTTATTTTGTATGAAATTCTGTTTTCTTGTTTGCAACATTCCGTTATACACACATGTTCACTAAACAGCCTTGATTTATCTAGTATTCAATCACATTAAACTTCGATTCATCTCTATAGGCCGTAGCTAAGATGACTTTCTATGCATCTAACTCTGTCGTGCTTATGTTATACCAAACTGTTATGTACCTACATGTATTGCCTACTGTAGTAATCAATACTGAAAGGTTCATGACAGATGATTAGCTAATGAAATATAAAACTGATTACTGCGATAGATTGATGAAGGTTTACAAGCGTTTAATATCAAATTAGTCGCCATTGAGTCGGTAGGTTCATAACGCGTAGGTTTATGAGTCACTGAACGCAGATTTACAAAGTACTTGAGTTGTTGAGCCGCAGAATACATGTTGTGTCATTAGTCAGCGGTTGCGCCAATTGAGGCGGTTCGGATATAATATAAAGCTACGTCAGTAATTATTTATTAAATTATGTCACATACGTATTGCCACACATAGCCAACTGACAACCAGATCTTTATTACAAGTTCCTACGACGTTATTAGTCACTCGATGATAAATTCGGAACCGCGTGTCTATGTTTAGGAGGTATCTGTAGTACTAATGAAGTGACAAAAGTTCTTTATTTCGAGCACACTTTCGATTTCTGTACGTATATAAATATTGAATTCGTAAAACAAAGCTAAGTTGTGACAATGAAAAGCGGGCGCCACTTCATTTAACTTTCAAATACCCCTTTGAGCTGCGGCTTTATGAAAGGGAATTCCTTTTTCCGGGCTCGATCCGGCGCGGATAAAAGGCACGTTAACTGAAGCTGAAAGCATCCTACGCTTGCCTATGACACTGATGACAAAGAAAACTAAGTCGGAGACGCACTTCAGATGTTTCTGAGATTTAATCGACGAATATTGATTTTCGTCTCTTGAGATTCATTTTGACTGTAATATAAAATCGACTTAAAGACATGTAGAAAAGACATATACAATCCAGTTAATAACAAAAAAGTACGACTTACTTTTCTACTGGACTATTTTGTTACAAACTCATAATTCGAATGACCTACATAAACCCATTGTAGTATTGTGAGTGAGTACCTGTAATAGTATTCATGTTTAAAAATAGGAACACGTTTATACGTAAGCTCCAGGAGTCGTTTGACAAAGTTGAGACGCACTCCTTACTTTATACCTCAGGGAACGATTTTTCTTAGGAAACTTGACCGTACTTTGTGAGTGGTAAAACATTAGGTTACGCTCATTTTTCTGAACCTTCCTTACATAATTTAGTATAAGTTCGTCAAGTGTTTGAGATGTACGTGGTATAGAGTTATGTGGAGCTATGCAAAGTTCGTAGGCAAGTCCGAGGCGTGGGACAGGAACTGTGGAAGAGCTGGCTGAGTGCCAGACTATGCTAGCTCACTTCCGACCATACTTCCCTAATATTTCTTTCAAAACTCAGTCGACTAACGCCCCAGCGGATCGTGAAAATAAACTAAAGCTTAAACTTCGGCAAATAAGAATATTTCTGTAATGGCTCATTGAAAACGTAAATTTATTGCGTGACAATATGTTTCTGTGTGTTGTCGTTTCAATTGTGGAAAGTTACTGCCGGCTTAGTGTTTTGTTTGGCAAGCGTTTTATTAGTAGGCAATGAAAAATTAGTTCTTTTATTAAAAGTTTTGTCGTTATAACTGCGCGTATACTGGGTTATTATATAAACTTTCCATAAATTAGTTGAATCTATTTTGTGAATTGTGTCGTTTGAAATTATTGAAGCAATTTGAAGGTATGTCCTTTCTATTCTTAAGTCATATAATAATCTAGTTTAATGCAAACTCTGTGTATCCGTTTAATAAGACAGACTCTGAATAAGAGTACGCTAATATTTGGATATATTTACCTATTTTCACCAAGGTATTTTAAATGGAAGTAAAAAAACTCAGATTACACAAAGACAGCGTACAATATGTTCGATTGCAAACGCTGATATGTTTGTTCATTTTGTTACTTTATTTTCATCTTTTCATTTTACTCCCTGTGAATATAAATAGTGATTCATTCGCGATAAAATTATATTTAGATTGCAGAAACTGATGTTATATGTATTGATATACTTTATGCACATATTTATTTAAGGAATATCCGTTGAACAGGAGTCAAAACATACAACACGTTAATGTTGGCAAAACTGCGCCTAAAATAATGTTATTTGATTTATATGTAAAATAAATAATTACAAGACACGTCATAATCATATCATATTAGAATGATGATGTAGCTTTACCACAAGACACGTTAAAATGTATGGCTAACTTTAGTATCACAACATTAATTCTCAAAGAAGCGACTATCACTTTCAACTCCAATCAAATCATTTTTCAAATAAGGAACAAAAACTATAAATAACTAGATATGTCGAAACTTTTAGCGCCCACCTCTAAGATAGGTAGAGCACTGTATTTAAAAAAAAATGTACATATATTACAACACTACTACCTATATGTATACATATACCATGATTTGCTTACGTATACAAGATTATATAGAGACATTTCCACCGCAACGATTTTTTCTTGAATGTAGAGCCCAACCAGTGTAACACTTAAGCTCGTAAAGCTTTGAACCTTTGGCGAGCGGCGGGAGCTTTGACTAGGTACCTGCTCTGGTGACTCTCCTTTCCTACATAAGTGTAGAATTAATGAATCCAATTACATGTTTTCATAAAGTACATATTTTTAATTAGAATAAAGATATTTATAGAAGTAATATGTAATTTCAATGTACAAAGTGTGACTACACATGTATCGCGAGCTCATCAATTTGGCAAGTAGATTCTAGCTTTCACAATTCAGTGAATGAAAATAACATTGTTACATAATTTACTGTAATGAGAAATTAATATACAGGTATTAATGAAATGCCTACGAATTATCGTCTGAAAAGGAAAACAAAAATAGAGACAACAATATAGAGGCACAAAAAAATGTCAAAATTGAAAGCCTTGTGTTGTCGATCGATCGATACTCCGGTTTAATTAATAAACCTTTTCAGGCACAATAAATCTCCGATTAGGCAGCCGAGGATACCTTAAAGAAAAGAAAAACACAAAATTAATTAATCTATACATATAATAAAATTGTAGAAAAGTGAAAACTGTACATTGAATATTTTTAAAAAAGAATAATTGGAGGGTGGTCTAGGAACGATTCCGATGCCGAAAATATGATTTTTAGAATTTTTGTCTGTTTGTCTGTATGTATGTCCGGAAAGATCTCGGAAAGTACTGGATAGATTTGATTCATATTTTCAGAGAACATCAACAAGAGGTCCGGTCAACATACTTTTTACTTATTATCTCGCTTTTCGTTACAGGGGGTGAGCAGGAGCCTTTTATATCTATACACAAATATCAAATTATCTCATAAACTACTGAATATGTTTCGTTCAAATTTTGCATGAAGCTTATCGTACACATGATACAACAAATATACAAAAACCATAACGCTACTATGCAGGGGGCATGAGCAGTAAAGTTTTAAATTTTTAGACTCACCCGTAACATCGTGTAATACAATTATGAAGTGTATTTTCACCCCATTGAGTAGTAGGCAGCACGGTCATCAATTTACTCAAAAAACATCACGCTATTTATCTTAAGACTTTTGGCAGAGCAATAATATATTTTTTCGAAAGTAAATCATTTTCACAAAATCAGTCAATTTATTCTCTTTCAAGTCTAATGTAGACCTAGCGCGACAATAATTAAAATAAAAGAAACATAAACTATTAATACTTTTATTATTATTCTTTTGATGCAAATGTTACTTCGTAATCGGTACATTCTTGAAACAAAGGAACTTAAATTATTTTTATTTTTATTGGTGTACTAAAATTACTCAAGTTCAAATGTGGAATGCCGTAATATGATTTTGTGTTTATTTACGATAGGTGTATATACCTATGTCTTTAGCTCGGTAATGTTGACGATGCTACTTCAAGATAAAAGAATTCGTAGTGACACTCAACCCAAAGTTGCATGTAGTTCACATTGATCTCATCTATAATTATGCATAACAATAAATTACTGAACGACACAGTTAATTATATTACCTTGGTTCATCTGTAACAACTAGCAACAAAAATATAAACTTTCAAACAAAAAAAAGCCTTTCAAATTAATGAAATAAAGTTTTCTTAAATTTGCAACATTACATAAGCCAAAACTATTTCGGATAGAAAAGCCCAGAAAACTTGCATAAAAACTTCATAATAGGTATGCAATGTGAAAGATCTATAAGACCAAAGCTATCAATGAATAAGAGCGTACGCTAGAAGGTTTTTGACATTACGTATCTATTGATAAAACAATGTCTACTGATACCTGGGATTTTTCAATATTTTAACGATTTGATTGGTCTACATCCGCCATTACAGAGAACGCATACGTGGCCTTTCCAAAGATTCCTTTAACAATTTATTGTAATCTCTACTTATTTAAAATTTTCTTCTATCGTAGCCTGGTAAACACAGGGGAAGGAACGAGACTGAATGAGTTTTTGAGATCCCAAAGCTAAGCCGACGAGGATTAGAAACATATTTTTGGAAATTTCTCCAATAAGGCTGATAATAGCGTGTAGCTATCAGCACTTACATCCGTTATACAATGTCTGGAAGATTCATTTTGGTTGTCAGTATCGACAGCGTAACCTCATAACCAACCTCATGTAGTCTTTATTTAAGTTCCATTTATGCAGTAGGGATGACGGTATTTTACTTCAATGATCGTCAGGTAGGTTAACGAATAAAATACGTATTTTTTCTTTGTAAATTGGTACAGTAAATAGAACTCATGCGCATGAAGTCACTTTTATGTTCATATTTTGCTTTGTCGTAACATCACAAATTAGACATATCCTATACTTTAGATTTTTGTCATCGTCAATTTAAAAAAAAGTGGTGTCTGATATTTTTTTTCACGCTATTTATTTATCAGCAATTTAAAGGCAAATCATGATCAAAACACCAGGGGGCCAAGGTAACACGTTTAACAACCTTTTTTATTTTGGAAATATTCCAAATGTTTGTGAGGAAGATCAGTTTTAATATTAATAACAACGCGATGGAAATGCACATGTTCTAAATAATACAAAAATGTTTCGTTTGTTATGAAACGCCGGGAATTCGGTTCACTTAACATTTTTTGTGCGCTGAGTGTGATTGTAAAAATACGAGGGTACGACGTGAAATAAACACTTGGAACGGAGATGCATGTCGGACGCCGGGTTCGTTATAAATGTGATTTATATTCTGTTTATTAATTCGCAAGTTGCAAGTTCAAAAACTTTTCAAATTCTGAAACTTAGTCACAAGATAGTGCTCACAGTATGCACCCGTGTTTGGAATGAGCTCTCGAAAATTATTTAATTTGTCTGTATTTAAAGTTGCTACGTATGAAACTATTTATGTAAAATGGTTTGATAATCGTCATATTTCGAGCATGTATAACGGTCAATGATGACAGCCATGATGACAAGTCGTATTTCTACCGTTACAAATTAGTCGAGCATCTGTGAAACGGTTTAGTAAAACCGCGTGACTGTTGGCTAGTATAGAGTTGAATATCTTACAAAATACGTTAGCTATTGTCGGATAGGATCTATATTCTGAACTAGGCTACGTGGTCTCTGAGAACGGAGCAGACACGAGACGAATCGATATTGATGACCCCTTTATGTAGGATTTAAGGCAGGTTTGGGACGGCGATTATAGCGCTTCTTGAACACCATTTAGGTAGAAAAGAGTTATAACTATTGTAGAAAGAAAATTACAGTTTTTAACGAAATTCGGCTACTATAAGTCACTTGTACTAGGCGTTCATAAAGAACAAATATCTAAACGAATTCTATAACAAAATCTTATTAAGGTTGAAATACGATTTGTGTGTTGAACCCTTTAATTCTTTCTAGACGTCGAACCCTGAAAGTGTTAGCAAACTTCGCTTACGTTTGACTAACAACCCATTTTCGAAGCTCATCAAACAGTGACGTTTAATTACCGATTGATTGGCTGAGGCTTCAGCCTTATTTAGGTTAAATGCCGTACTATAGACGGAATGGTAATTTTTCACAATCGAATCGATCAGAAAATATTAATTGAACGTCGTCGACACCATATGTCGACGGAAATGTTTATATGCGTATGTACTAGCTCTACCGTCGATAAAGTAACCGACACGGCCGTGACTGAAACCAATATAATTTGAATAAATAAACAGTTGGATGCCGTCCTTTGACTTCGTAATAATCCCTTAGTAGCTCCTTAAATTCACCCCTTGCAAGCCATAAGATGGCGGACTGTATTAAATTAATAACTTTATGATTCATGATCTCATTCTTTAGTGTCTATCTGGTATGAACTATTTCGGACAGACATGAGACCAGTACGATGAGTGACTAAGATACGCTTTACCGTACGCTACTATGTAATGGTATGATGATGACATGGTGTAGAGAGAAGTCGTTACATATATGAAACGTTCTTTACAAATACTGAGATAACACAAATACAGAGCTCAAGGTGACATAATATTCTGTAAGGCATCATCGTTTCCTAAGCGAGCGTGCCGCGCCTGTAAAGAAGTGCGTGACGTGACGTGACATCCGCGTTGATCCCAATGCTATAGAGCACGCAACTGTCGCCACGATATTTACATATCAACCAACAGTCTCATCTCATCTTAAATTTAGAAGACATTCACACTGACCATCGTAAACCCTGATATAAATATTTACGACTGTCAAGGTCGGCTCTATTAGCGTCGGATTAACAGAGAGACGGTTAATTCTGTATTAGAACGGAACAGGGAACTAAGTCGGTTAACATTCTAAGAAAATGTGCTTTGCGACGCACTCGCGGCTCGCGGCTCGCGGCTCGCGGTGGGATGCCGATGTTGTGTTTACAATGTCGGAGTGATCGAGTTTCTTTGATGTTAAGGAGCGAATATAGCGCACTTTATAATACAGGATGCATTATAATGATCTACATCTAGAATGCGTGTATCACGCGCTCGGCCGGTGTGCTAAACGCATGAGTAACTTCAAGTAGATATCAAATTTATTTAACCATCCCTTTTACTAAAGCTTTTATGACGAGTTAATTTTTATTTTGTTGACGTTAGCCATGGCGAGGCCAAGTCCAATGACCTTTCGTTAACTAGCGTCGGAAATACTGCCACGTATATTTTCCGATCCCATTCCGCAGAAAATTCCTAGTTATTATTTCGTTAAATAAACATTTTGTCTTTAATGTAAACTCATTAAAATAATATTTTCGGTAATCGAGAACAAGGCCGTTCTTTTTAAATTTCTGTCTTGTCTAATTATATTTCACTTAAATCGTTACGTATTCAAATTAAGTCTAATGTAATATATTCAGCCGAAATGGTTGATCTGAAAAGATATATTGAACCTTTTTGTAACCAGTTTCTACATGTAGATTGCAAATACACATGCCTCGTGGTGGTCGTTAAAATTGAGCAAATTTTGCAAAGCTGCATTTTATGGAGTTGAGAGCTTCGGTACATTAGATGCAGATCACTCGACGTGAACGTAAGCAAACACACTGAAGTGTGCGCGTGATACGTTTTGTTCGATACGTACTGACGTACACTGTCGTCGACCAGTATTAGACACGTTACACAAAATAGCAATGATCGTATGTCGCTAAGTCCATTGCAGTTTACATTCGCCACTTTGATACAGTGCGCAATAGAAACAGCGTAATGCATACTCAACGAAATAAACTGTCAGCAAAACTGGCCTGTTGTATTAGAAGTCCATTCGTCCAGGTCGGTCATTCATCAATAATTCTCCCAAGCTGCGCGAAGCTCGAACACCCGTCAATAAAAGATACGAGTTTGTGCCGTATCATTTAACTGCATATAATTTATGGCTTACTTTAATCTGGCACAACATGTTGCTCAAAAGTTCATACTCCATATAATTTACTAGGTTTACACTGTTAGTACACAATTCTGACAAATGAATAGCCATAAACACTGTGTTTAGAAAGAGAAGACTGTGGGAAGTAGATGTGAACATAAATTACATGTGCAGTACGTGCGGCGACTGGTATTATCTTTTGTAAAGTTTCCTAGTTGAGGAAATTGTAAATGTCCGTCCACGAAACTAAATCTGTGATGCATACTTCGCTGCGTTACGACTTACGAGCAATTGCTACGTGATTTATACATTTTCTTAGCTGTCCCAAATAGCTGTTTTATTATTGTATTTTTATCCGACGATTTATAACTGATTACATACTTAAAGAGATTTTTATTTATAAATTTCTGTTTTGAATGGACTTTTCAGTATGAACATGGTTCATGAAATGGAAATGTGTTGAGTTACCTAGTCATTTTCCGTGAAAACTTGTGTGATGTGTTTACATTAGTCAAGAATGACATTTTTTCTATAAATTGTGTCTCTAAAACTATAACTAACTAACTTTATACTTTATGTATAAAGTGTTTGTTAGATATTTATTAGAGCATTGCATGTTTTATGCATAACAGCGATGAAATTCAGAATAGTTGTTTACCTATTTAAAATTTCATCACTTACCTACTAAATGGAATTGCTAATAACAGTTTGTATGTAGTAAATTTAGTACAGAATAGAATAATAGTAAAGTACATAATTGTTTGTTGTTGCTTACTATTAACAATTAATATTTAGCCGGCGTTTGTCGTAGGACAATGAACATGCACTATATCGGCTGCTTGCCAATATACCGTAAATTGGTAGGATGGCTCGTAAACTTGGCCATTATTGACAGCCATTAAATTGGAGTCTTTATGAGACGCGCGGTGACGGCAGCCCATGGGCCCGGGGCCGGCCGTGCGTGACGCGACGCCACTCGCATTACTAATTAACTCTATTTCAATGTTGCCCAGATGTGCTCTTAAATTAGCCATTATTTACAATAACGCTCATAATTATTAGTTTCTGTGATAAACGCCATAAAAACATTATGAGTTTTATACAAAACACGATCTAAAAGATTTAATTTCCGAAAGCTTACCCATTAACACGAACGTGTTTTCAGGGCTGAATTTGTAATATTTAATCGTTTTCGTAGGCATAAGATATGGATCTAAGCACACGCGTTTTAGTATTAACCTACTTTGCTTATACTTGGTTTTCATGCTGACCAATGTACTTATAAAATAATGTATTTATTTCTATGAAATATTTTTTACACTTTGAACAAAACTGTCCGAACTTTATTACACCAGAAAGCTATGTAAGTAACAAATGATTTATGGTGCACACGACTCATATCGATATTAGATGGACGTTATTGGGTGAGTCTCCAAACGACTGTGCGTATTGCTAGTAGTACGTCACTATTCAAAATGTTTGTTGCTGTTTTCAAACCGTTGCACGTAGGGGAAACAAATGTATCCAATACATACACATCTGGTCTATAGATTGTGTTACGTCGAATCGATTTGCTTATTTAAACATGCCCAAGTTTTTATACCCAAAATATAACAGGATCTCTCTTTTATTTCACTAGAATTCCGCTCATGCATGGAAGTGTAATTTCTTTATGTTTTACAATAAGACTTCAATTACGGTCATACAATTGTTTACGACCGGATGGCGTAAAATCTATTTTATAGTGTTATAAATACAGTTGCAATTTATTAGAAAATTATATTCGACAAACCACGAAATGTTTACAACTATATTATTAACATTGTGTACATAGTGTTATGGGTTTAAAAATAGAATAATATCCATCTGGGCCATAAAGGTAAATAGTAGAGATGTTAAACGCCAACTCGATTATACGATTTAGCCGTTTGTATACGTCCGTACATTAGCGCTGAAGCTTGCCTCGTATATAAATGTCTAAACGAGAAGTTACGGCTGGTTCATTATTTCTTTAAAACATATCACGGAGCGGTTTCCCTCGGTCGTCATCGAGAGTCTTGTGCACGCTCTCCTATCGTCGCACAACTTATCGCAATTTTGCATTACGTATATTGATTTGTATATCGAGCTATAATTATTTCCGTGTATAGATTGGTCATCAATCATGCAGGCATTTTAGACGCAGCGTCTCGTGATAGATTACTGAAATGATGGATTATGGTGTTGCTATTGAATTTAGAAATAGCAACAATATAGGGATGTGCCTCTAAAAAGATAGAGCATGCGGGATTTCCATAATAATTTCCTCATGTTGAATTTTTCACGACTAACTCTAAAAGTCACGAGGATCTTCAATAAGTAATTAGGTACTAAATATTTGTACAAAAATACATTTCTTATTCTTTATTTGTATTGCGTTTAATTAAATGTATATGTGTACCGTAGCTTCTCAATATTTACATTTACAACATTCATTTGCACTCACATTCTCGTTCATTAAAACTAAACATTTAGGTAATCCGAATAAGTATTCTACAGTGTTATTTCACAGAATGTTACAGAAGGTAATATCTATTAAAAGCGTTTGGAACGACCGTTTGAAAAATGACTCTGCACATTTTGCTGTAACTTGTAAGTGAGTGTGACAAAAAGTCGTGTATTTTGTTTATGTGGAATATTAGCGAGCTCGCTACAGATGTACGAGGCGGTCGCCTGTCGATCGATGTGCCAGATGAGTCGCGGTCGCATCCTACAGCTACTTCGGCAAAAATATCTCCACTCGGCATATATTCGTAATAGCCCGTACATACGTATGTATAGTGCGGTATACGCGTATCTAATACCGATGCTGCTCGGACAAGAGATAGGTCAATGTCTCGATCCAGATCGAGCGCACTCCGCCCACTCTACATATCATGACTGTCATTGAATTATATAATTTAAGTCACGAGAAATTCGAAAATACATATTTCCTAGAGAAAACGAATACCTATCGAGAAGATTAATATGGGATTATATACAACATAAAACATCGGCGCCGCAAACAACGTGACGTGTTGCTTTTTTAAGTGGGTATTACTGTCTGGAAATTGTCAGTGGAATCGGAGTTTGAATGGGAATCAGAATATCGGCATGCTCCGCGAGTGACGGTATAGTTAATATTAAACTGCCGCGTATGATATGCGGTAGCCCTGTATCAAGGCGAGGACGAAAATACTCGTCTTGACCTACGTCGCCGGCGCCACACGTATCCATGTTATTTCGGAGACCAATATGTCGTAACAACGGTGTCGATGGACTTTTACATACCTTGTCTAGTAGTACATGTGATTTGTGAAAGTACTACATTTATCAAAAAAAAAAACAAATTCTTTGACTGAAGTTCAAACTTAATTCCCATCAGGCGTGATCTAATTAAACACAGAAACCTGTTGAAAGTTATGACGGTTAGTTGGCACTAGGTCCCTTAATTTTTGTCTATTGTATTTTTCACTTTTGTAGCTATATCGTGAAAGTGTAAAAGTTCCCCTTCAAAAGTTGAGGCACGCAACGCGGCATCATGCAATCGTAAATGCCACCCTCGGGACGGTCACGATCACAGCCAGGATCCCATGTTTTGTAACCTCCTTACTTTTATAAAAATAACGTTTGTTGCATGAATATTTTATGTACACGCAAAAATACACGTCAAACAAACATTATAAAGTAAACATTCACCATTAAGTGGCTAACCTAACAAAGGGAAAAACCCGGCATGATGAAAACAATGTTTACGATGGAAGCTTCGGAGGATTGGTTTTGACGATTGAGTCACAGTTGAAGACCCTGTAACGATGCTATGATTGTTGTCGCTGTCATTTTACGTAGTAAACGTTGTTTTGGAGCTTGGTTGGTTGGTTGAGTAGCGGGAGACAAACGGGAAGAACATCGCAAGCCGTGCCAAAAACACTGGTCGTGCTAAATGCGGAGGGCCACGTCACGCGTGAGTTGCGCGCAAACTGTCACGCGTCGCCAGCGCGAGCTTTTTTCAGTTTCATAATTACTTTGTGTTTATCCTTGTCAAGTGCAACTGACAACCTCTCTATTTACAACTAGAATTAAGCTGTTAAACGTAATTAGTTTGGCTAAAGTAATACCAGGAGAACATTTGCAAACGTTTAGTATTGCAGCTATAACTTGTATATAAATTATTAGTTGCTTGTAATGTTTAGTAAGTAGTTTCATCATGGATTTTCTTAAATGTTTAGATCCGTGATTTAGAACTCGTCTTGACTTTACCACATATTTTTTGAATCAGTACTTTCTTCCGCCAAGTCTTCTCTAAAGTATGTTGAGGTCGGTCGTAACAAATTTTAATATTATATCAACATTTGACCCCTCTTGTCAAAATTTGGTAATAAATGTTAAAAGTGTTTTTTGATCCAGTCAGCATGATTTTCATTTTTATTCTAGTAACATTAAGTGCCATTTTTGGTAATAAGATGACTGGTATATTTTATTTTCATGGTATCGATTTCCTCAAAGCACTTAAATAGTAATGATTTCTTTATATGTAGGACTGGTAAAAATCCCAACTGGCATTGTGGCAAGACTTGATTGATGCAAAATATACATTGTCGTTAAGAGGGTGTCATTTTTACAAAATATTTCAAATCTTTCATCCTGATAACTTATTTTCTTAGCCTTAGTACTAAAAAAAGGGGGATCTACTAGGTGTAGAGTTATACATCTACATTCGTGTTCACTAATTAGATAGTATTTGTTTTATTTCTCTCGGGACTCAGACCGACTTGCTATACAAACAAGCTTATAAATAATGATTGTGGGCACTTCAATCGCATTAGCCCTGTTTACCTGAATCCGTACAAACATGAAACAATGCTAATGTTACTTATTACCTAGATTTGAATAGCTTTTATGATATTAAAGCGTAAATGCCTAATTATTGCTGTTTATTGCTAGATAAGTAGTAATTGTGATAGGATTACGTATTATCATACAACAGCTTTTTTTTATTCTAGCAAAGGTATTTGTACAATAGTAAAGGTTTCAATATAATTTAAACAATCAATCTGCAAGCTTTCTGCAAAAGAATATGTACATAATAACACTCCGAATTCTGTTTGGCATAATATTGCATATTCTATACATAAAATAACAATAGAATTTACGATTCAATCAAAAACAATGTAATGCAAGACGTATCTTAAATTCATATTTATTCGTTTTGAATATACATACATGTAAAGTGAAAATACTGAACAAAATGCCAACACAATATTACGTAGTGTTTATTACTTTATTTTTGCACAAATATACAGAAAATCGATGTATATAGATTCTTGTTGGACTTTCTCTTTAACTTCTAGTTTTTGCTCTAATACTCGTATTTAGGAGTGTGCATGTTAGATCATTTCGACATTTGACAAACAACCTAATTTTTTTTTTTATCTTTTTACCATGGGAAATCCTTAAGGAATTTCCCGTTCTGGGGAAGTTAGCGAGATTTACCAGTTTTTACCAGCTAAAATAACTGGATTGCGTCATATTTTTCTTGTTTCTCGTACTACGGAAATAAAATGCAAGTTAACGCGGTACCAAGCAAAGGAAACTCGAAAACCCTGGTAAGCTACTTAAGTGCCGGGTAACACTGCGGGGCGCAGCTAGTAGTGTAGTATAATGTGTACCCAGGTGGCGCCACGAAGGGCCAGGTACTGTCGTAATTGCCGTCATTACTTCCACAGCCACTCAGAGTAATTCAATTCAATTTAATGGACTGATATAGTTTTTCAATTGTCATTCAAATTTTAAACGAAGTGAATATTATTTGTTGGAAATAAGAATCCGGGAGCCCTGGTCCATTTCTATAATTGATTACTATCAAGGTTTTTTCCGTGAGTCATTTTAACTAGACGCCCAAGAATTTTCTGTACGGAACCCTCGATAGTGGTAACTAAGAGAGGTGCACAAGATGAAATATGTTGGGTAGATGATTTTCAAAAAAATATTACTAATGGAGAAATTAGCCAGAAGTAATCAATGACAAAACTGGACCAGGGATCCCGGACTCGTTATTAAAGAAGAGTATGTTGATCCATGAGTTCGCTTGATTATTTAACTTTAACAGTGTTTAAACCTCCTTGGTTTCTGACTATTTATACATGCGGATTTCTAATTCATAACGAACTTTGGACCGTGTGAAGAATCTTTCACTTTCGTTATATTATTGTGACTCCGTAAACAAAGAATCATTATGTATTGATTACATGACGGTTGCGCTCATAAAGGATTCAAACTTGCGACCGTTGTTAGTTCCCTATACATATCGTTCACGTGGAGTGTGTGCGTGCCATATTGTGAGGCGGGCTTTGATGAAGCTGATAGTGTTCTGAATAATTATTATTTAAAAGCATTCCTTTGTATTCCCATGCTATACCTATCTTAATAACCTCTATCTTATCGTGGGAATATTATAGAGTGTAATGTATGGAGATACGATTAGGATGGCCTGATTGACACCGTTCAGTTGGGGCGGCTTACGTAATAAATTTTATGAGGCTTGTCCACACTAGGTACACCATTAACGTGAAAACTGATGTTTTATTTAAACAGTTATCACGGTGCAATAATTTCAATTGTCTGTGAGCTCATCTGGACCAACGTAATGATAGTCATAACGACATGATTATAGTTCCAGTGTCCGGCGCAGCTCGCAGGGGTGGCACACAACCGCTCCTCATTTAAAACATGATGTATCGCTCCATAATTGCCGCTCGATTGTTGTTCATTATAATCCCATTACCCGTTATCTTCAATAGCCTTACGTTTTGCGTGATCGTTCCACTTACATTGTGTGAATGGCTAATGATCGGTGAAGTAACATTTATTGGGTAATCTTTTTCAGTTATGCTACATGGTATAAAAGGCTATTAGGCGTTGTAGTCAGGTATTATGCGGTTGTCGTTCAAAGGCTGGTATTAAAATGGTTTATTCATGCACACGTGCTCTGGATTCAATTACTGGAAGCTCAGCGTAGAGGGGTTGTGGAGGCTATATTAACCGGAACGGGCCGGTGGGCGGCGCGGGCGCGTCGATAAAGGTCAGAGGTTATCGGAACGCGTAGCACTCTGCTACAAATCGGTTGCGCTCTACGCTTCGTAGCACCCCGTGTAACGGCCATGCTACGAGCGAACCAATGCGCTTATGGAAAGCTTGAATAATACATAACGCAGGTCAGTACAAATGGAACCGATTTGTTCAGTATCGTACATTTGAAAACAACGTGCCATGTGTTGCTACAACATACGGTCCGTCAATATACATAATGTGAGCTACGGGCTACAAAAAATGCTTGCCTTATTGTGTTTTGGGTATATTTGTATTTTTAGCGCAATATAAAGTTTCAGTTGAGCTCTATAATTCATTACTTTGCGGAGTGCCATATTGTAGCAGTTTATTTTTCGCTGCAAAATTTAATTTGCCTATTCCCGCTGGGATGTAAATCTGTAATAGATCTCGCTGGATCGCTGGCTGCAGCCTCGTAAACTTGGCAGCAGGTTTAAGCAGTCGTCTACAATATCTAGCAATGTTATCGCGCGGAACACTCGCGTGCACATAAAGAGAGCAATTTAGTTACGCTATACGTCTGTAGCGCTATTGACTCGTAAATAAAAGTAGCAAGGCGATGATAAAAGTTAGCGAAGCAGCTTTAGCTTATTTACTAGTGGCGGCGGCTGTCCCGTTCACGACTTGAGATCAATACGGAGCCTGTCTCCACCCTCGTCCCAAGCAAGCCTATTAAGCAGCTGCGTAGTTCCGTCCTGCTCTTGCCGGCACAAAATATAGAAAGTAACAGAATTACCAAACTCATAATGTATTCCGAAGAGTTTATTTATACGTTAGGTTACTGGTATAATTTGTAGTAGGGCTGTGCGGCGGTAGGCTTCCCAGACAGAGTGGCGTCGAGATAATGGCTGGCTCCGGATACGGCGGCGTCACGTGACCTATATACTGCACTAAGTATATAGGCCAATAGAACTTTCGCCGCCACCAGAGCCATTACCACTACAAGACTCTAGTTCTGTTCTTATTGGAGGGAGCGCTCCGTGGTCGGGGCAGATAGAGGACATTTACTCTGGTTTATGATATATTAATGTTACTTATAACGTCTGTTACATTGCGGGTACAAGGAAATCTTATCCGGCTGCTAAATGTAGTGTTCATGACCGCCGCATTATCCCGGCGACCGTTGTTGTATTTATAGTTAGCTGAGAGACAGATAGTCTGCGACATCTCGCACTCGCAGTATAATTAGGTTCACCTTTGATTAGCGATGCTATTATAAGTTGTGCTACCTGAACGGTTATAGCACCTACCGTAATAGACTGGTTTTATTTGAGACTCGCTATCGAAAAAAATATTTAGATAGAACCGTGTACATTTTAATCTTTACAAATACCGTGCCGTGTTCATAGTATTCGTGCTAGGGCCTTTGATGTAATTTTAGTAAGTAGGTTAAATGAATAAAGTGACCAAAGCATAGAAAGTACGATTAGTAAGTTGCTAAATGTGGGAGCGAAATTAGCTCAAACGAACACCATTATCTGATAAAAATAATGTAAGAACATTTTTGAATGCCATTTATATTCTTAAACGTTGTACCCACTTATGTTAATAAGCCTGTGTAATGATTAGGAAGGGCGCAAATAAAGGGCGCATACACCTTTTATTTCTTTGTTTTTAGGTGTGCTTACATAACAGGAGAGGCCTCAGGGAGAGTACACGTACGAATAACATGACATAAAATGTTTACGACCCCGCATCCGGTTCAAAAATATTGTTATGTCATTTCATACCTATATGCAAATAAACATGGTAAATGCGGTTGTCCATAAAAAACAATGGAAAAAAAATCTTCGGTTTGACATTTTGAAATAGTTGATGATGATGTAAGTATTTGGTTATGAAGCAGGGTAATTATACCGAGATATTTAAGCGTCGGTATTATGAGTACTAACTAATTATGCCCGACTTTCTTACAAAGTAATCGTTTCATGAACGTAACTTTGACATTTAGTTACTAAGAGGTATGTAAACAATAGTTACCCCCGCAGACAGAATCGCTACGATCTATTGCTTGGGGCGTAGCGCTCGTAGCGAGAACGGCTGTGGCCAGGCTCAGTCGACCGCGGTAGACATCTGTCTACACTTTTTGCTCTGTACAAGACCCCTCGTTCAAGCTCGTAGATATTTCATAGCCTTAAAATATTGCTACAGTAGCGTAGCAGCGGTCGTAGCAAATGAATTATATATTTGAGCCCGTGATATTGGGCGTGAGTAAGTGTCTTGTATAATACTAGCGTCCAGTGTCGCTGATTTTTTTAGATGTACATAAAAAGGTTAAGCTGAATCAACAAGAGTTAACAAATGGCTCGTAAGCAGGCAGGTTTCCCTTACTCAAACTTTATTATTTCTATTCGATATTTGTTATTTCGTAGGTTTTGAATGTTGTCTAAGAGGTATGATTATTCAATAACAAGCGAACTACGTATTTTTATAAACACAATTATTATTGTGATTAACTTCATGGTATCAAACAAGTTACAAACCCAGTTACGAACGTATGGATTAAAGCGATAACATACGTAGCAACTCTATTTGTATAAAAGTGCAATAACGCAGGCAGCAGCCGCCTGGTGTTATTACATAACCCTAAACTAGGTAACCTATTTACTTTTACAAGTTGAACGGCAAAGCGGCAAGTATTCTTAAAATAGAATTTTATTTTATAAAAGCTCCATCGTGCTCGTGTTTTCCGCTCTTCAACTGTTTTGAGGACTGACAGGCGGATATTATTTGAAAATTATAACTGTAAAGCTTAACTCGAGCACTTTGATAAAACAAGTAACAAAATTTAAATTGGAATGACATGTATATTTTACATATGAGATTACATTTTAATGGGTTAAGTACACATGTGTATAGGTATTAATGGATCATGTAGCAGAATGGTGCCTCATTTGACAAAGAAAATACCAAGTGTTTATTTATTGATTCATAACCAGGAATACAAATAAAGGGTAGACAAATGAATGTTGTGGAGGACGTTACCATGATGTCTATTATTAGATTAGGGTCGGTCAGAAGCTTGATAAGCTCGGGTCGCGGGGCGCGCCACGCGATCCGGTAATCGATTGCTGGCCGCCCACTCACTCTCGATGCTCTCCTAGTCTTGTACAAACACCCACGGTTTATTTATTTTACTTCGGTAGTTTTATGAAGGCCTCGATGGAATAGTAAATTAGGATCTTGACTTGTTTATCCTCCCGTCCTCCCCTGTTATGTGACTGATATCGCTTTTGTTATTCAAGTCCAACATTGCGTAGCTTTTTATTACGTCGCTCAATAATAGTCTGACGCATTATAAATATAAAGGTTTTAAGAATAATACTGTCTACATTTTCTACAAAGAATAATTTTATTACTTAAAATGTATAAAGGTTAATAAGTAACAGACGGACAGGTGTTATGACATACTTGTTGAGCTTTTAATGGTGTGGCGTATTATGAATAAAATATGAAGTGGGCTTTTTATTATACTAAAGTTTACAATATTGTTTTAAATGATGCTTATTATGACATTTCACATATTATATTTTTCATTTTTGTTTTATCGTCTGGGATTATTTGTGGGATGTTTCAATCAATAAATATTGACGTCTTTTGAACAAGTAAAGCAGCGACATTCAACAGAATAGCTAACGTCAAGTTACAGTCGATCGATTCGGTTGGTCTGCTTCGAATTTATTATTTAATAGCTCTGCCTTTGTTGTTGCCTCGGGTACTCGCTCGTTGACATTATTACAGTGTAATTTATCATTCATTCTATCTTCGGTAGGTCAGAAACTCCGAAGGTAAAATTGTCTTCATATCATTTTCATTTTACATTTCAAATTGATGTAAAACCGATAAAGAATACTTAGATAATTATAATTAATGCCATCATAAGTTGATGAAAAGGTTCTACTAAGTCATCAAAGCAGACATTATAAATTGCTATTGGCTGATGTTCAAAAAGGTCAGAGGTTAGGTTAGATCTTATTGACAAACGAAATTATTATTTTCATTTGAGATGATCCCAAGAAATAATTTTCGTTATGGTATCGAGTTTAAATTGACTTTTGATGAAGAACAAAAATTATAAAGTGAATAACAAGTCGCAAGAGTTCGGTAAAGTGTTTAATGTAAATGCTTTACATGTTATAGTAAAACGTTATAATGTATTATAGAAGTTCATTTATATATTTTGGGGTGAAATAAGTGAAATTCACATTGATCATCTTCAGTCAGTCTCGGGAGCTCCACGAGACAGAAACATGCCTATGCTTATTATCACTAAGGTTTTTTTGGGATATAAAACAGGTATAATATTATTTGTACCAATAATAATTGATGTACAATATTGTGGCATCGGATTTAGTTGACTACTCTACTTCTTTAATATTTAACACAGTACCTACGACAGTTAAAGCGTAATTTATAGCTTACTATGAAATAAACTAGCATTGTCCTCTAGAATATCGGTTATCGTTATAAAGCATATTAATGTGTTTTGTAAGTAAAAAAGTGCCCTACGTTAACTACTAATGCCTCCAAACTCTTTGTGAAACTTAGCGTATATGTTAGATAGGTTTAATAAAGAATTGTTTAGTGGTTTTCTCGTGAAAGCGTAACAAACAGACATACATTCACATTTATAATATTTCTAAGGATTGTATTGAGGTCTACCGGTCTTTCATCGTTCTGTTATTTCTTGCATTTTGGTAAGCGCTATCGCGTTCTGGTTATTTCATTTCATGTAATTGAAAAAACGGATGCTCGAAATTATAAATAATAGATTGGCTTGATTACTTTTGGAATTACATGGAGTCATGATTACGATAAGTATGAGTTTAGTAAGCATCGGTGTCTTGAGACGATTGACAATTTGGATTTTTTCTGAGACAAGGGTTTTGTTATTGTCTATACAAAACGTTTGTCTCAGAAAAAAAAGTGTAGAAAATCGGTGAACGCTTTTCGGTAAATGTGATCTTCTAATTTGGAACGTTTACGTTATTACCAGAACCAAAACATGAGGTACAGACATTTCATATGTTAAAACAGCGCTCTGCGTCAATTAAAAAAGCAGTTAAATACAATCGTTCAGTACGAAGCATGTTCCAGCCAGATGTGTTTGACCGCGGAATAGGGCCGTTTAGGACGAGATAAAAATGAATTACGGAGATCAGAGGTAGCGAATCACAAAAAGGACTTATTCACCGGTTGATACTGATTACTAGGGGTATGATGTTGTTGGCGTTAGTGAAGCATTCTTTATATTTAGATAAGAAAGAAATATGGCTGGTGCCTCATTTGACAAAGAAAATACCAAGTGTTTATTTATTGATTCAAACCAGGAATTCAAATAAAGGGTAGACAAATGAATGTGCCGTAGGCGTGTTACTTTCTTGTGTTAAATGTGTAAGGGTAACCTTGGGATGTGTTACAAAATGTCAATCCCAACAATTTGATACGTCACTACTCACTAGTCTCATTCAGTTTCGTAACAAAAAAGTATTTTCCAGATTTCAGGGGAACGTGTCCAAACAGTTGGAATCGAATGAGGCGGAGGCGCTTGGCGCCATGAGCTAGCGAGAATGGGGGGCGAGGGGGCGGGCCGCGGCGCCGCGCGCTGGCACGTGGGCGACTCGCCCCCGCGCGCGCCCATGGGCTTCGCGGCGCCCGCGCACGATGCGCCGCTCGACCGCGGGCTGGCGCCGGCGCCCGCGCCCGCGCCCGCCGGCAACGCCGTGCTGCAGCGCACGCACTCCAGGTAAACTGCCCAGCATGAGACAGATTACCTAAAAGCCGATTTAATGATATTGTTATATAATAACATTCACGTTGAAAGAATAAGGCATAATATCGTCCGCATCATTACTCCCTTTCCTCTAAGCATGTAGGTCGATAGGCAAAATTAAAATTTTACTTACGCTCACGTGAACATAAAGAAATCTGGCGAAAGTTCACTATGCAATAAAGACGACAAATGTTAAAAAGAGCTATTTTATCGTACTCATTCAATGTACGCGAAATGCGGACCATGTAATTTCCTCGCATTCTGAATCACAAAGGATTGACTTTCCGAGCACGTTTGGGACATTCCGCATGAATGGCAACCCTCTTTAGGTATAACGTTTGATAACAATTAATAAGTAAGAATTGTGAATAAATTGAAACCGGTTACAGTTGTGATGACGAATGGGGGGTATGTTTGGAATCGACGTAATAGTCGTAGCACATGGAAGCTACGAAGTTTTCGCTACGGTGTTTTTGATATTTACTACGAAATTGTGAGATTTGGGTTATGTGCGAGTGTGGTGTATTTTGTGTCGTGTTCAGATCGATGTCGTCGCTACCGCCGGAGCCGTTCATGATGCTCCGCGCCAAGGCGCTGAGCAAGCGAGTCATCATCAACGTGGGCGGCGTGCGGCACGAGGTGCTCTGGCGCACGCTGGAGCGACTCCCGCACACGCGCCTCGGCCGGCTCAGAGACTGCAATACTCACGAAGCCATCACAGAACTTTGTGACGACTACTCACTACAAGACAACGAGTATTTTTTTGATAGGTACCTAATGCACTTTTTACATAGTGTCTATTTTATTTTTGAACCGGCTCCCGAAGTTCTTAGGTATTATCCAAAAGAAGTATCCGGTTTCCCAATTCAATTAAAAGATAATACGGATTACCCATATCAAAAAACGTACGTATTTTCACTGGTTGTTTGGAATGCATAAGTAGAAATATATGTGAGCTATTACTGACATCTCTAGCTAATTAATTTTGCCAAGTGTATCTAAGTCTGAGCCTTTTTTAATTTCAGGCACCCGAAGAGCTTTAGTTCAATACTCAACTTCTATCGGACTGGAAAGTTACATTTAGTGGACGAAATGTGTGTGTTAGCGTTTAGCGACGATCTCGAGTATTGGGGCGTAGACGAGCTGTATCTGGAGTCGTGCTGCCAGCACAAGTACCACCAGCGCAAGGAGCACGTGCACGAGGAGATGCGCAAAGAGGCGGAGAGCCTGCGCCAGCGCGAGGAGGAGGAGTTCGGGCAGGGCACCTGCGCGCAGTACCAGAAGTGGCTGTGGGACCTGCTCGAGAAGCCCACCACCAGTATCGCCGCCAGGGTAACGTATCGCGTCGCACTCGCCAGTTATAACCAGATACCAATCTTATTAACCTTACGACTTTAGCTAAGCAGCCGAGGATAGTTTAGTGTAAACCAGAGGTACCCATGGATTTAAAAGTATTTTTTACTTAATTTAGTTTTATTAGATAGATGCTTTTGTGAATTGTGAGCAAGTTTTTAGTAAGGCTCTTGAAATGTCCATGTCACCAGTAGATACTGCAAACGTAGTTAATTTTAAGATCTTAATCAAGTACTTAAGGGCACAGACTTTGTGAAGCCGTCTTCTCACTTAAGTTAGGTACACTAAGCACTGTAAGCCCACCTAGCACTATATCTGTACATCCATACATACAACATGTTCTACTAAATGTTCACTTTCATTTCACTCCTGTAAAACGTCCTTTACACTACAATTATTAAGTACCTACATATCATACTTTGGTATATTAGGTATACATTCCTGAATGTACACAAAAGGCTTGTTTCGTAATCGTACACGTATCACTTTGTGACACTTTTAAGAGATATTGACACTTTCAAATTGGAAGCTTTGAGATGCAATGCATTTAGGAAACAAGCTTGGTTCCGTATGTTTATGTATATTGATATATGTTGTGTTGTGGTGCATGAATAACATCTATCGCTGGCTCCCTTCAGTGTTGCAAGTCAGTTTCTCTCCTCGTATTTATGGAATGTGGTGTTGTGTTTCGACTGATTGTTGTAATGTGACCTCCGGCGTAACATTTGATCGCTTTTGTCGAATCTATATTGTGATGTGACATTGTTTTGTTTGAGCACCTTTCAGCTTACTTCGTAGCGATATTTTTACATCAATTTCTATTTAAATTTTCGACAACAGCGGTGCAACTTTATGCGTATGTAAGTACCAACTTAATTTAGTATATATTATATGTTTTATTTACATTTATGTACCTGTCAATAAGTACCCAAGTAAATAACTTTTATATTATCATTCTCTTACATTAAATACCTATTAATTTTGTATCTATTCACGTATCACTAAGTGAGTTAAGCAAAGAACAGCTTAATTGCCTTTAATATTATTCAATTTACTTAATCATATAGTTTAGAATACGATTTTTGCCTTTTAACTTACCGAATTGTTAACTAAATAGCTGTGGAAGCCATTTTCATTTTGTTATGATGTTAAACACAACAAATTCAAATTAAGTGACTTTTTAAATTTTTACCTATGTTAACTTATGTTAATAGTAGGTAAATATTATTTGTAATACCTACTAAGTAGTTAACACACTGCAACTGTTTTGAAAGACCTTCGAATTTTTATTTCTTTTTTTAAAGATTGTAAAATATTCTGAACTTCTTAAATAAATGTATTTTGCTTATTGACTTAAGTGCTCCACGCACCCGCTACCGTTTCAGGACTGTATATAATTTTTATTACAATAAATTTTTATAAATGTTCACAGCCGCGTCGATCGTTCTCGATAAGGAGAACTTTAAAAAAACAAAGCTTAATTGTTGTCGCAAAGTTGCAAACATGGGATGGGCTTACGCGATGTGACCAGCCGCCGCCGCGGCGGCGCCGGAGGCCGGCGTGCGGGGTGGCACGGGACAGCCGCGCGGCCGTCGGACCGCAGTCCGCCGGCCGCACGCTGCGCCCGCGCCGCCTCCCACCACGGCAAGGCGCCGCCCGCCGGCGTCCCCTCCCCGCCCGCTCCCTCCCGCTGTCCTGGCTCCCGCTCCGACCCTCTCCACCAGCGCTTCCGCTTCGTGATACTGATCCGACTAACCGAGCGATGCGGGCGATGGACGGACGAGCGTCTGCTTCGTTCCGCCTGGGCCAGGCGGAACCGCCCGATCCAGGCGCATACCGCTTCGGACGCGCGTCCGTTCACCCACACCGTTTAATATAGATTACCTACTTTACTACACCGAGACCACACAACACTACTAACATAGTCACACGAATAGATGTTATTTCTACACCAAAATTTACAAGTTACTGTTAAGACATTTGTTACATACGATATTGGCTTTGACCGTTACTGTAAATACATAATGACATGAAACCTATTATCTATACTTACTACGAGTGTTAAGTAGCCATACTACCAATGTACAAACATGTAGGAGGAGTAGTTCTGTATAAACACTGGCATTTCTCGACCGATCTGACACATATGTGGCAAACCACTAGGTACCCAGGCTTAGTTGCACAGTGTGGCAGCGCGGTGGCGACGAGCGCCGGGCGCAAGTTGCCCGCCGTTCGCCGCTCACTGGTGCGTGCTTGCAGGTCATCGCGGTCATCTCTATCCTCTTCATCGTGCTGTCCACGATAGGGCTCACTCTCAACACGATACCCCAGATGCAAGTGGTCGACGAAAAGGGCGCGCCCATGGATAACCCGCAGCTGGCCATGGTCGAAGCGGTGTGCATCACGTGGTTCACACTTGAGTACGTGCTGCGGTTCAGTGCCTCGCCGGACAAATGGAAATTCTTCAAGGGTGGACTCAACGTGATAGATTTGCTGGCTATATTGCCTTATTTTGTATCTCTCTTCTTGCTCGAAACTAATAAGAACGCCACTGATCAGTTTCAAGACGTGCGTCGAGTCGTGCAAATATTCCGTATAATGCGAATCTTACGTATCCTCAAACTCGCACGACACTCAACCGGGCTGCAGTCGCTCGGGTTCACACTCAGAAACTCTTATAAAGAGCTTGGATTGCTCATGTTGTTCCTTGCGATGGGAGTACTCATATTCTCCTCATTGGCATATTTCGCTGAGAAAGAAGAGCCGGGAACTAAATTTATTTCCATTCCGGAAACGTTTTGGTGGGCCGGCATCACCATGACCACAGTCGGATACGGTGACATTTACCCCACGACCCCGTTGGGCAAGGTCATCGGCTCAGTTTGCTGTATTTGCGGCGTGTTGGTAATTGCGTTACCCATCCCCATTATCGTCAACAATTTCGCCGAGTTTTACAAGAACCAGATGCGGCGCGAAAAGGCGCTTAAACGACGAGAGGCGCTCGAACGCGCCAAGCGCGAGGGCTCCATCGTTTCCTTCCACCATATTAACTTACGTGACGCCTTCGCCAAGAGCATGGACCTGATCGACGTCATCGTGGACACAGGTCAGTATCTCGTAGGCCACTCGCTTTGCCGCTTGTCCATGTCATGTCTCTCGCTCGTGAATGCACGTTAACTTTTCCTATCTCTCACTGTGCACGCATGCCTCCGTGCTCAAACAGTGTCTGTGTATTGGATGCATTGGATGCAATGAATGTTGATTGTGTGCACGTCGCATCGTTAGCTCTCCGGAATTGCAGACATCTTCAAATCAAATCAAACAGTTCACGATACATCGCAGCTACAGCTATGTTCACTCGTTGGTTGCGGCGAGGTGCACTCAGAGTGTTTTATTCCTTGTCTTCAGGTGACAAGTGCGTCCTCATTGAGGCGAGAGACGACGCCAGATGAGCAACTTGCCACTCTCACACAGTCGTCACCCTCGACCCCTTAATATTAAGTCCGTTACTCGGGGTCGAGTCGCGTCGCGTGTAGCTTGCGATGTGCGACGAAGACACTATAATCTAAGGTCGATTACATTGTCAGCGTAAGCCTAACGCTTCTTAGAACTAACTGACTTCTCGTGTGGACTGTCTGATGTGTGTATCCGGAGGACGCTGGTATCTGTGTACTGTTCGTGTGCAATGTGTGTTGTGTAGTTCACGCCGTTACTTTAGTCATGTTTAAATGTTTTTTCATAGTATAAATAAAAATATAATCGGGGATAAAAGTGAACAATAAGGAATGCGTCGCTACTCACAGTGGTCTGTGTCTTCAGGACACAACTTGTCGCAGGCGGACGCCACTAGCCTGGAGGGCGAGGCCCCGGCCACCACCGGCTGCTACAAACAGTACGAACACTCCATCGCCAGTAAGCTGCCACAGAACACTGATCCCGACCAGGTAATCACTCGCTCGCAACTGTTACG
This sequence comes from Trichoplusia ni, assembly GCF_003590095.1. Taxonomy (NCBI): domain Eukaryota; kingdom Metazoa; phylum Arthropoda; class Insecta; order Lepidoptera; family Noctuidae; genus Trichoplusia; species Trichoplusia ni. The sequence continues at coordinate 8,226,576 of NC_039492.1, forward strand.
GGTACGTCCAACTATCATCTTGGCTAACGTAGGGTGAGTTCCAACCAGACTATAAGTAGATACTTATTTTACGTGCAAATAACTTAAAGTCTTTTCAGACATTAACGTTTTAATTTATCTCACAAGATGTTTTGCTTCAGCAATACGCCAAAAAAAAATACGCCGATACATAGTACTTTGGCTTGGGCTTTGGACGGACCCTTGTAAAGCTATTGTTTAGAAACATTACAGCATTAGGCTTACCGCTAACACTGTAGGTAACAGTTTCAGAGCAGCCCTCAGAAAGAGCGTCGATACTCGAACGAAGGCCCTGGTTCACCGGAGAAGCGCTTGCTCATAAACCCTGAACCGACACCAGTAAGATACCCTCTATGATTACGCCCTAACCTCCTAACACTCGCTGCCGACACGACAGTTATCATCGTAGAGTTGCAATAGCCGCTTGTTTGTCATAGAACTTCTAAAACGCACACAGATAAAGCCTCGTTGACCGTCGGCGACCGGCGATTGTTTGCGAATCATATCTACAAAGCGATTCAGCACTTCGTCGACGGTTTGGTCTGATTCACTACTTACTATCTAACCGAGTAGGCTGGAATACGAGAATAACTCGTTACTAATGATTTCTCTTTTTCTAGGAAAAGAAGATGGCTGACAAACAGCTTGACTTGGATCAGCTGCCTTCTGAGTTTGAATGTTGTTTTTGCACGTTCAAGGTATTAAGATACTAACGCATTTAATATGAATTCGTAGCTACCTCATTATTAATTACCTAATTATGCGATTATTTTATGATTTTGATATAATATATATGATACGTTACTAATAATAATGTGTTCATCTAGCATTAACCTGTAAGTAGGTATTTACTAACTTATTTTTTACATGACAAATATTTATTATTCGTATATTTGTTTCTTTTTTTCGGTTGTTATATTTGCAGCTACCCATTTTAATTAGGTACATAATGACACGTAAAGGTAATTAAATCATTATAGTATTAATTTTTGGTACCTTCCTAAGTAAAAATAACGACCTTAATATAACTGCACTTGCCTAGATCTTTTGAAATTTAATAAAGACATTTTGCATCCCGGAAATAATGGTACATGGTGTTAGATTTGCTTGTGTGTCGGTGTAGGGTTACAAGGAGTTTATTGACGCGGAGCAGCTGATGCCGATGTCGACGTCGGACCTGCGGCAGCCGGTGTGCGTGGAGCTGGCGTGCCTGGCGCGACACCCGGCGCCGCGCGCGCTGCCCGAGGCCACGCCCAACAGCCTCGACAGTCCAGGTACAACACCAAACTATGTGAACCTAAACAACTGTAAACAACACTCACGCTTACCGACAAACCAAATTGTTAGTGTTTTCGACTTGTATTTGACTTCGCTGATTTACTTCGACTTATTTTATCCAGTTGTTTACAGATGTTTTAATAGGATGTTTTCTAAAATGATTTTATAGATTGTTTGTCTTTTCCATTCGTGTTATCATCCTGTAGAGTACGATCTGTGGTCACTATCCCCCTTTTATGTTCACTGTTGTAATTCAATGTCCTCGCAGCACACTCACATCGTGTTCTGTAACCGTGTGCATTGTATATTTGTACTGTATTGTGTACGATTTTGAGCAGCATACACCGTATGTCTCGGTCGTATGGTCTTGTGCGGCTCCATATGCGTATTGTCTTACATTACAGATACATTTGCATCATGCCTTACGCACCCTTTTCCTTCAGAGGGCGACATCGCATGCGAGAACGACTCATCAAACTTGTATGTGAATCCTATGGACGGTAGCGGCAGCGGCGGCGCGGGAGGGGGTGGGGGCGGGGTGACCGCCGACTTTAGCGGAGTGCGCAGGAGCGCGTCTGGGGACGGGAGCGTGTTGTGTGCCAAAGGTTCACAGGGCGAAGCGTCGCCGCGCGGGTCGCGCGCCAGCCTGGCGGGCGCCGGGGAGGCGGCGGCGCCGGGCGTGGCGGCCGCCGCCTCGCGCGCCAGCCTGCCGCAGCCGCTGGACGGGGGCGCGCCGCCCGCGCCCGACGACGCCAGGCCCAAGCACAGGAAGGCGCGCTTCCAACAGGTGAGCCACCGGGCTCTCGCTGCTCACCGACACACGCTTACCGGTTTGACTGCCTGACTGCTCCCGATACTGGTTGCATCTGTGCTCCCTTCCCTGTCCGTGTTTGCATGACGTAGCGCGATCGACTAACACTTCAAGTTCTGAAGTTGCATGATTCCTATCACCGCCTCTTTTGATGGATGCTCATTTCAAGGTTCATGTGGGTAACGCGAACGTGCTCGTTTGTCCCACAGGACTGGACGGAGGAAGAGAGGAGGCCGCCGAGGGGGATAGCTACGAGAATCATTAACCACCACATACTATTTGGTTTGTCACATTTAAATATGTATCTACATGTGTACACCGCGTGGATACTTAACATGCCATTTTATAACACGAATCGAATACTACTTCAGAGGTGCTGTAGGCGGTGGGTAACTACTTGTCAACACATTTTAAATCTACGCCATGAGGCAACTTAAATATGGTACAAGTTCTCAAACAGCAACTTTTTAAAACACTTTTGATTACTTATTGCATGATAACCGCAATTTGCGACGCACAAAGCTTAATGATAAGCAGTATATTAATAAAAACATTGAAACCTCAAACAGCTTTTAAAGCCGTTTTTTATATTGTCGGCTTCTAGAACGTTAGGTACACTCGCTGTCTACGTATAAACTGGTACAAAAGTTAAACACATCAAACTATTGAGCTGGCACATCAATAGAAACAACTCAAAAACACATAACACACAAGCGCAAATATTGAAAATTAAAATTTGACAGGAGAGAGGCAAGTGGAAGAAGATTAGAAAGGCCTTTGCCCAGCAATGGGATTAAATATACTTGTCTAATTTCATTGTTTCATTGTTGTGTAACTTTGTTTTGACATAATGTGTCCTAATGTAAAACTATATAGACCCTGAAATTTCACATTCTAGGAGTCTGTAGCTTCACTCATAAAGCAGCCAAAACAATTCATAAAAACAATTATTTCCTTTTTTCAAAATTGTTAATGGAATGTTTAGGTAAGAATGGCAACAAACGCAGCGGCGGCTGGCCGCTAGAGGGCGACTCTCGTTCGCGGTCCATATTAAAGAACAAGGAGTCCCGAGGCACTGATAGCGAGCTGCTGCTCCAAGAGACCACCTCGCTCGGTGCTAATGTGAGTTAAACTTCCTCTTACTTTTAAAATCGAAATTTGTAGAGATATTTCGATTTTAAACGTAGAGTCATATACCAAAGCATATAGCAAAAATACCCAGGTAGGCAATGAACGTCGGGAAGTAAAATTATGAACGAAACTTATCGTTTCAGGGAGATTCTGGCAGCGAATCGTCGCCGATAAGATTGAAAGACTTCAAGAGGCAGAACCACAAGGGCGGCAACACCGAGAAGGACAACCTGGTGTCGTAGTGTGTAGAGGGCGCTTTATGCTTCGAGACGTCACACGGCCTGATCTCTAGCCAATCGCACGCCTCGGCCACACACGACGCGATGCGAATCAACCCTAATATTTAGAATGCAATAACATTAAAATGATATAAATAATTTTAACATATCATTGGGCGATTGTGACTGCTTGTTGAATAGATTTTCATTTCGTAGAGTTATAAATATTGTAAAAATATTACTTATTGTAATAATCGTTCATTCCAATCGAAATGTTGAAGAAACCTATTTGTTAAGTTTTTTTACGTGCAATTATTAATTGCTAATTCTAATGTAAGCGATATAGTTTGTACAGCATAGTTGATGAAAAATGAAGCAATTATTAAAATTAAACATTTTCTGAAATTGTTAAAAAGCTTTTTATCTTTCCTTGCAAATTACTAGCCAACGGATTTATTGAGAGGTCTTTAAATGAAAGTACAGTTAGTCAACAATGATATTTATTTGGAAGCTAAAATCTTGTTCTATCGTAGAGTATTAAACATAGAATTATAAAGTAAATTTTCCATTTTAACATTAGGAACGTGCTATATTATAGAAGGACAATTTAACACACAAATGTCGACCTTAACATTAGAATTTAGATTTTTTTAAGAAAATAATTCGAAACAATTATCTAAACGTCGATAATATCACAAATTACAAAATGTAATCAACTAACACGAATGCTTTTGAAACACAAATAATTTAATAATGGTCCAAATAATAATACTCAATTTTACATTAACTATTAACACGAATTTTATTAATACTTAATTAAAACGAACAAACATCGATCTGTACGAGCGATAACAAAATTAAGTTATTACAAAACTTTGGTTCGTGTGAGTACATAAATAAATACTACATACGTAAACAGGTTTGAACGCAGAAATAACTGAACCCGATGTGCCCAAAACACACGTGTTGAACGGAAAGTAGTTTGAAACTCGTATATCGGCTACCAGGTGTATATTAATTAAAAGCACTGTGAGAGAATAGGCTCCCTAAGGCTCCGTCAACATATCGTACCGAAACGCGGCGTCCACCCGGAGACGGTTCAGCTCCATGGCTTCACATATATGTATATTGTACTTATAGAAACCACACAAAACTAAACCAACTCGCTAATATTTTACTTTAATACTTCACACGACGTAACATACTGCTTACATAGGCACATGAAATAAGAGAACAGCCTTTTTTGATACATTAATTGTACGTACATAATTTATCTTAATAGTATTCTGTACATGCCTATTTAAAATACTTCGATAAAAAACTATTTACACAAACTAGTATTTTTTTTTAATTTTACCGTAAAGCCTAAAGAAAATTCGGTGAAATGGTGTCGTATTAAAGTAACATATTATGGGGTAGCGACGGCGTCACTCGCGCGGCGTGGAGGACCGCCCTGTTGGACAAGTGGCATTTGTTTAAGCGGTAACGCTAATGTAGTGAAATGAGAGGTCACGCGTTACTAGAGCGATACGATTGTCGTCAAAGCTTAAATTGTCACTTGTTCAAGGGCTCAGGTTTTGTATAGAAACGTATTGCCACGCTCCTATTGTTAGGGAGTAGCGGGCGAGTGTACGCCGCCCCGCGCCCGTGTCTCCGCGCGCGTTGCTTGTAGCCGACACTGGGACTTCCCACAAGTCGTTATTGTTACAATATATTGTTTACCGTACATTACGTCTTACATTGAACACACAGGCACCTTACTTTAGTAATCTTGGCAGTATATCATGGCACGTGACACTTTGTTGTATTTCTGCAGCACTCGATGCCGATATTAATACTTAAACGAACAACTGCTTTAATCAAATTATATTCCCGAGTGTTAAAAAAACTGAGTCAACTCTTTGTTCGTACATCATGAAAATACAATGAATTATTAAATTTAAAGCTTTGAGTAATAAAAATATCACAAATAACTTTGTCGGGTTAACAAATGAAGCCAAATTGATGTTTTTACATGGGACCAAGCTTTGTTCGTGTTCGGTGTGTTCCCTCACCGTTTACGTATTTATAAAAATATCTTAACATCATAACATCCGCGTTATGCTGTCGTTAAAGACTTGTATCAAATTTGGCTTCGCGTCAATGTATAAAAACAATAAAACAGTGCATTTCTATAAATTATATCAATTAACTAAGTGACATAAAAATATATTATCTTCCGATCAATGCACACATACTGCACTTCTACGTTTGTGGACTTTTCTATAAAACGCAGAAAATAAACCAAATTAATATGTTTCCGATCACATTTAAAGATTAATCTCACGGAATGCGTATAGTTAGACACACTTAACAAAGCAATTATTTTAACTTAACAACTAACATAGTAAAAACATAATAAACAATTCCTTTCACAAGTGCCGGTTACCTTTCCCGTTACAACTGAGGAAAAATATCGGTTGAATTGTCATTATTGTTCGACGGACTGTTCTCGACCACAACAAGTGCCGTGGCGGAGGCGACCTAGTATATCTAGTTACTGACTGATGAGACTGGTGAAGGTGTAATGAGCCGCGCGATAGAACTCTTACGGGCAGGGGGCCTGCCAGCACTGGTCACGTGCCGACCGCACGCACGCAAACGCAATCGCAATAAAATATACAATACTCGATCGGACTAGGTATTTACACGGGAATCGATTCGGACCCAACAACATTTACACAGACGTAACCAACTAAAGCACGAACTCATTGAAAAGTGGACTTTCACACACAGGTATAGTATGGTAGGTAGGTAAGTGGGCACTACCTGTGCCAGGCGATGGTGAGCGCGGTCCGCAGCTTGCCCCACAGCCACGGGTACAGGCCGCCGCCGCGCCACGCCGCGCGCGCCACGAACTTCACGTAGTCGTACAGCCCCCACGGCGCGTGACCGCCGTTCACGTAGTACACGTACGTGAACCCGTCTTTACACCGCCCCTTTATAGAGTAGTAGTACGGTAGAAACGAGTGCAGACGGAATCTGGAAAAATATTTAACCAACATTTACTTTTATTCACGAAACTATACCTACATTGGGTGATAAGCCGTTATTGGCATCACTAGAAATCTACCATCAGTTTTATCACAATCAAGTCAACGGCTTAGGCAGTTAATGGGGAATTATACATTCATGTATCTTTATCCTCACTCTAAACTCATTGCGTTCTAATTTCCATTATAATTGAAACCTTAGAACACATCATATCGCGTGCTCAGCATTAAAGCGGCTTATGTAGTGACATCTATATCTAGAAAACTGTAACTATAACTTATCGGAATTTAATTTTCTTCCATCGGTTACTTTTCTAAATTAGTCCTTCAAATTTTTGTGTTTTAGTGACAGCGGGATTGGCCGTTAAGGGTTCCCGCGGCTTAGGTACGCAAAGGTCAAAGGAAGGAACATGGCTGGATTTGAGTCATTAAAAGTCAGGCATACCCTTACGCTTAACCCAAATAGAGGAGTTATTTGATGATTTCCCAGCCAGGAAAAATATCTGTGTAACGACGTCTTTTTGTCATTTTAAAATTGCCTATTTTCCAAGCATTTCAGGTTTCTGTCACAGGTTAAACAGTGGTTTATTTTATTCTATTAAGTACGTTTTAAAACGTAGGAAACAACACATAAACATATTAAAATATTCAGGAAAACGAGATGTTTCGCAGAAATACATTAATTTGTATGCTACAAGTTATCTTTATATAAGATTGTATGCATTTTCTTTGTACAAATGAAATGTTTTACTGTAACCGTGGGTTATAGTGCTATATAAACATTTTATCTATTTATTTATTACATTCAGACGCAACAACTAGTATATAATAATTGCGCTCCACGTTAACATCTAAAAATAAGAACTAAAGCACATAACCTACTTAATAATATAGGTCATCGCAAATATGCCTGTAATTCAAGATTTCCGATAAGATATAAAATTACGTTACAGACGATATATTTTTACAACGCCTATAGTACTAGATAATATTACTCGTGATAATAAGATACCGATGTACCTATTACACGAAAATTATTTATTTATCACTTCAAATCATGCATGCAAGCAACGCATGAATGAAAGAATAAATTAAAGTTTGCACGTTTCAAATTCAAATATATTGAAACAATACATATTATTTAACTCGGTAAAATGTTTATTGAAGTCATGCAGTACCTAAAACCTATCAACACAGCAAAGTTGAATCACTTAAATACATATTTTTTTAAATAAAATTATTTCGCATTAAAGAATATAATAGTTATGTCGCGAGAGTTTTAAAATAGTTCAAGTCACTTGCACATAGACGCTCTCACTTTGTGTAGGTATCACAAAAAAGCTTGTCCTTAGCGGTGATTGAAACCGCGACACGTCGTGCACCGTGGGTATGGCGTTGTGACCTTGAGGTTGACCACTCGGCTACCATTGCAACCGAAACAAAAGAAATAGAAAACGTTAACCGTTTGCCAGCAGTTGGAAGGTGTTTCCTTCCTCAAAGTAGTTGTGAAATCATAATTACTCATTGCATAAATCGATTAAGCCCTTCAAATAATAACTCTGCCTTGTTAAACATTGCGATTGTTGGAACTTAGATATGTGTAGGTGACCTAATTTCAGAAGAAAACTTTCACTACACGTAATAGTTTCGAATTTACATTTCAGACTAATATCTCTTCATTATAGTAACTTTATACTAATAGGATAATAATAAGTCTTAGTGACAATGCCTGTGTGGTAGCGGTTTCATCTTTCATCACATGATAATGACTGTGGCTACAGTCGGATTGTAAGCTATCATGATAATGATACATTGAAACTTGGGCGTACTTATCAATTTTATCGGTATCCATCGTAGTAAAGATGACGAGGTAAAAATGATTCCTATTAACTATATAATTTTTACAATTTATTGAAAAAACGATTTATATTACTTCCAATTGATTAAGAACTAGTACTTCCATAACATAAAAACACGGTTTTAACGTTTGTATTCCACTTACTCCACATTACGACTATAAAAAAATATTCACCCATCTCATTACTAAGAATTCATTAAAGTAGATAAGACAAAAATAAGATTCAAACTTTTTGAACGAGTTCAAGTCGCTCATCAGTGGCATAATTGTTACTACAGTGCAGCAGTGGTACTACAGGTTCATAGGGTCGTGAAACTCACCTTCTATGTTCATAAAAAAGTATGGCTTCTGTGTTAGTGGTGAGCACGTGCAAGAAGATGGCTTTGACGCGGTGCTCGTGCGGCGGCTGCGGCATCGGGCCCGACAGGTGGTTGATGAGCACTTCTAGCAGCATCGTGGCCACGCCCGACCGCCGGAACGAGCGCGCTACACCTGTACATAGGGATACATGATATCACTGTACTAAACACGAATTAAAAGAACTGAGCACAGAGACACTGTCATTCTTTGCAACATATGACATAATTGTCAGAAACTGATTTAGATTACAGACTCTTGACAGAATTTCTTAAACTGATAATAGTTCAAGTAATTTTCACATGTTTAATTAATAAGCTTTTTAACCATGATCATTTGATCGACAAGAACCAATATTAACAAGTCATATATTATATCGATGTTAACTGGCATTGCATGGACTGTTCTTCAAGTTCCATTTAAAATATATGGGTCTCAAACAAAAACACAATATTTTACCTAGTGACAGTATGTATGCAACAAGTGTATCCTTTGAAGCAAACCATCTTGAGAGTATCCCTCTATCCTCAGCATTCAATTTTAAATAAGGTTTGATTTCGGCCACAATAAGACCTATTATCTCACTCTTATGTACAGCGGCTAAGGCAAAAAACCTGTCCGATGAAGTTATGTCTTCATACCATGACTGTGGGTATTCTATAGGAAACCAATCTCTGCATAGAGATCTCACCTGGAAATTTTAAATTAGGATACTTAATTTTAAAATACCTATTGTAAGCAGATAGATACCCACAGAGCAGGTCAAACATGGGAATGCTGTGTACTTACACTAACAATGTATGGTAAAGAAATGATAAATTACTATTTTGTTTTTAATTTTAAATGCAAAAACAATTGTAGCTCATTTGAGTCTAAGAAATACAGTCTTAGACTCAGAGTGTACATGTAAAGTCATTTGAATATTAGTGCAATTGTTTATTCATTACTTACATGAAATACCAAACAAAATCATTATTAGGGAAAAATAGCCACAAAATACTTACTTAGCAAACAAATGAGTAATAAATTCAAATGGTTTTGTTGTTTTTTTACCAGGAATTTCCACTTTGATAATGGTTGTGTACACAAGTTTAAATCTTAGTAATCTTTCCCTACAGAAGATACTTTTTATTTTAAAATGTAATAAATGAAACTATGTTGTGGTAGTCTTATCTTTTGAAACTGTTTTACGTTTTAAGTAAACACAATTGAGAGTCACCTTGTTCTGCCTTAAAAGTAGGTGATAATAGATCACAAACCACACATATGTGACAAAGCTTAGGTCAGTCGGTACCTAGTTAAGTCTAGTGTTAATATATACTAACCTCCTCTAGGTCATCAGGGCACAAAAAACGCAACTGAACATCTTTTAGAGAGCATTTTGCTTCCTTTGACTTCTCAATAATAACTTGGAAGCCTTCAGAAAGGTACCTGAAATCACAAATAATAATTCTACTGCACCTAACAATGCATTGAACTTTCAAAGTCATATATAAATAAAACGAAATACGAAATCGCAATAAAGCTTAAACATAGCTGTAAATTAAAACAAGCTTTTACAGCTAATAAATAACTTTATTTCGCAATAAACACTCAAACGAAATCATTACATTGGCACTTCAAAACAAATAGAGTACCTTGCCCGATCAATTGAACAATTTATCCAATTATAGAGTTCAAGGGAGACAATACAGACACACAAACAAGAGCGAAACACGAAGAATTGGATCCCGATAAATAAATAGGCAGGGTGACTCAAACTTACCAGCTGAACCCAGCCATTCGATAAACAGGCCATTAATACTGTCACTCAATAATCTTCATGAGTAAATATGTTATCACTTCCAAAAACTTTCATACTATTGCGACAGCCAAAACTATAATCACAAACCCGATAACATTTTCCTTTTGACTAAATAAATTTGATTTGTCAAAACCTTAATCGTCAATTTGACAGCTTTGACAGAAGTACATTCTGCAATTTTTGTTCAGAAATAAACTCGGAAATATTATTTCTTGTACAAATTTATGGATATGATGAAAATTTTGTATTTAATATTTCATGTAACATTATTTTTTATTGTCTCAAAAACGTTACAGTGCCTTCAGTTTAAAGGTCTTTCTTTTGATTAAAATGATTGCTTTCTAATGTTTAAAATGATAAGTAGTGTAAAACTGAAACGCCAGTAGAACTCAGGGGTACCAACTGATGTCATAAAATTAAAAACAATACAATATCCGTTTCGTCGAATTACAAGGTTTTTAACTTGTAATGCTGCTCTAAAACAATTCACTGCAATGAACGCCATGTACCAATACCATAGGTAAAGTACCTTCTAATAATTCAGGTGTATCTACCAACCACCAGCATTACCGTCGAAATTGCTACATTTTCAGCCCACAGTGGCTACAGTCCTCTATGTCGGAAGACAAGACATAGTGACTTTAGGCACTTGCAGTAAAAAGGAAAGATTGCGTTATACTAATAGTCATCTTCTAGTAATAACGAGATGTTCAAGTCAGTAAGCCATTTTTAAGTAACTAATTTGCCTTACGTGCAACAGCAGCTCATAGAACTTTACTATCATTCTGCACCTACATTTTCAAAATCTGATAGCAGATATTAACCAACATCGTTTCTGACCTATGTTTTATATGATAAACGAAAAGTACCTGAATAGGTATAAAAGCTAAGTAGATAGAGTATTATTATAATCGGAAAAATATCTTTGTATTTTTCTTTCAGATAAATACCTATTTTGATTTGTTATCCAAAGAAACCAAAGTAGGAAAATTGAAATGAAACTACTTTTACTCTCATGGTCACGGGCAGACCATGATCCCTGCAAAGGTCTCGAAACGTCGGGAAGTCTAATCTAAAATTAAACCGCGATAAAATCCGTAAAAGTAGTTTCTATTCAATGTCTAACATTCGCGTTAACCTAAGAAACCACTAAGTAGGAAAATGAGAGAAACCTACCTATTACCTTACTGGAAACTTGTTTTCGGAAGTCTTCAAAAACCCGACTGAATTTAGCTTTTTACCTACGTAGGTAGGTACTTTTGATAATGAAGACCATACGTAGGGATCGTCTAGTGTAAATAATCGAGCGGATTTATTCCACATGTGTTGGTAAACAGCGGGTACTTACATTGTAGTGTAGGATTTGATTCGTCGATGTTCCCCAGACGCAGCCGTATCGCCTTACACTGAACATGTTCACAGTTTCACACGACATGTCGCTCGATGAGCCCACTTGAAGAGGACTGTTTAGTTTTATACCGCGGCGAAAGTCCTCACTGATCTCATCTAGAAAGTACCTATTCGACTCTGGCTATTTCTTTTTCCTATTTACAAAATACATAAGTAGACATGTTCAAAGGAGTTCCGAAAGAAGGAGGTTGTCAATTCTTCGGTATTTTTTAATAATGATAACCTCATTACTTCGGACTGGATGAACCGATTTTGTTTTTTTTATATATAATGTGATATATGTAGCTGTCATTTGTTTACATACAAATATCGTCAAATTTGGTTCAGAACATAGTTTTTATTAAAATTTGTATTGGGTTGTATCTACGTTTTTCTCTTAAAATAACATAATGTTTTGCTTTAAAAAAATTCTTTATGAAGTAAGTCATTTTTGAAGCAGATTGATTAGGTAGCCAAGTGACTAATATCTGAAAAGTTAAATAGTAGTAACATTGTCGACGAGCAGTAGGCAGTAGCAGGTAATGGTAAAATACTGTAGTAGATAGGTCTACTCCATCTAAGGATATACACAAAAAAGCAACTTCAGACTTCAGTTCAGTTCAGCTTCCGGCGGAGTTTAGACTAAAGGTTACCTTCGTTTTGATATAGTTATTTTTCAATCCCGGTCTGCTGGATTGGATGGTATAATAAAAAATTCACAGATTACTGTACGATACTAATGTAGTGGTAATCCGCACGCAGGAAAGGAACAAAAAATCTAAGAGATTAAAGCGTAAAATTGAGCATGCTGCTCCCGCCTCTGTAATTAATATCTTATGTGTGGCGCACAAAAAGTGTGTTAGTCAAAGTATACGATATCATGCGTCCGTCGGTCGGTCCATGTGTAACGTGTGTAACGCGAGCCGCCGCCCTGCGCACGCGCCTCGCGCTTCATTTGCACTCAATCTTAATATTGCAGCCACGATGCACCATTACTAATATATAACAGCCTTTTTTGTACAATGTTTTTGTTTCTGTGGAAGTCTTGAATCTCGGAATTATAACATTAGTCACGCGATGATAAATTAACAATGTTAATCACTATCAAAGTCTATGGAGTATGGCCTACCGACAGCATGTTTGATCACTGAGTCTACGCTGAACTTAATACGTTAGAAATATAGCAAAAAGCTTTTAAACCGACTACGTGCAGGTCGCACAACCTAACGGTTGCATGTGGATCGAGGACTCCAAGGTTATCGACAGTCGGTAACATCATAAACTCTGGCAGAGATGATGTATATATCATAAATTACTTAAAGCATCATAATTACATAATTTGCCGATATGTTTATTGGCCTCATTAGTGTCGGTCGCGAAAAATGCGAGAGTGATAAGATAGGGGTAGAACAAGAGCGGCGTTGTGCGCTGGGCGGGCGCGACCCGGGCTGCGCAGGCGCACGCCGGAAGCGCGCGACGGCGGCGGCGCGGGTTGGGGTCGCAGCTATCTCTCGCATCAGCCGACCATTACTGTAGGTACTCGACCACCAGTTCTCAGAAATACTCACCACGCATACGATTAATATAAAGTATTTTTTTGTTCTTTTGGGTCCAACTAACTTATTGCACAATTTTTCATTTCATGATGACATGCAATTCGTAATGGATAGTTAAAGATTTAATTTTGATAAAAAATGTTGTTTGTGTGGGTAGTAATTAACGACTAAGTAAAACATGATAGACCATGATCATTGGCCATTGCCTCATATTACTGAAAGCCTAATGCGTTAACTACGGTGTATTAAAAAACCCTAGTTTACATGGAGGACTAGATAATTAAGGAGAAACAGATACAGAAATTAACTAAGCTATGAGCTTACCCTTAAGACCGTCGCAGTTAGTAGACTTACGATTTTTTTTTTATTTCTTTCATCGTATGAGCCTATTTGATCACAAAACATATTTGAAAGAAGAACTTTGAGTAGATAAGGAATTAATTCAGAAAAACCCATTTTAGCGTAGAACGTAAAAAAATATATTTATTAAACAACATTACCGCTAAGTACTAAAACTATTTAATCACAACAATAACTTATTCGATATTACAATTGTCACTATTTCACTAACACGTAACTTAATTAAACTTATAAGCTTTGGAAATTGAGGAATTTTGCTTTACACCCAACTAAACATTATAAAAGTAAGATTTTTAGGAATTTACACGATGCTTCGTGTAAATTTAAAAGCTCGACTTGGTGGGGGCACGTCCGTGCCCCCAGATAGGTAGAAATATTTTGCCTGAAACTTACAAAGAAACTTCGTGGAATTAAGGTTAAAGTATTCTAAGTACTTAATCGAAGTTATTTTTAATAGACGCTACTTCCAATTTAATTATTGTAGTAAGCATTTACATACTTAGGTTTCATACGTTTTCTGTCAATAATAAGCTAGCCTCAAGAATAAAGTAGGCAATTGTAGAAGAGTGAGGCCGCTCTACGATGCGTAGTCTCCTCCCTACATATTCTGCTCTACCTAAGTGAGGTCTGGTTGTTGAAAGGAATTTAGAATTGAGGCCTTTTGTTGAAAAGCAGTTTTACTTAAAGTCTGTACGCCTATCCATTATTAAATACCGCGCAAGTAAGTTGTCACAAGTACCATAATCAACTATCGATAAAAGTAAAAAATAATAATAATTTACAAAAACTTTTAACCTATTAAATATTTATTCAGCTTACACAAATTAAACGCACGTGCGCGTCGTTTCGCATAGCACTAAACATGTCTACCCAATTATATTTACAACTGCTGTGTGACCTATTTTTATTTTTTACAAGTTATAAAAAATATGAGCCGACGATAAAGTATTTTGATCTTTGATAAAACTTAACTGCTAAAACGTCATTGAGAACGCCTCGAGGCATGAGCCCATGATGACTGGATTGGAAGTGTTTCTAGGGATGTGTGTAGTGTTGCCAGACAGGACACGAGGTGTGTGAGGGGTGGTGAGAGGGGAGCTGCGCGCTGAGGGGCGGGGGCGCGTAGTACGCGGGGATGAGGGCGGGCTGCCGCGGCTGCAGCTCGTGGTAGTCGGGCCCCGGCAGGTACTGCTCCAGCTCCGAGTTGTCGGGCGGCCCGTCCGCCAGCAGCGCGGGCGAGATATCCGGCATGCCCGCGAAGTCGATCTGTCCCCTGTCCGGGGAAGGCTCGCGCTTCGGCCTCACCGCTGTCGTCGGCTGGGGCTTGCGCCGCCGCGGCTGGTACTTGTAGTTGGGATATTCCTTTTTGTGTTGCGATCTCAGTTTATCAGCTTCTGTGATGAAGGGCTTCTTTTCCTCTTCAGTCAACCGTCTGTTAAAGAAGGACAATATTATAATTTTATTAGGCAGGTGTAGTAAATACTAAACTATTACAAAAGTTGTAAATACATAAATCTATTAAAAACTTTTAATGGGTGTAAGCTAGTAGGTTGGATGAATGTAAGTGGTATGTTGTATGTAAAAAGAAACTTTAGTTATGATGTGTGGAGACGTAGGGTCTACGCAAAGAACAATCCTTAACTTAAACTTTAACAAATCTATTTCTAAGATTTGTGAATGTCTTCGAAAACCGTTATGTTTTTGTACTACATACAGAACAGTTTATGTGTGATCTGACACGCACTTGGCAGGTTTTTATACGTGAGTGGCAAGTTTCGAGTACTGTTGCGATAGGAACACCGCGGCTATCACCAGACGCCGCCGTCAATCACTCTAGCGAGAGGCTGCTCAATGTTAATCACTTAACTTGATCATCTTACTAGAAAAATCCTTATAAATATGATAAATAAATAGATATTTATTAAATAACATTTTATATCTGAAAGTTATCGTTTTTTTTGTAAATAATGTGTTGAAACGGATATATTGATTTATTTTCTTAAAAACCTTTTGAAACTTGTCTTTGGCTACGGGAAAAGTTTTTTCCCTTTCGCTTTACATGTTTCTTACAGCTTACTGAGCTTACGCACATTAAGTGTATTATTAGGTAAATCGACAACAGTTGGAGCAAAAAACGGACTATGGAATGCGATTTCCAGTTTTTCGTATGCCTTTATATTTGCGACTGACAATCAATTGGATTACATCTTCGGTTAATCTAGCGCTTTTTTGACCTTTGACCTTGCTTATCTACTTGATCGAGATGGAATCGAGCAGCGATCGTGATGACAGTGTAAGAGAGTCCACCAATCACAACAAAGCAATCAAGCTCGCTTCACCGACTGTTTTCTTTGATGATTCGAGGGTTTGCTCGGTTTCTTACAGTATGAACACGACAAAGAGTGATGTGCACGTATCAGCTACAGCGCGGCAGCGCAGCGTTCGCAAAGTCGCGTCGCGTCGGATCTATCACTCATTTTATTTAAGTTTTATTTATTAGGCAACAATTAAATACTAACCAAGATTAACAACAAGTTGTAAAATAGATATAAGTATCAGTTCGTGACTATTGTGACTAACTGCGTTACAAATTATATATTCAGATTGAAATTGAAAAGAGTACAAATACACTTATTTTTTTCAAAACAATTGTTACAACTTTCATGACGATTGAAAATTTGAGGTTTTATGCGAATTTGAGCTTTTGACCAAAGATTTAGCAAGAACCTCCGTGCACGGCCACTGGTCGCCCTTTAAGTTGCGCTCTCGTACCAATTCCAAAGACATTCTATTCTCTAGAGTATATGATGTCTTTGACCAATTCATACTCAAAGGTGGAGTGGTTCCCGTCATCTCGCGTCACAGCTCGGACGCGTGCGCCTGCCACCTAGTGCGCGGGTGGCCTACGACAACTTGCTTTTACGAGCGTTGAGCACTTAGTGCTTATTCCAAATGTTCTAATATTGTATTTAGTTCGAAGAATTCACAATGACAGATGGATCCGTGAACAACCTTACGCTGCTTTGTTTAGCTTGACCATAATCAAATATTTTTAAGCAGGCGTATAACATATGGGTAACCTGAACAAGTATTCAAATAGAAGCTACATATGCAAGAATATTAAATGAATAATAAATTTTAATGTTCATAATCTATCAAAACAATACATTTTTGTTTTATACTATAGTTAGTTTCGCTCTACATAAGTTTTGTGAGAGTATTACAATGATGATGAGCCTCTACTGCTAGTCGATCGTCTCCCTGTTTAATTACCTGTCTTATTATCTACAAAATATGAAGAATGTGCTTACGACCTACAACAGATAGATCTTGGTGCGAATTCGTTTCTCAATTTTCTATTTGACTGAGCGGTAAGCCCGGAACAGTTAGAGATGTTATCGCGTCAGTTAGCGGCGATAGCATTTTAATGAGTAAACAATCGATGCACGCCGCACTGTTGGATGCCGCACGGCGCACGCGCAACGACCGCGGCCCGTCGGCCAAAATACCTCTACACTGTACATTCATCTACCTTAGTTTAAATGAGGAATGTAGCAAATAGTCGAGTGGTATACTTTAAAGCGTTTTAATAATTGAACCTTGAATTTGGGTAACTGTTAATTACAAAGTGAAATTATTCGTTTATTCACATAACATTATTTTATAAGTTTATACAACGACAGAATTTAATGTTACAATGAGATAAGCTGACAAGCTTACAAAAACCTTAGATAAAAAGTGATTCTGTCTCTACTCTTAAAATTACTATTATTTTATATTTAAGCTATTCTTACTCTACTCTGAAATGGACAGTAGGCCTTTAAAGTCCTCTATTCTGATGTTGGTATTTTTGTTTGCAACGATGATGACTTGTACAAACACATCCTAGTATGCCAGCATGAAAGTCCAGCCTGCCTAGAGTTCACTACATACAGGAGACTTATATTTAACGCATCACTTACACTGTTATGCTGTTACACTTCACAATGATCTCGCACAATTTTACGCCCATTTTCAATATTGTATCCATCGAAGGGTTTGGATAAAAGAGGTGAAATCGAAAATACTAGATTCTATGTAGAGACTGTGTCAAAATTATATCTCTTTTAAACAAATAAATCGCTTGATAAAGAATTTAAAATGATCGCTAGGTATTTAGGGTTCGATTAACTTACTTCCACATAGTTCCAAGGGACTTGCTAAGTTCTGCGTTGTGTAGCGCCGGCTGTTGTTCAGAGAGGCGCCTGCGCATCGCTTGTGCGAATACCATGAATGCGTTCATAGGCCTCTTCACATGCGTGCGACGCATACACCCTCCACCCCTGAAACAACATTACAAGTTAGATATTGCGGAAAGAGAAAACTGCTAATAGGTTCCTATTTTTGTATCATGAAAATTTCTAAAAAAATAATGATAGGGATCAATCTGTATTCTCCAAATTCTGTTATAAACAAATAACGTCCGTTCGTGTGTTTAAGTTGTTAAAGAACTTAAACTTAAACTCCTATTGAAACAAAACTCCATATTGACATAAACAATCTGAAATGCGCACTTGAGAGGGCGCGGCTGAGCGCTACTCAAATTGGTTTAGCTTTCGGCGCGCGCGCGATAATTACTAGGTAACCAAAACCATCAAGCGTCGACGACGAAGGACTATAAAGAAAATAAATTACGATTTACCCTTTATGTACCGCGCAGTAAACAGTGCCTGCGCCCGCGCAACGAACATTTGTAAACAGCCAAAGTGGCGCGGCCTCACGACTCACGTCATTTTACGCTCGTAAACATCTCTTATTTTATTACTTTTTTATTTTCTAATGCTCCGTTCGGGTTTCCTTGCGATCTGAATGCTGACAATAAATTATGTTTTTTTCTTCAAACACTGACACGCCACTAAAAGTCGATCGATTTCTAACGGATTACTCTCGGGAAGTAATATGAGGAGAAATAATCACCTCCCGCTTCGGCGAACTTCAGCGGTTTCCTTGTTTATTACTCAGAACCAGTTCTTATAATGTTAAACATTTTTATTACACTCATTCTAAACCGAAAAATGAGTGGATGAATAGTTTTTGACATTTCTGTACTCGGAGCTTTCTCAATATTTAATAGTCACCACTATTCAATAATTACCAAAAAATATGAAAAGACTTTTATGCAATCTCAAAGGTACCTTATAAGAATTATGCTTAATGAATAAGGAGAATATTTGA
Source organism: Trichoplusia ni (assembly GCF_003590095.1). Lineage (NCBI taxonomy): Eukaryota > Metazoa > Arthropoda > Insecta > Lepidoptera > Noctuidae > Trichoplusia > Trichoplusia ni. The sequence goes on from NC_039492.1 coordinate 8,245,602, forward strand.
CAATAATTAAAGGATACACAAAAGACGGAGTGAAGTGAGACGTATACAAATGGTTGCTTCCTTTTTGTGTAACAGTTTGAGTACTAGTTTTTGCTGCGACAGGACCCACCGCGCGTCCTCGCCATCTGGTTAGTAACATCGCAGCTCCTGACAATTACAGATAGTAGATGCTCCTGCTTTAATTGCTACAAGTAACATCATGTACTTAAAGTGGTGCTTGTGATTTATATGGAACCCTCGTGATCATAAATGTTAGGAATTAATCTATACTTGATGTACAAACTGCTGTAACAATTAATGGCGGAATAAACACGACGCGTGTCGTCTTGAGTTTTTTCAATGGATGTAGTTCGAAAGTATTCGAGTTGCAAAAAAAGTAAAATTGACAAAAGAGTATACAAACTAATGGATTAGTGAGAGCTTTTAAAATTAAAATTACAGTTTTTATTTTTCAAGGCATTCTGATTACAATTTTAGAAGCGACAATCCTCTGAGCAGGTAGGTATTATGTTGTATATAGGTTTTGTTCTTCAAACCTGCGTTAAAGCCATTCAAATTTCAATAGCATTGGAATTAATAGACATAAACTATTGCGCCGTTAAAGTTTTTATTTTTAAACCTAATAGAACGTCGTGTCACAGTCACAAAAAGTTTTATACTCGTGCGCACAATGATTTACAGCCAGATTTCACAGTGAACCCGTCGCTCATACATCTGTATATGTATATTATATATTATAAAGTGCCGTAAGTATTACGTGCGTATCTACAAGTGCCTTGGGTATAAGGGCACGTGGTTATTATATCATTACCCAATCTTAGTTAAGTATGTTTTTGTTTCGGCCCAGACGGTCTCTTTTGTGTTTGTGTTAATGTTAGCGTTATTTAGAAAGAGCCGAGTTCATGATTGTTTTACAAATTTGAAATATGTCTAATATTAAATTAGGATATGGGTGGATGGTTAGACTAGTTAGGTACGCTTAAACCAAAGTATATTTATAAAGGGTCTACAAATATTTTTTCAGCATATTTTGACCGCACATAATTCATGATCAGTTGCCGACTATACAATACAAGGTAATTTCAGTTATGCGGCTGTCGTCAAATAATATGTACTTCATTATAAACCAACAGGACGCAGACCTGTTGGTCGCTCCAGGTACCGCTGGCGGGATATGGTGGAAGCGGACCTACGTGAAATCCATGCCAACAATTGGCAGGATACAGCGGAGGGCCGCACAGAATGGAGAGTTCTCGTTTCGGAGGCCAAGACTCACTTCGGGTCGCTGAGCCGAGAAAGTTAGTTTTTTAATTATAAATTATCTAAGTATACACTTATCGTTAATAAATAGTTTGAGATCAATTTTTTTGCAACTTCAGCACACTACCCAAACTTTATCACACAACTAAGATGGCATGAATACTGTTATACTAATGGAAAGCACGAATGTTTACAATATCTAGTACTTAGCTTTAAACGACTGGTAAAACATTGACTTCAAGATCAACTCTGTGCCAAACCAATAAGGTTATATTTCGTACTTCATTGTAACTACTAAAGTGCGTTCGACCATCGCTCGTAAGTCGCTCCTGTGGCACGTGTAAAATTTGGGCCGATAGCAAGTATGGTAACATCGTTATTTTTATGCTTAGGCATGCTTAGTGTTGCTTAGGTGTTATTAGCTATTGTTTAGAAAAGCTCAGCGACCGAAACGGTGGAGGCCGCGCATTTACAGTGATTGATGTGTCAAAACAAAGATATGGTTACATTGGTTAAGGTAATACTAGTATATACTGTTCTATTGTTATTACTGACCAAAACTAAAGTTTGTGCTAGTATAATAAGAGCAGCTTACAGTGTTAACTAAAACATTTGGAAATATAGAGCTTTGAATAAGGTGCTTTGGGGCAAAAAGGACAACAAACAATCCTTGAGCAATAATATTGGCTAGAGTAAGTTTTAATCAAGTGTTAAATAGATAGGTACATAATTCGACACCAACAGCTGTTAAATTTAGAAGAACTAAACCAAACAGAGCTATGATTATATAGCACACACAAACTGGAACCGATTCAGGACTTTACATGGAACGCAACGTTTTCTTCCAAATTTTCTCACTCTTCCATAGCCCTTTACATTATACAAGTTTTTTTATTTTTAAACTTTCGCTTTAGTACTGTGACGTTTTGCCTAGCGAGGCAGGTTACGTGCACTTTGAGGCCATTGGCTGAGGAAGTCATAAACAGAGCAGATAGCTGTCATCTGTGACGAGCCCGCCCACGCTATTTCTGCTTTTCAGTGTTGCGCCGTCGCAACCGCCCGTCATACTTAGGTATTAGTATGTTATTACACATAAATTTGCGAACGGAACATGCATTGGACAGTTCATTTGTTGCAGCTTTCCAGTTGCCAGACTTACATTTAATCTGTAAACTACTTTCGTTCAATAGCTGCGACGGAAACTGACTGAAATTGCTTTCTTGTCCATGTATGATGTTTTGCAGTTAAGTTATTGTAAGTTATTCGACGAAAACAATGTACTTAAGTATGTTGATCTTAATTCAGAAAGGAGAAAAGTTTTTATGACTCTGATATTTGATGAAATAAGTTCAGTGTCATTTATCTATTACTTTATGCTTTTGAATTACTCTTGTACTCATACTTTTTGATTCTTGCTTATTAAGCAGAGACTGATCTATATGTTTAATACTTTTTGTAATTTCATCTGCAACTTCATTCTGCATCCAACAGAACAATAATTTAAAAAATAAAATGAACATTTTCAAGAACATTCCGAACCGAGCTACGTCGAACCATGCCTAAATGTTTACATTAAAAACGACACTAAAATAGTCCCCCAGACAGTCGATCTTGAATCTTTATAAACATCCCCCGACCGCAGTTATCTTTACAGTCGATGTAACAACTGCCATAAAACAATTAATGGCGCTGTAAAACGCTACGGTAGCCGAAACATGATTTTCAACATTATTCTACCACTCGACTGGTTTTTATCTGCACCTAAACGAATAATTACCGAGTGATTAGATAATGGGCACCTGCTCCCATCCCTGAGAAAATTCATATCGTTTTGAATAGGGGTGTCGCGTACTATCAATACTGTGTGAAGGAATTCAAATTGTTTGATTGATTAGGGGACATTTTCTCACAGAATTGCTTGGTAAACACTGGGGTTTTACGGAATTATCATGCTCTACATTGAATTCCGATGAAGGGTGAGGGGTTCTAGGTCTGGGAAATGCAAACTGTTAAGTACTTACTACTTAGATACTTCTGGCAGTTATAGGGTGCCTATCTAATATTATTATCAGCATTCCTTGGTAAACATGGTTATCATCATTTACTTTGATGTTTTCGGATACGTGCTAAAGTGATCACCTTTCAAGTAATAGTTAAGTGGCATATGATATTGATTTCCGCATTCTCATGCCCCAATACGTTCAGAGTACCAACATGCAACCATAACTATATGAAACCTTACTGCTTTAACTACTAATTAAATTTCAAAGATAAAGGCAAAACATTCATCTAAATTAATATAGGAAAGCGTAAAAGTTGTGCTTGTACTTGGTGTAAATCGGTACTCATTATAATACGTTTACATAGTTAGTGCAAACTAAATAGAGACAGGGCGTGTCTACCTACAGATGCGCCCTATTTATAGATGATAAGCAGCTCTGGTTCCGCGAATCCGATCCGATTGGCCCTCGCGTCCCGGAAGTGGCAAGATTCTATCTTTTGCCTTTATAAACATTGTCAATTATACCGTTTTTAATTAGTTTTGGTAATTCAGCTTTGAATAGAGGAACAAATAAAATAAAGAGTTTTTATTTATTTCTCTGATTGTCAGGACAAAAAAGATAGCCGAGTGGTTGAGGTCATTACGCCAAAGTGTCTGAAGTGTCATTCATGAGATCGATCCCATCGTAGGACAATTCTGGGTGCCTTGTTGTGTTTTGTTGAAACCCTGCGAAGGATTAAAGTTACTATTATACGATGCAACGACTACATTCTCACGAAAGCTACTATTAAAAGAATTAAATTCCTTAGTGCAGAAGTCGTAAAAAAAGGGATTTGGTTTTTATTCATTTTTAAGTTGTGAACTTCGTCAGAATTGAAATAGTAACAATTTTCTGGTTATGGCGAATGCTCCTGAGGCGTATCTTATGGACTTTAAAGCTGGAGTCTTGACAAAAGTCAAAACTACAGCTGACAATATCAAAACATTTCAAAGTCCTTGACTTACATTAGGGCGATCAATTACCGGCCAGCCATCGAAGGGTGACAAGATGCATGGGAACTGGCAACACACATCTGTGTCCACAAAACACTGATAACGTCCACTCGGCCTGATATCAATAAGTAAGTTCTAGTAGCTCAACTACGTTACATTGGCAGGGAAATGCCTTTTATTGTTGTCTTGGCTATCAAAGATAATTCTATATGATTGAGCTTTAGGTGTCAGCCAAGCTTCGCGGTAAGTAGTCAAGGTACTCGGTAGGTTTAGCAGATCATGTTTTCATCATTGGCCTAGCCTTTTCCCAACTATGTTGGGGTCGGCTACCAGTCCAACCGGTTTCAGCTAAGCACCAGTGTTTTACAAGGAGCGACTGCCTATCTGACCTCCTTAACCCAGTTACCTGGGCAACACGATACCCCTTGGTTAGACTTTTTCAAGCTTCTGACTACCTGTAACGACTGTCAAAGATGTAGGAATAACAGCTGGGACCCACAATTTAACGTGCCTTCCGAAACACGGAACAAGTGGTATTGCTATTAATAAGGTAGTGTCGTTATAATTGGAACCCCAATCCTCAGTGCTACGTATTTTAATGTAGTACTCATAAAGATTTTGGATCAGACATATCACATCGTTTCTTTGTGCTCTTATTTGGAAGTCAGCCGTAACATCTCAGTTTTGGTATTACATATTTATGAGCATTATACGCGTCATGTGCGCTGATTGCAAGTAGGTTCTATTCACATAACTTCGTCAAATTGAGAAGGCAAACGTTGCGTAGAAGGTATCGCGAATAACGTTTAGCGAGTGGTGTGGAGTACATCATATGCGCGCGGTAATGAACCGGTGGCCGGGCTTCGGTCGGTGCTAACCGCGCACATTACCGGAGCCACGCTAACCATACACACGGTGCCGGCCAGATTACACTCTGTCAATATTTGAAACTATCCCGGTCCGGACGGCAGCTCCCGGAACACTTGACGCGATGAACTCATTCTAAACCGCTTTATTTGCTTAGTAGTAGGTACCTAGGACTATGCACTTGTAATCCGGTGAATGCAAGTTTATTATTTTATAAGTTATAAGTTTCCACTACAGTCTTTGCTATAATTTGTGAATAATAAAGTGTCGTCCCGTTGATTATTTTCAACAGAAATGCATCATCTTTGAGTAAGTTTTAGTAAAAGTTATGCAATTACAATAAACAACTTTTTTATGAGCTTTAGGTTAGCATAAATTCGTAATGATAAGTTCTCGTATAATATGGGAATACAGAAGATATGTTTTTCAACATTAGTGTTGCCATGTAATTCCAACGTCCCAACTGGGTTTTATCTAGCCGACATTCTAATTGCTTCTGAGTACAGAAAGTAATAAACGTCTTATCCTGTACGACGCCGACAACTCCAAAAAGTTTGATTATAAGTTCAAATGTCAAGATGTAACAAGTGCAAGAGGGCGCAAAGTGGCCGCGATGCACGGCCTCCTTGCTGTGGCTGTACAAACAGGGGGTTGCGGGGTTCCTGGCGAGCGGCACCTGTGTGCGACTGTACGTGTTTGCGCCCCCACTTACACAGCAGGCTACAATCACTGCGCAAACCCACGGGATGTTTGCTCGCACCGGTGAGATCAACGCAGGCGAGGAAATCTTAATCTGATGCGGAGCTGTGAGCTTTGAACTCACTAATTTTTAAAACAACTGATGTGTTAGTCTAGAAATTTTATTGATGGATCTGTTTATTAAGGTAGACAGCTTTGCATTAACCCTATCAAGATTTTTCAATATGAAAAATATATTTTATTTACAGTAAAAATATCTTTTCAGAATTGAAATAAGACAATAATTACAATAACTAGTGTAAGCGAAACCAATAGGTTCTGCAATTTCCGTTTGACTTAAAAAGATAAAAGATTTTTTTTTTTTTTAGATTTAGTAACCTCAGAGAAGCTTTTAATAGTTTTAATAAGTTGCTGTAAAGTATAATAACGGAACCGACCCTTGAAAACTTTTTAACAAATATTCCTATTTCAATTGGTAAGATTCCCATAACATTGGTGTTCGGTAACAACAAGGTTTCCTCGGAGGTTCGGGGACTCCCTGTCGCCGCCGACGGCTTGTAGCGACAAAGATAAGCTCCCCATAGCTATAGTGAGAATGTTTGCGCAGGCGTATTATCGCCACGCCATGCGGAAATAAATCGGTACTCGGCAGGAAGGGAACACAACAAATATTGTCACTCAGACGAAACTCCGCGCGGCGAAAGATAATCAAAATTCAGTAGTTATAAGACAAAGGTATGAGAATCAAATTGGTTTTGATCCAACTGATTTGAGACCTATCTTTTGAGGAACTGGGCATACGAATAATAGTTCAAAAATGAAAAAAGTAGAAGTAGTAAAAAAAGTACGTCTCAAAGGTGCTTTCCAGAAACAACTACAACACGAAGCCTCAATCAATAGAGTGTTTGTCACAGACAGAATGTCGCCCAAAAAAATCGATGAACCAATATAAATAAGGAAAGCTCTTTAGAATATGAACTTTATTCAAGTCACGATTTTTATTGAAGACTTTTGTTCTAATGTTTCCATCATAAATTCACTTTGGGAAATAAGTTTAGGTGATATATTTTTATGTCAAATGAGATTAAATCCGGTAAGTATATAGATAATAGATACTACTAACTTGTACTTAGTTTGGATAAATATTCTAATCACAAGACTTGGCTCTGAGTAATAAAAACGCTTATTGGAATTCCGAAATGAAAGCGCACCATATATGTAATACGAAACTTGCGAAATATTTGAGTACTTAAATAATTAATAAATGTAAGCCTTTAGAAATCTTACAACAGTTTGGTTAGTAGAATTGTATAGAAGTCCCGAAAAGGCGCCGATACAAGAAGCCGACGCAGTCACGCGGCTGATAGGAAATTAATAAACAAGGAGATAATATAGTGCCTATTCAATTAGAGGCGGTAATCGAGTAGCATTTCATGTACACCGCCCATCTGACCCCGGGTCACCGCCAGCTAGATTACTCTATCTTATTTAGGTATTTAAGTATAACTAATTACGGAATAATTCATGTGTACGGGGTCACTTCAGCAATAAATAACTCTTGATAAACAAATGGGCGTTTACAGCGAATTAATTGTGCTTTTATTATTTATTGTCGTTACAACTACATCTAATAGGTATATGCGAACAGTATCTGTTACTTCAGTTTAAATTTATTATTTGTAAAATGAAACGGTTTTATTCAATCAGTTTTACTCCGGAGCATATGTACCTGCCGTCAAAACTTTGTTTCAAAAACCTGATATTCATTTCTCGAATGAGGCATGACATGGCATTTTTTTGTTGTAGTTCTTTGTGGTTCTTAGATTATCTATGAAAGTAGGTGCATAGTTTTAACATGCCCCTCCGGTTCTGGCTTAAAAATTGGTACGATTCAACCCATTTTAGTGGAGCTACCAACAAGTAGAGCCAACCTTTCCTAACAACTGTGGTTTACCTACCCTTAGGTAACACAGAAGTCTGGAAATGTCTATTCTGGCATTTTTCTAAAGCTTTAGGCTGAGAAACGTTGAATTTTAGGATAATTTTTGCGATGCGATCTCAGCTCCTAACATGTTTTCTATACTAAGTACGTATTTAGTAAAAGCTCTACTGTGCTCTGCTAAACTCTACTTTATGATTTCTTCCTGACATACTACCAAATTAAGTGCATCAAAATAATCTATAACAATAAACAACTTTAATTTTTAAAACACAAGTTTTTAGCCCTCTACGGACATAAAAGTGACTTTAGCTGATCTGGCTTTAAATAGGTAATAAGTGATTGAATTTTTTAGACTTGTGTCCAAAACTTTACAATATTACTGGGACAAACTCTCTGTACCCCATGAATTGGGATAGCTCATATTCTCAGCCTAGCCTAACTATGTTGGAAACGGCTTCCAGCCTGCTTGGCTGAAGCAAGTTCCAATAGTTACAAGAAGCGGCTGCCTTTCTAACCTTCTCAACCCAGTTACCTGACCAATATAACTCCTGTTATTTAATTTTATTTAATAAGTCAAACAGTTGAAATTTTCAAAAATGTTGTATTTTGCTGCCGCTATAGGAACAAATACTTATAATACTAAAAATAAATTTAATATTTTGCGTTGCAAAATACTTTGTAGTCGCGAATCGGACTCGCACTTGCCGGGTTTTGTAGTTATCAGTTTGTTTTTTCGGACTGAAGAAAGTTATTTATGCAAATGTAAGCGGTGTCTGTCAAACATGTTGTATAGAACCAAGAGCTACTGCTACATATTATTATTATCAAGCCTGCGATTTCAAAAAATAATTTTGACGTTTCATCATTATCATCATCATCCACAGCCTTTATCCTCCCACTGATGGGCATAGGCCTCCCCTTTCTCGTACCAATTTCGTGATGCATAAGTATTAGTACTATAAAATTGTATTCCAAATACTAACACCCAGAAATAATTTGAAACAATTTATTTACTCATGAAAACAAATACATATTTCAACCAAGTAAAAATGCGAATACTATCAACATTGTGCTTAAAAACACTTTTATCCAAATAACAGTCGGCTCTTGTTTAGTCTTGAACTGCTTATAAAGTATATAAATACCAAATATTGAAGTACTTTGTTGGTAAGGTTTTACAGGCGACGAAGATCCGCTCTACAATATGCTTACGTAGCCGTAAACAGTACAGTTTTCAGTTTAACATTCCTTTCGGAAACGGAAAAACGGTTTTATTTAGCTCACCCCGTTTGTTTTATTTATTATTTATTCTTGGGCCAAATTTAGTAATTTAATTAGTTATTATTTCCCGTAATAAGGATCCTGAGATACATTAATTTCTAAAAATTGCCACCTTTCTCCTTGTTAAATTCAAGTTAAAAGCTACCATTCTTAATTTTATTTTTAAAAGATACATTTTATTCTTATAGAAACGTAGAATTGAAATAAATCGAATAGAACATCTTTCAAGTTAATTATTATACCTAATCAAAATAATTACATTTCTTCTATAAAACACGTCACTGCAGTGAATATTATTTTATACCCACGTTACTGCGTAGCAAAGTGCCTAGTTGGCGTAGCAGTTTATTTTAGAAATATTGCAGCTTTTAACCAAACGATTTGCACATAATTTACTAACCCTAAATTAAAACGAAAAAGTACTGTGAGCATAAAACAATAAACTGTAAACAATTACTCACCTCGGTGGCTGCGGGACTATACTGTCGTAGTTAAAGGTCTCCAGTAATTTTCCTACAGCTTCATTGATTTCAAGTTTGTCGCAGGGTCGGTCACGATCATGCTCCCAACTCATTGTTACCACAAACTTCAGTACTTAATTCAAATAATCGAATACCGCGAACAATTTTTTTAAACGTCGCAAGATGAACGCGCGTGCGGCCGACTCGCGCGCATAGACTATAAAGAGTTCCTTATGCTCTGCGCATAACTATAAAAATGTTTGACAGAAGGGGCGCGCGCGCCGGCCGCTGATACGTCCGACTTATATTTGTTTACTTATCGATTACTCATTATGTTATTGCTTATAATGTAAACAAAGTTGAAATGTAGTAAAATTCCTGCCAATTTGATGATTCCCATTTTAAGATTTTCTTTTATTGACCCGCGAAAATTTAACAACACTTTCTCGAGAATTTAATTGAAACCAAATTAAAATATGCAAATGAATGTAAAATACCCAATTAATATTAACAATATGATTTTACTATTAAATTATCATAGTCTTATATAACAGATTCATATATGTACTTACCACGTATAATAACAAAATACATAAAAGTAAAATTAAATGAAACTCCTGCGAACAAATTACTTTAAAGAGGAAACAATTTTTCCGAGTTTTCCCTTCAGCGGCGGGAGTGGGCGGCGCACGCGCACTGTAGCGCCGCCTCGCCCCTCGCCATTGGTTCGCTCTGCCGGCCACTCTGACGTCATAGCGCTCGGGTCTTTATCTACGTGCTCAGTGGAGAAACTGCCGACCCGTGATGTAAGTTCACGTTCAATACATATACAACTAATACACACACATGTCTGTAACACTGTCTTTATAACTCATCTTAAATCTCCTTCTAATTGCCCAATGTCTTAGATGTTATGTGGTCCACAAACTCTTTCATTAACTTTTGTAGTAGACAAGTTACTGGTTTCTACGGTCAGGTCGATACGAAGGTGTTACACCAAGTTCCATGATCGACGGTCTACTAAAACATGCAATTAGTTGCTTATTATTGTGCCTTCCACTTCGTAGCAATTATCGCGATCTAATTTTTGTACCCACTTCACGCGATGGAACCGCTAATTGAGTTGTCAAGGTACATGGACTCTACTTACACTATCGTGGGTCAAGTTAGCATGCCTGTGTTTAATGCTAAATTATGTTTAATCAAAATCTATTGATATCCATGTATTGTAAGAAAAAAAATATCCACCATTTAGTTTGGGGTATTACACCAAATAGGAATATCTAATCCCACCACAAATGGCCAAGCCACATATTTTGACTAAGGTTTTGAGTTTGTGAAGTTAGGCCTTGTAGAGTTAGGGCGTGTAGTGTTAGAAGCTTGGCTCTACATGAGATCTGATAACTTTTTGACAGTGCGAGTCATATGGGTTCGTCTTGGCAACATTTTACATGAAAATGTTTTTGGTGGGATTTCATTTCTCTTTGTAATTTGTTTGTAACAATTTTTTTCTGCTTTTTTTTGGGGTGTATTTCTTGCACATCAGAGGCGCCTTTTTTATAGCCCACTCTCATAATAAGTTTTAGATCAGATTAGACCTCTAGCGTCAAAATTGAAAATTACACGTCTCATACAAACTCCCATCCCCTAGTTTAAGGGCTTGGGGGATGAAAGTTACAAGTTTTATATTTTTTTTGTTGTTTTTGTGCTAATACTAGATTACATACAAAATTTCAGCTTTTTAGGATTAGGAATAGCATTATGAAATACCCTAAGAATTTTGATGATCATCAGTGAGTCAGTGACGAAACCAGCGTTTTTTAGATATAAATTAAATCTAAAGTATAAAAGCTTTGTAATTAAAACTTTATATGTTCAATAAGTCCGCTATTGACAATATATCCCGAAAATTTTCTTGATCTAGCATAATCCAAACCCATGTTATGAGGGTTCAAAAAAACGACGAAGCGCTTCGGGAAAAGGTAGGTGCCCTGCGCTTCGCTTGGCTCGTCTTGGCGATACTTGATACCGAATGACTAAAAAATAAACTGTTTAACGCTACGCCTGAAAGGGATTTCTTGAAATATTTACTAGAAAATTTCAAATGATTTTAGTTCATTAGGTAGGTACCTTCTGTAAATTGTTGTAGGTTTTCTTCATATAGGTACTTAGAATTTTACGCTTAATTAACTTTTCGCACTAGTCTGGTCACAACTTCCTCTGGCTAAGTTAATGAAGAAGGCGGTATGTTCCTTAGAAACACTTTTTGAAACCTAAGCGAGTTAAATACCTATAATTGCATAATGCGCAAGGGAAATAGGTATGTTAAATAGGTAAGTAATTATGTACTTGGTATTCTTACTTGAAAAATAATAGGTATTCTAGTGACACTAGGTCGCTGACAATACATAACCATTATAACTATGACCTTAGCAATATGAGAATTAGAATGGGGTAAATTACCTACATTTTTATGGCACCTAAACTAAGCAGTTACCTAACTTTTTAATTTAATGTAAAATAGAAGTTGCACTTTATACATAGGTCCATATATTTTATGGTATGGTAACAGCGTTAACCTGTTTAATGGTACAAGTATTATCAAAGGGTTGTTTCAAAACGTTTTGCTATTTGGTTACGAGAATTAAAAAAGGCAATATGTAATTGTAACCGTAATACATTTATAACCGTCTATGCAAGCAAACCCAGAAGATGATAGACAAAACCTGCCTAACATCGATAGATACCCGTATGCCGAAAAAGTAAAGAAAAATGTTAGGCAATTTAGAAAGCACCATAAAGGCAAACTCGATAGGAATGTAGTGAACGCAAAAATATGATGTCACAGGAAAAAGAAACAAATCTGGTATTTAAGTAAATTAATATTATCAAAAAATATCATAGCGTTCCAGGTAATCTGCCTTATTAAATGAAGTTCAATGAATGAAGAAACAATTTTTGAACCTTTAACGCGAATGGGTCATATTTTACTTATACTTTTGATTATTAACAAGTGAAACCCTTAATTCATTGGAGTCAGCACAAAAATTGCGGAATGGAAAGGCCAAGTTGGTTGTACACCATTTATAATCTGTAGTAGTTTCCGGCCGGCGTTTGACATATTGTCTCAATTGTCTGACATCTGACAGATGACGCCGATTTTAACTCTAAAGTTTGGTCGGAGATTTAATTAATTTACAAACAAATATTAATTCTTAATACTGCACATAATTACGACGAATACACTTAAATACTAAGGCTGTTTATATACATTAGACTATATTAGAGTAATTCTACAAGACTGTATTAGTCTATAAGAAAATGAAAATTGCAGTTGAAGGATGCGCTCATGGTGAGCTTGATAAAATATACGAATGTATAGAAACCATACAAGCAAGAGAAGGGTTTAAAGTTGACTTGTTAATATGCTGTGGAGACTTCCAATCGGTTCGTAATCATGAAGACCTAAAGGCTATGGCCGTACCGGACAAGTACCAACACATGTGTTCATTTTACAAGTAAGTATGCCAATATTATTATTACAAGCACTGACAAATAACTCTATAAATAGTGAACATTGAAGTCTCTTATTTATTTACGCATCATATTTAAAATCAAATTCATGTGAAAACAACAATGTTTTGAAGGTACACTTTGCAACAAATTAAGTAAAGTTTTATAATTTCAGGTATTATAGTGGCGAAAGAAAAGCCCCCATACTGACAATATTTATAGGAGGTAATCATGAAGCATCTAATTATTTACAAGAGCTTCCCTATGGAGGTTGGGTGGCACCCAATATTTATTATTTAGGTAGAGCTGGTGTTGTCAAGTTTGGCAATCTGAGAATTGGAGGTTAGTTTTAAAACATATTTTTTAATCTACCTACCTTTGTAACAATCACTAATATTCAGAAAAACATAAATTGTTGTCAAAATATTTTACTTCATAAGTTTAATATCCATATGTATATAAAACATTTCATTTACAATAATGTTACTACTGTTAACCTGCCTCAAGTTAATAATAACTGTTATTTGTTTCCAGGCCTGTCAGGAATTTATAAAGGTCAAGATTATCTGCAAGGCCACTGGGAATGTCTTCCTTATTCACAATGTTCAATGAGGACAGTGTATCACATCAGATCTATTGATGTTTTTAGATTAAGTCAACTGAAAGATAAAGTTCATGTTATGCTGTCCCATGACTGGCCAAGAGGTATCACTGATTATGGTGATACAAACCTTTTGTTGAAGTATAAACCATTTTTAAGGTAATTTAAATAATATTACTTTGTTTACAATGAAAATATTGCATGCATATAGTCCACACTATTACTACTTAAATAAATAAATAATAATAAAAAAAAATGCAGAAAACATCACATACATTGTTCTGAACCCAAAGTAAGTTGCTAATGCACTTGTGTTATGGACATGTTTATCAACATGTGTGAAAGTTTTTCAGCAAGCATTACAACGAAAATCAAATTTATTTATTTGTTAAACATAGGTGGTACACTTGGTGGAAAATTACATTTTAGTTGCACTATGTTTCACCTTGGAAGGTATACAAATATGGTTTGACTAAAATAAATAATTTTTTTATTAATTTGTATTTTGTAGCTTTTATACTACCAATAAGTCTAAGTTTTTTTTCTACAAATACATTCATATTTAATGCATAATACATTGCATCATTTTTTGAAAATGCTTGTTTATAAAAAGATAATAATTTTAGGGAAGATATAGAATCTAACCAGTTAGGCAGTGTACCAGCAATGAAACTACTTCACACTCTGAAGCCAGACTATTGGTTTGCAGCACATCTGCATTGCCAATACGCAGCTCTTATTGGACATGACAATGGAGAGACAAAGTTTTTGGCATTGGACAAATGTTTACCTAAGCGGAAACATTTACAAATTCTGAATATCTCCTCCGAATTTGATGGCGATATGTGCTTGAAGTATGATGAAGAATGGCTGGCTATACTGAAAAATACCAACCATTTGTTAACTGTGAAAAATGTTAACATACATTTACCTGGCCCTGGTGGAAATGAGAGGCAAGTCATTATTATTCTAATACTCAGTATTCCAAATTTATGTGACTATGATTTACATTCTTACATTGTTGTTTTGTGTTCTAGGTATGATTTTACACCAACAGAGCATGAGAAGGCAAAAATAGTTGAAGTACTTGGAAGTGTCATAATTAGAGGAGATAGTTTTGTAAGAACAGCTGCTATTCATGATCCCAACATGCAAAAGGTTGCACCAACAGTGCCAATACTAAATCCACAAACAGTAAGTTTGTGTGAGAAATTGGGTATTGATGATCCAGTGCAAGTACTTATGGCCAGATCAGGCCGCATAATGAAAGAACCATGTGATAATGGTTCAATCTGGGAAGAGCCCACACCGGCTCAAGTTGTGCAAACACCCCAGAAACCACTGAAAATGTCATTACAACTCCCAGAGCCAGTTACACCTAGTGCAAGTGAAGTTGCTCCAAAAATTTTTTCACCAGGGACTACACCTGTGTCAGACAGTTTAGAAAGTACCTTCGAATGTAAAACACCAATGTCTGGTGGTCCAAAGAAAACTTTCAAAAGACGCAATTTATCAATATATAATACTCCAGAATGTGATGAAAGTAACAGCACTGAAACTAGTTCATTATTAGATTCTGATAGTCCAAAATGTAGTAAATTGCTTTTCAGAAAGTCTTATGAATAATATTAAATTTCTATTTTGCTATATTGATAAGCAGAATTTTATAACTCAAAAATGTAAATGAAATTTAAATGTAGAATAATGTGCACAGTTTGGTGTCATAGATTTGGAAATTATGAGAAATTTTATGCTCTAATGAATAGAAACAATTTCTAATGCACTAAGCTAAGCAACTGTAGAAGTTAGAATATTACTCAGATGTAGGTAATAAATAGACTGTAGAATTATTGAAAGTAACCGAAATTGCTTTAAATAATGGTAATATTGGGAGTGCAATGTTAGGTAAATCTATAAGAGTAAGATGTTGAGAAAAAACCATTTGCAATTTGAAATTGTTCAATCTACATCCTTTTACCTAAGGTCTCATAACAAATTACATTGCTCAACAGATCAGTGTAGGGGTAGTAATAAAATACTTACCTCAAGAAACTTAAAAAATAAAATGCGTAATATATTTTTTTAGCTATGAATTGTTATATCCTGATTAATCTCCAGTTCTAAATTTAATTTAACCATTGTTACAACTGAAATTTTAATCATATGTTTCTCTACCGGTATAGGACTATTCCAGTAATTTTTGCAAGTATTAATTGCAGATTATACCTTTGAATGACATGGGTATGTGTGATTGAATGACCTTTATTTAGTCTTCTATTCATACCCAAATATGTTTATTTTTTATATGAAAGAAGAGTGATGTGTAATAAAAAACAAATGATTATAAAATTAACTTGATCTTATTTTTATTAATATTTAATATGGGTTAGTAAATGTTCTTTTAGCTGTGGCATATTTTTAGGCTTGTATGCACATTGGTTGCACTGTAGTTCAGTAGACATTAAACTTTTGTGTAACTCGGGAGACATTTTCTTAATGCATCCATTTTCTTTTAATTCTTGTAATATATCTGAAATATGATATGAACTGTAATAGTAGCTTGTGACTAACATGATTATATACAGTACTTTTAACATTTTTACTACTACATCATGAAATAAAAATAAAAATATATTTTATAACATTGTGTTTCAATAATAGAGTAAAACAATTAAAAAACGTTCTTAAAAGCAATATAAATTCTTAAGATAAGAATAAGAACTTATGTTTAGTCTATACCTAATAAACTTTTCAAGTACTTCCTTTAAGAAAGGACACATGACATCAAATAATCATAATGGTCTCCCACTAACCTGTATATGGCCTAAAGAACTGAGTTGTGAAACTGTTGTAGTGTACTTTTGTTTTTAAACAAGGTGACACCATATCTGTGCTGATTATGTGCATATGCATCCGCTGCATACTTGGCACTGCGTGAAAGCCGGCTTTAAGTGGTAACTCCACATCACTTTGTATTTCTTTGAACAAATTATCAAATTCTATTAGGAGATCAATATGTGATTTGTCTAACTTATATATACTGCTTATATCGGCATGAGACAATACTAAATAATGAATTTTTGCTTTAGGATATTTATCTTTAATTACAACAGCTTGTTTAGTTTCTTTCGCTATACTTTCCGGGTCCTTCATAGAGTCGAGTAATCCTAAAGACCAATGTTTTGCTTTCTTAGTATTCAGGTTTGCTGCCATAACTGTTGAGCTTCTTTTACTCATTTTACTCTGCAGTAAATATAACAAATATTCAATATTTTTTATGAATTCAAACGAAGTTTAAATTCAATGACATATAATTTGACAATGACACTATGGCATGACAGCTCTGTAAGTTGACCACATTGACAACACAATATGGTTGCTATTATTCATTAAAATAAAATGAGGGTCAAATAAAGCAAAATGATCATTTTTATTTTTGTTTATTCCTAAAATTCAATAAATTACTTATTACACACTAATTAGTCTATATTTTAATACTATTCATGTGACAGTCATGACTGAAAAAAATACTAAGTAATCTGTAAACAGTAGGACTTACGATTTTTCAGTCATAAGTTTAATAATTTACTATGTCTAGTCAATAAATTAAATTATCATTTTCCTATGGTAACCTAGACTAAGAAAAAGTTTAACATTTATTCAAACAAATAGAAGTAATAAAAAATAAGCATCCAATTATATTTGCATTTTGATACTAGCAAATAATATTTGCATTTTGATACTAGCAAATATAGTGTAGCTTTAATTCTTCGGCGCTATTGACAATATCTAAATGTTTAAAATCTTTTTTGATTTAGTTTATTTCTCGTGATTGATTCGTATAAATGAAATATTTTCGATGTATTTGTGCTTTCAATGAGCCTAGATTCATACTGATAACTTTTACGTCACTGGACTGTTGGTCGCCCAGTATACCCGGAATCGGGGAGGGAGTGGTGTGCAAGTTCTCTTAGAATTTGCTCAAATCCTTTCCCTGATGGAGATTGAAGGCTACTGTTTTTCAGCATCGTAGAGTTGAGCTTGGTAGCTAAATAGCACATCTGCAAAAAAAATACTTTAATTTAAATACTTTAATGAATTTAATAAAACCAGCTTGTGGTTAGACGTCTCTTTGAACCTATTTGTTTGCTATTCGAACTTGCAAACATAAAGATCAAGTCCCTAAAACACAAAACAATGATATCTGTTTGTTAGATTGTAAGTAGGCAAGTGTTCGACATAATTCGTATGGTCTGTAGTGTAGCTATTATAAAGTTCCGTCTTTTACTTACTAGCAAAGCGGACATGAAGAGCAGTGCTCCTAAAGCCACAGCCACCATCATGGACGTTGCACAAGTTGCTTCTAAGGGAGTTCTGTGGAACAGTTCTCCTGGCATTACTACTGAATACTCCAAGTTTTCTTTAAACCGTGTGAAAGGAGTTGAGGAGTTGTCAGCTACTAACGCCGAACTTGTAATGTTGTGGTTGTGAGATGCCTCTGGCAGTGATCTCCTCCGACGGCCGTGACCTGGAATATGATTAGTTTAACATAAAAATCTTGCAGTATCATATTATTATCACTTCCGGGTACGTCTGTAGGACCTTTACCTACTTTTTCTTGTTATCGTTTTCTGTTGTTGTTATTTAAAAACTACATGTTCATCCTTCGTTTGTTATGCAAACTAATCGTTCTCATCAATGACTGTAATGAAAATATTTCGTGCCACACAGGTACCTAAATATTATATCTACATATCTCTGCCTCTAATGTCACGGTATTATAAACGATGTAGATTGTTTTGAAAATGCAGGCGTAATAAAGTTCGCTTAGCTGCAATATTACCTTTATATTGCCAATTACTCGGTTAAAAAAAAAAGATTACCTGAAGGTTCAAAGAGATCCAAGCAGTAATCAGGTTGGCAGTCAGCGGCGTCCATACATGCTTTAATTTGAGAATGAATCCAGAGTGTTGAGCGCTCCTTCATCGAAGCTAGCAGAAATGCTTCGAAGTCTAGGAACACCTCGTTATGCCTTTCCCTGTAGCGAGCCGGCTGGTGCGGTATAATCGATGCAAAGTCCCGATTTCTACAACTGTTAAAACAGTTAACATTAATTTAATAAATAACTTCGTACATTTTTGGTAAATATGAGTTTTACAGCGAACAAAAAACGACATATTTCTGAAAACGGCAATTTAATGTTTTCTCCTTATCACTTTTGCAGAAAGAGGAGTTTTTATTACGCGTGAAATCAATTTATAATAACTCGTTTTTACGGATAACAAAGAGGTAAACAAAAGTGTGTTTTTTGTTCAACTTGCCCGTCTTTGACGAGCAGGACAGCGCCCGGCGCGTGTGGCCGATCAGGGTCAGGCGAAACAGCCACCTCCAGCAACTTGATGTGCCGCCACGCCGAGTCTGGATTGATGCGCGCACGCAGTTGTAGCTTCGTGCCGATCGGTACAGCCTACACGGTTAACGGTTCAATTACCCATTTTAAAAACATAAAAAGTTTTTGAAAGGAAACACGTGTTCCACAACGTTGTTTTTTGGATGTATCCGTTATTTATAACTGAAAGTATTTTTTTGGGATGTTGATTTCTTCTAATGTTCGTTTTATAAGCCTATACAAAAACATTACGAAAAACTTGAGAATAGGAAAAAGTACAAAACCGTCAATAGATTTCTCTGATTCAGAATCAGCCTTAATAAATTAGCTACTGAAGAGTTACCTCGTAGAATCACTTGAACGCACTTTTGTTCAATATTGAAGCAAGACCTGGTGAAGTAGAGATAACAACAGAACGTACACCAGTTACCTGATCTACAGGCAAGTCAACGGAGTGGTTGGTGTGTCGGGACACGGGCGGCGCTTCCTTGTACAGCGCCACCTCGTACTCCAGACGACCTGGCGTCTCCTCTACCACTCCCGATACGCGGGCGCCGTGGGGGCTGTGGACGAATATTAGTTGTGGTATGTGTTTATTGTTTATACCTACATGAATTTATTCATATAAAAATATAAATATTCATAAATAACCGCTCGAAAACCTAAAAATGTCTGAACTGTGTCACGCCAGCTACATAAAGTTAGCTATTTTAAGAATGTGATGTGAAAAAGGAGCTTTCTAACTACACTCAGAATGTTTATCTGAATGTGATCGGGTTGTTATTCAAAGTCATTAACTTACAAGCTTCCAGCGAACCCCGCCGCTTTGTTCTCAATAATGGTGGGCTCTGGAGGCTTGCACATGATGATCAGCTCCTGGTCCGACTGCATCACCACGCCCGGGAACTGGGGGAACCACACTCGTACGTGGACGAAGCCCTAAAAACAACGTTATAGTGTTAAAATCGACGTAAAAATAATCCAATTTATTAGGTAATTTGCGCGTGTAGAAACATGTTAAAAACATTCAAAAGAAGAAATGTAAAAGCTAAAGAAAGTTGAAGTGTACCAGAATGTTCAAAGATCTGTAAAATACGAACCTACATTCGCAAAAGTTGTTCTTTAGTAGTACCAAGGGCAACTAACAAATGTGTTGTTGCATTTGTAGTCAAACGGGTTACCCAGTTAGGTAGTCGATCAGTAGGTAGTATATACTTATGTGGGTAGTTCCCCAGACCCGCATAATATTCTTGAATGTCAAACTATTTAGAACACTACGAATGCATACTTAAATGACACTAACACTAAATTATTATCAAGTAATGGGAATGTTGCGAGAGCAATTGATCGATTAGGCACAATTTCAAATAGAACCATTAGTTCTTACAGATAAAACAATGTAGAGCTTCCGGTAATGTGGTCGTCAACTCGTCTGCCGAGTGACTTATTCTCGATCCGTAATCATTACCAGCTCTGGCACATTAAGTTACCGTTTTTCACATACAGCGGTGTCATAGCATCTGGTAAATTTATTGCTTCATGATTTACACACTACTAAAGAGCAAAAACAGTGAAAAGATATTGCCTACGACATTGTTACAAGATACCGCAGTTTTCCGATCTCTTCAACCTAGAACTAGATTGATTGACACAATTATTACAATGTATCTAGTATAGCCTAGTGCATTGTATTCAATCGATGCATTCCCATATTGACACGTGTTTTAGATTTCTCTTTACGGCAATGGCATACCGGTCTCGGTTGCCGTTTAATAATATATCAGCTGACTGCCTCGTTGTGTGTAGGCCACTCGCATACTTCTTACTGTTAGTAACGGAATACGTTATTATCTTCTGATGACAACATCCAGTGTGCTATGATTACCTACAGCGCGTCTGCTGTACGAATCTCGACGCTTACCCGAAGAACAATAGCACTTTTTCGCACGGTACAACACCCAAATAAAACTCTCGGAAATATGCTAACGACACTGTAATTTAAGAATGCTTACTGTGTTACATGGTTGTTCCAATTTAACGACGCGAAAATTTGTTAGAATTAGAATATAAGGTGATGCTCACTGTTATCTAAAAATGCGTGACTACGGTGAAACAATTTTTTTATTGCCCTATTCTGCTACGCAATCCAAGGTGAGTGCAAAATCTCAATTTTGAACTATTGCATCATAGACTGCCCTATCAACATTTACTTACATTTCGTTTGAGCACACCGCATCTTGTGAAATCCGTGATCCGCAGTCTGTAGAGCAATCCTGTGGGGTCCTCTGGCTCTGGCCTGACTTGGCAGACAGGGTCTGTCACAGGATCAGTGGCTCTGTCGTCGGCGAATAACGGCGCTCCACGGAACCCTTCCGGCTTCCTCAGTAGCGCTGTGACGGAATCCCGCAGACCAGAGCCGCCGCTCGCAAACGTGCATTGGATGTCCGTTACTGTAGAAATCGAGGTAATAAATAAATTTCAATGTGTAACTTTCAACACGACGTTGAGACGAAGTTTCTTACATTTCTACAGCTATTGCAGGGCAAAAATATCTACTTGTATCCGAAATCGGATTCGATGGCGAATAGTGGAAGAAGTTAGATTTCAGATTAAAGTTTCCGTCAATGATTTGTGTGCCAAATCGATAGATCAAAGCGTTTTTTTGTATGTAAGTATTAATACAACATAGTATCGCCATCTTCCCAGGCTAGGAAGAGGTTAATTGAGCTCAGAACGCAGTACTTATCGATACGTGAACCTATTCTTGATTCAAACTTTGACCTTGTAAGTGACTATCAAAGTGAAGCCTCGACACAGATATCAAGATCCAAGTGTTAAATATTATTAAGAGAATAAACAACGGTAAACACTCACCATCGTAGTCTTGTGCGAATGCTGCCCGGAACTGTAACAATGAGCATTCAATTTGTAGGAAGGAAGACTAACACGCCATCAAACAATTAGGAGGTTAATTGAATGCAAGTATTGTTAGATACATATAAATTTCCTTTCACATTGTGTTCGCGAACACTTTGGGTCTTATCATGACTAGATCTATTTGGGCCTTACAGTAGACTCACCTCAGCGCTTGTTTATCTCAATTATTCTGTTGATCCTTACTATTGTTACAATGACGGTGTATTTATCTGATTATTGTAATTATAAGATTTAGTTCTTTGCTAATAGTTGATAGCTACGTATCATCTTATTTTTTAAAAATATATAGGTACTAGTAATAACTGTTTTATTTCTATTAACACTTTTTCATCGTGTACCTTCATTGGGCTAGTGTCATGGTTAGAATGTATACTTAGATGTAGCTTTATGACAGCTTTTTGTAATTGGGAATGGAAAAGACTTCGTGTGTGTGTTGTGGTATTAAGTTTCATAAACCTAGTGAGAGAGTTCCACATTGTAAATGGAAGCATTACGCGGCCACAGTTTTTATTCAAACCAATGTTGTTGTTACAGGAGGCATATTATTTATAGTGGGCAGTATCTTAAGCGCAGATAATTCTAGAAACCAGTTTAATGATAGCTTAGAGGCTATCAAAGCTGACCACAAATAAAATGTTTGCCATTATCTTACGGAAAAGTTGGTCTGATGGCGATTTTATTTTTAATGTTTTACGTGATCGTGATCGAATGTAACACTACATCATTAAAGTTTAGGTATTTTAAGAAAGTTTTTAACATAAATGTTTATTGGAAAGTCCGGTAAAAGCTATATTGTTTTTAGACAAATGGAGTTTGACTAAGTCTTAAAAGTAGCGTATCAATTGTTAGTACTAACACGGTCGGGATACTTAATTTTAATTGGTTAATAAAAATAACGCAATACGAATTTTCCGCCATACACAATATACGAATAGATAACAGCAGACAGATATTTTGAGCAAAATTACAAAAAAAAAATGTGGAATATCCTATAATTGTTTTCTGTAGAGTTCGTAAGCTTTATTTAGCTTATTTTTAAATAATGGTATACTTTTCCTACAGTATCGGCCGAATAGAGCAGTTGAAGTGGATTATGAGTGTGGTTGTGGTTTTGGAAATGAAGCGAACCATACCACATCATTTGGTCCGTGAACGTGAGGTCGGTTAATATGGCGTCGTTGAAAGTAAGTCGATTTTATAGAGTTTACCACGGTTCATGCTTCAACTACTTTGTTATATCGTGAATCTTTCGGTATACATTGCTGAGTCAATACGGGTATTTTAGATTTCTTTATTTTATGGGTACTCAGTGGATGGTACGTTATAAAAGTGTGTCGATCATGCATACTTTTCGGCGAAGTACGGGGGTCATTCAGATGACCATTGGCTCACAACTTCGTGCGGAAACGTTGTCGGGTCCAAGATATAATCTCTCACTTGTATGTAAATTTCGGTACAGACTGTTAAACGGTTTTTTTTTTAAAACGGTTTTCCTCTGATTATTGGGCGTGAAGAGTTGTTTCGGGGAACTAATTGATTCTGTGTTTCAAACGGTTTCGTTACAGCGATGTCTGCTTGAATTTTGATCAAAAATGAATTATTTTACTTACGCCTGCAGGTGCTCTGCCGGAGTTTTACTTATTGTACCTCATTATAAGGAAGTTAAATAATTGTTGACAGTAAATGTTCAGTTGCCTTTCTTAACGATGTTGTTTAGTTAAGTTTTTGACTCTTTCAAGGGTTCTGAGGAGCAGACGTTGCTTTCATATTTCTAAGTGCCTATGTCCAAACTTTTGAATGATATCATTCTAAAGTTCATTTGTATTTGTGAGCGTTAATCAGAACTTTCAGTCATTGCTTCAAGTAACATTTTTATAGGCAGAAGAGATGCACCGTTCTACCACATATAGAGAGATGATATAGAGTAAAGAGTCATTCAATAAGTCATGCAAAAGCTGAATGTCCTTGAATATTATATTATTTCTAAGAAAATCACAGATTTCGATGTCGGCTGCAAATGATAAATTATTAAAAAACGAAATACGAAGCATTTGATATGCGGAACCAATTAATTTCTCCCAAATTAATAGTAACATGCACTTTTATTATGCCGCTAAATATCTCGATATGTTTAATATACATAGGTAAAATCAGGAATGAAACCTGTACATGTACAGGTTTAATGCCGCATGAGTCATAATTAATTAATTAACAATAACATTTCTAACGATAATGTATTTGCAACTACTATTAATAAATCTGTAATAATGCATCGGCATTTTGGTATGCAAGTTCCATATGCCATTTGACATATCACAGTGTCGATCAAGTTGTTGTTGCTCAGCGTTTCCAAAACTGAGCATTCGGAACAAAAACAAATGGTCATCCCTCACATTTATGACCTCAGTAACCGTTAGAGACGGATGGACAGACAGCGAAACCTAGAATTAGATTTTTCACATTATCTCAATATTTAGATACCTTTTAAGTAAGGGTGTTCCTGGTACCTCTGAACCTAGGTACTTTACATTTTGCTTGATTTAATCATTGGCCATAGGTACTGAAAAAGCATTAAAATAAAACAAACAAATTTTTATTAAGTACGTAGACTAGGTACTACGAACATATAAAAGTAAAATGAGTTTAGTAAAAGTCGCAACCAGTACTAAAAAGCCCATGGACTAAATGATCGCTGTATCCGTCTACCTTTTCTATTAACTTCATCCTCATCACCATTAGTTTTCAATATATAACTCTCTCGCAATTAAGTACACAGTGCAGTGTGGAACTTTCTTCTTATAATACTCGTATGTCTGAGTAGTTTGCAGTATCTAACAAGTTAACACTTCCTTAATTCAGAGATTAGATGCGGTCGCTCAGTCCCACGGTACCTTATCGTTTTCCCAGGGCAGTGCTATTATACTATCTCTAATTGGCGTGTTAAACAGCTCGCGAGTCAAGTGTAATAGGTACTTAAGAAAGTCATCATTTTCCGTTTTAATTTATGAACTGCAATTATTTTAAACGAGTTGTTTTGTATGTTGGTGATTAACAAGCTATTAATTATGTTTCGTGTTTTAAATGTGTCAAAATTTATTTAATTAAGTTGTATTTAACGCTGTTAACAAGATTAACAGGTTATTTTGATCGGCCGAAAAGCTAAACTATGTATTTTTATCTAAAACCAGTGTTTGGGCAAAGTTCACTTCTAAGTTACTTAATTAACTTTCAAAGCATTTAAATTAAGTGTGTTTTTCATGGAAAAGCTGACGAAAACTTACGAAAAGGACGTCAATCATTTTATTATTTCCTTATCTAAATCTGTTTGAATATTAGTCACAGTGGTCCTAATTCTAGGTAGCTGAGACGCTTGATTGATTCCAAACTAAGGTAAGTGACCCAATACTTCATAGCTTGTAGCTGTTAAGTCTTCGCAAATTAATAAATAGTTAAGTTAAAAAAAAAATTTAGCTTACATTAAAAAATACATAGATATGTATAGTGTGTAAAGTATAGCTGCACTAATGACTTTACAAATATTGAAAAAAGTGATTGATTAAGTAATATGGAAATTATAACAGTTTTCCGCTACATATGTATTAGAAAAACTAAAAATCTCTGATCGGTTCATAAAACATGTAATAGTGCTTTATCTACACTTTTCTATGCCAGCACCTGTGAAGCTCATCTACCGTTTACCCTGCGATTTATTTGCTATCAAGATTAATGTTTCAGAAACGATTACGAAGACATTTTTATGAGGATAGTGCACTGTTAAATACAATGCAGCTACGTCTGGTTGGAGTGGCCAGTCGGCCACTAAAGCGTGCGCGCAGCTTCTAACTCAAGTAAAGCACGCATGCGCAGAACAGATCATCGATCCATCGGTTGTTCGTGAGGTGAGTAACCGCTATAGAGTTGTTACAATTGTACTTATATTAATTTGATTTCATTCTTTATGAGGTCCATCACTTAATTTATCGTACGTGTCTAATTATAGCAGCAATAAAAACGTGTGTTATTATTATATTTGCGGCCAAATTCATTTAATAATAGACAACCGCTGCTTTTGTACTTATTTTAATAACATTATTTCTGGCGCTATTGTTAAGTTTAATTGCATAATTAAAAGCAAATAAGCCATATTCATTTATTCAATCTCAGTTTTAAGCTACGTATAAAACATGTATGAAAGTAACTAGTAAATTTTTAGCTTCAATGCATTTCACACCAATTTTTTCTACATTTCTAGTGAGAATTTCACAAAACTAATCCGCGTGAAATTTATTTTTCAAAATTGCTTTTATCTAAATGCTAAAAAGGTTAAACGGTTTGAAGACAGAATATTTTAGCTATTATATTCCACGATATCGTTATTACACTCTATGAAATTGGCCTTTAAGCTACTAGGCCACCGGTTGCTATTCTCATCGTAAATTTTGAATTTGGATTTAGTTAAAAAAAAACCACACACCGCGTTTTCTTTTTTGCTAATTCGCTCCAATTTAGTCCTAATCGACTTTTTTCGTTGTTACTTTTACTTTCGCGGTATAATTTGCTACTTACATCCAACAAGTGCCTTGTTAAGATTTTGTGCTCTTGAATTTTAATAATAATAGATTTGAGCATATCTTTCATGTACCGAATTAATTTTATGTGTTTAGACAAGCTTTTGCAATTCTTTTCAATCTGTATTGTGTAGACCCAAAATCATCCTAGATAGACCTAATTGATATGTAGGTACTGAAATAACTATTAATAAATAGTCTTAACCTCTGACGCTAAAAGAGGGGTGTTACAAGTTTCACGTGTCTATCTGCATTTAAACAAGTTTTGCATTTAAGGTTAATTATGTGCGAGTGTTCTTGCTCATATTTGTTAAAATTCGGTGGAGCCGAAGTAAAGTGGTGTAAGAATTTTTAAAGTCTATAAAAGAAGATAAAATAATTATGAGTATCTACTCAAACTAGCTATAAAGAGTCCTATTGTTTAGAGCTTAGAGCGTAGTTACAAACAAAAGAAAATAGGAACTTGTTAAAAGTGTTGGCGCCCGCCACGTGCCCGCAGTGAAAGTTCCGAGGAAGCATCCTTCGTTGTTTTTTTGTTTTTCTAAGTAACCGAAATTTTATTAACGTTAAACGAAACGTCGTGAAAAGGAAAACATCACGATTAGCTTAGTTTTTGTACGATACAAAGCGCAAAATGTGAGCATTATTCTTCGGAGAAAAAAATCTTAAACCGTCGATACAATAAAAAAGCCAAATAACTGTATCATGCCACACAAACTTTTCTTAATGGTTCTTTTAAAGGAAATTTGTTGCCAGTTTTAATAAATATAATCTGGTAATTCTAAAAAGTAGAGCGTGTGCAATTCTTTGAGAACAGGAGCTCAATTTCTGAATACTTCGTGTGAAAGTCATTAGCCGTAAAAACCAAATTTACGAGCGATTTCTAAAATTCTGAATTTAATCTGAAACTTACACCGAGTGATGTTAACACTGATATGAAAAGACCTTATTGGTATACAAAATATTGTAGATTAATGTCAGGGTAATTTGGGATATACCATGAGTACAACAATGTTTGTAGGTGTCTAGAAAGTTTGCAATTTGTGTTTAATTACTAATAATTTAATGGTAAATGTTAAACCTCTGACAGGACTCGAACCCGCGACCTCAAAACTTGTATTTAATAACAGTGTTAAAGCGTTAGTACGTAATAAATAATTAAATGATAAATTAAGAACTTTATTATGTTTGAGTTGAAAAATGTGTGTTTATAACCCTGATTAACCCTCATAAACACTTATTTATCAACCAGAAAAGAATCAGTTACCAATAACTGACGGACCTGGAAATGTTGAAAACGAATGTACCTAAGCTGCAGGAGTTAGATTTTTATACAAAAAGGAGAGCTTTACAGATAAGAAGAAAAATGCAGACCGTTGACGGTTTGTCCATCATCGATAGGTCACATCATCACCAAGTGATAAAGGACGTGGTAGAATGTTTGTGTTATATGAATTCACTTAAAGTAACATGTCTACGATGACGTTATGTAAATTTATGTCCCAATTAAAAGTCAATATAATTATCGCTTTAAAACGGTGATGGAATAGAACTTTAGGGCATACCCAATGTTTTTAAGCACGTGTTAAGCTTCGTCAGAGCCGTATGGGGAGTTTATGATTGTACATTAACAATATTATTAAAAAAACGGTCAAACGCGATTCGTATTACAGATACTGAAGGTTCTACACAAATGGAAATACGAATATGAAAACGATTCTTCGATCGATTCCTTTTTTGTTACAGCAGCAACAGAAAATTAATTTGTCATCTGTGAAAATTTCAAATACTAGGTATTCAACTTGATCCATATACCTCTGCACTTTATTATAGTCCTAACTTTGTATTAGAGAGATTATGTAGAGCTTTCCTATAGAAGAAAACTTGCTTATTATCTGTTTGTATATCACTATTCAGTTTTTGAAATATTGATATCAAGACATTTCCAGACAGAGTAATTGAGTTTATTGGTATAGTAAACTATAATGTGGGTCAGTTGGCTGAGTTCAGCAGTGGTTGTAGCTTAGAGCTCATTACAAACACACTATTTATGATTATATTCTCGTAGAAGCAAACCGGATTCAAATATAACTTGTCTTCAATGCTCCAGAATGAGGACGAAACATTCAGATTTTAGTGCACTAGGTAAAACGATTTATAACAAATGGGAAAAGCCTGAGCGAACATTTATTTTATCGCTTCCATATAGACTTTCTACACAATTTTTCTTATTAGAAATGGTAGTAAAAATAATAACCTTGAGTTATACGACGTTTTGTTTAGGAAATATATTAGTTCGTAATAAGTATGAAGTTAAAGCTTATAAACATACCAGTACGAGGAGCACGAGAGCGCAGTCGCCGGCGCTCGTCATGCTTGTGGTCTGGCACACTCGAGCGCGGAGCCAACCGTTAATGCTATCTGCCCCGATTACCTTACTGGTAGCAATAAAAAAATACGCGCAACAATTGGAAGTAAATATCCAATAAACAAATCACTGTTGTTACAAAGCGCCAAGTTTTATGGTATCGTCACTGCCACTGCGAAAGTTCCGAGAGCGCAACAAGTGCCGGTAGCTTTTCCCGCGTAAGTTGCGAACGATTCGGTAGCGGTGGTCGTGGTGCGACTGGTTAGAGCGAGCCGCGTGCTGCGCCGGTGTCTCGGGACGGGACTGCGCGGTGCCGCGCTCGGCTCGCTCCGTTGATGATGGTGGAACAGTTAACCATAGTTGGGGAGGGAACCACCTGCTCGCCTGTGTCTTATCGTTCTCACGACACGATCACCGAACCGCCTCAAACAATCTCGTGATCTATATAGCTGATTGGCCTCGGATTATTGGGAGAATTGGGCTCTGTCGGCGCGCTCATTACCGTGACATTCGCGCGGAGAAATTGCGCCGTACCTGCCTACCTAATGATTGAGTGACATTTCGGTGTTGCGGCCGGCATCAGGTCATCGATGTTATGTTTGCTTCGCCATCTCCGCTGAAGACCGAGGTAGAGATGATCTTAAGATAAGATAACTAAATAGCTTTATTTCTGATCGAGCCCACCGGAGCTTTGATGCGATATAGAAAGTCAATCAAAGTAGTAGATGGGAAGTTATTGATAATTCATATATCAGATTTACCTGAATACAGTACCTACGCAACGTTTATATAATTCGCACACTTTCGTTACTAAATATGTAGTAAGGACAATAACATTATTTTACAGGATATGGATTTGCTTGAAACTTTTCTAAGTGTTTTGAATGTGATACTTAGTAAAGTAAACAAACGGCCGAATGATTCAGATCATTACAGAGGCATCGCGAGGAACGAATTTTGATAGTTTTTCGGTAGATTCGTTCGGTGATTGACCAGTTAACCGCATCTGATGACGCTCCATTTCACATTTAAATTATAGAAAAAACAACACTAATCATTCCGTAAAACGTTTATTTAAAGTCGATAATTTTCCCACGTAATGCTTTGTTAATTCAACATATTCTTTGGAGAGTAAGTGAATTGAGGCTATCCTCTAAAGCGCTAGGTAGGTATACTTACATACTAGTATACTTCGAGTCAACTTCACCCGCTAATGGTTTGTAGACTAAACATTGCCATTTTTTCTGTTTTTTTAGCTGTTTTGCTCTACATCTTAAATACTGTGATGATAAACAGCTTGAATCTTTTGAAAACTAAAATATATATTTAAACAGAAGATTTTTTATACAATGGCTGTTCTGCATAATTCAGTTCACTGATCCTACGACACATTTAAAATTGCATGTAGATATGTAAATATATCGTAGGATATGAGGTAAAGACTCTTTATCTTCTCTTATTATTATACTTACCTATTTACGATTCTTAATAGCTACTTAGCAACACATTGGCTTTTAGCAATAGTCACGTACGTCGTTCACATCATAAACATATGACTAATGACGTGATAGTTAAGCTAAAAGGTATCTTACCTGACTGTGAGAATGCAAAATACTCATTAACACACAAATAAGTAGAGCATTTATCTTATTTTGTGATCTACAGCAAACTATTTTGAAAACATTTTGTTTTTCTGAGACTCAGGACGTAAATCTATAACAAAATAAAATAATCACGAGTAGGTATTTAATGGTTAAACTTAACTTGCATTATTGAAATCATCAATAGGAATTAGTTGTTTCACATTACTCTAGCTAGGCGCAATCCCTGAGGGTTGAGAAGAAAATCGATTTCTATCCTTAAGCCGGTATTAAACTCAATAGAAACATTATAGAGGCCACAAACTTGACTTTAAAAACCTTCAGATATTAGCGAAGCATACTAAATGTATAGAGCATCATAATTAATTGATAATTTAACTAATAAATCAATTCCCTTCGCACTGATGGACGTTGTTTTTTTTCTTAACGAGAAGTGCATTACCCGTGGTAACAGTAAGGCTGATGCCCAGCGGCACAAAAACCAGTGTATTCAACCAAGAACTCGCAATACAAACACACCAACTTTATCTAACGAAGCAACGTAATAGTCTTAATTAATTGCACCTCGTTCCCCGGCGAGGATGTATAATTATGAATTACTGACTTTTAAGATTAGAAACATAAAACTTCTCTTGGATTAAGTTTTTTTAATGTTACTACAAGCACGAGAATCAGAGGAAGATAATTACATGTTTTGATTACACACGAAACACAGTACTTTAGATGCCAGTAAAAGTAATTGGTTTTATTTTACATTATGCACATAAACTGTATGCTTTATCACTGTGTTCAGGTTTCTGGTGTAAGTTTTACGTGAAATCATTGTAATTTTATGCTACCTTACTGGCCCCGTTAATAAAATACACTTTAAATGTATTTTTTTTGTATTTAGCATCATTTTTAAGGCATTATATCTTCTAACCACGCGGATGAAGTCGCGGGCAACAGCTAGTTACTGATATTCCTGCTATGTATGCCACTTCAACACTAAGAAATCTCATCCCTGTGTACCGGGGGTTTCACAAAAATTCAAGTCAAGTGAACTAAGACGCCTGACTCAGGACTGACTGGATTCGTGGATCACACAAACGCGGGGGATAGGGGTCTGGCATGGTTATCTCAAGAACATCCATCAAGTAGCAATATACATAGATTGCTACTAGTCATCGATTTTGTGCAAAGCCAAACCGGCTTTATTCCATGTGAATTGAAGAAGCGACCGACGCAATTAATAAGTAAGAAATTGAATGGGTTTAATTACTTTTATTTAACTGACTTCCCCATAGCATTTGAGCGGCTGGTATACTTTTTACAAGCGTCTCTTGCTAATCCATTATGACTACTTAATCGATCTAATTGACACGGAAGTGGAGTGAAGAGTCAAAAAGCAAGGCTTATTAATTAGTAAGTAATTATGAACAGTTTGGACTGCAAAAAAAAACTATCCTGACAGTCTGACTAGAAGACATTTCTGGCCACGAGAGCAGCCCCGAGACCTCCTCAGGCCAGTAATAAAGGAGTGGGGGCCCCCTTAGTTCAAGTTATTTTCATTCAGTGAAAATTTTTTAGATGCATAATGTCAATAATGTGGGCTGGCCTAAAGTAATACGGTACTGCACGAGAGCTATTGTAAGCTATACCATATAAATAAACTTTTACTTTCATGTGTTTCTATTTTCATTGAAAAGTATTTACCTGCTAAGGATAAACAATCGTGAGATTTGTATAACTGTACACCACAGGGGAAATTAGAACGTGGACAATTATAACAATACGTAGAAGTTACTTCACGCAAATAAATAAGATAAGGCCCCGTATGGAAAGTTAAATTATGTATGTCAACATTAATTAAATACTCGTTATGTACCAAAGTTATAGGAAATTTAGTTGTCAATAACCCTCTATGATTTAACTAACACTAAACTTTCCCAATCTCAATCATCATAACTTTATCTAAGTACAATTTAAATGGGACGTAAAGTTAATGAATAGTTTAATGTTTTGCTTCTGGACTGCTTTTACTGGCGGCAATAACATTTCAGCACGAACTGTATTAGGACTGGTTGAAGGAAGGTACTTTGGGTGGTAACAAATAATTTATCCATTCATCGGTCACGCTTTCCTTGATTAATTTTAAATTAAATATCTGTTTTTTTTTTCTTACAGATACTAAATAGATTATTTAATTTTAAATGTGTTTTAAACTTGCCAAATTGATCAAGATTTTATCATCTCGTCGAGACTCTTTTATGACCAAATAAAAAAGAAGGTAAAATATGGTATTTATGGAAAGAAGGCTTGTTGTATAATTATGCTAAAAAGTAAAAACGTCAAAATGCATTCGATTAATAGAGCACCAGTTATAAGGGATGGAAGGAAGATACATGTTACATTGGCGTTTACAGTACATCTTGGCAAAATCCTAATTTCAACAGTGATCTTTATTGATTACGTTGATTTATAGACTGAACAGGATAATAAGAAAATAGCAACTGCCATGAAAAAGTACTTGGGACTTGTTTACAAGAGAAGAAATTTATCGCGACGGAATAGAAGACCTGCTGGGTCAGGCGGAGAACCAGGAAAACTGTTAACAAGAATAACGAAGAAAATCTCAATACGAAATCAGGAAGAAGACGAACGACTGAAAGGCTTTCTAACTCAACGCGAACTGTCACTGGACATATTTGTGGCCTTTATGCTAACGTCGCGGAAACGTTACGTTGACGGGGTGACGCGTGACGGCGGGACAGAGGGTCAATTTAGTAGTCAGCTGCGCACACGCAGCCGACGTCCGTCAACCTAACCCGATTGTGTTTACATACGCCGCTTTCTTACACTGGAGCTCTGATATAAGATTTGTATTTAAACAGATTCTGCAAATCAAATTGAGGTTAAGGCCTTGCGACTGCGGAAGAGCCTACCGTAATAAAAGGTTTGTTAGTATAGACCTTAACACTAAATGTAAACGGTATCATAGGATAAAAATAATTAAAGCTTCTAGTCAACACAGATGAGGTTGAATTTCAAACATGGTCATTTATGACGCAGGTCCTTGCTCTTGTATATATATTGGTTCTTCTGTCTTCAAAACTAATAGCTATTTTGTGTATTGCTAACTTGGCTGACAAAGTTAAGTATTGCAAAACGGGGCAACGGGGGGGGGGGGGTGAATTTCGCGTAGCGTCAAATATAATTCTATTGCCATTCATTTGACATTTAAGAATCAGGGCTCAGGTATCTGCGACGCATAAAGTCATTTTTTTATGAGATAGCTAATAATTACAGTCATCGGATCAATGTACTTAATTCCCAGTTCCCAGTTTTCTAACTCAAACATGAATGAAGTCACCCACAACGTTGAAAAAAGTACATTAGAAGCTACACCGATTACCCTGACCGTAATTTTCTTTAAGGTCTTATTATTTTGCACGTGTTAGGTCGATTAGGGCACGCATGTTCTTATTATAGAGTAAAAATAATGTTTTAAATTGTACAGGTCTAGCCGAGTTTCACTTTTAGAAGCAATGTTTAGCGACTATAAAATGTTGGTCACGCTCGCGTATTTTAACTTTCGTTGTGATCCTCGTTATTTTGGTTTGGTCCGAAAAAATATAATAAAAATATACATTATCATTATTAATGCTTAGAAGATGACTGTTACTGACGTACACCTACTACTAGTAGATATGATCCATACAAATATTTCCTTACAAAAAAAAAACAATTATTTTGGCTACACTAACGCCAGTCTTTGCTTATTCTTGATTTTAACAATCTTCTATATATCTTGACCTGGCAAAGCTTGCTTTACGAAACCATAGCTTAAATCAACCATACAAAATAAAATCATTAAACCAAATGATGTAGAGCTAGTAGCTAAAGGCATTGCAATAGCAGCATTGAAACAGTAAATTGTTGTAGAATATTATGTGACAATAACACCGCCGCGCGCCGGCCGCCGGGAAACGCATGGCACGCGCTTGTACTGCTGCCGGCGTTTTTGCTGCCATTACCTGCCGACGTGCGCTGCGAATCCAATTCCAAGATTTATGATTTACAATCTTCCGCATGCTATTGTGACACCTACTATGGCTACTATTGTGATGGCCATCCGCCGCCGCCGCTCTCCGAAATTGATCTCGTGATCCCAACAGTATGTGCGCCCGTTACGTAACAGTGTGTGGTAGTGTAAGTACATGGAAATCAGTAAAACCGCATACTTTGCACCTAAATACTCTATCATAGACTTCCTACAATAGCAACAGCTTAGTATAGAATTATGCTACGATTAAAATTTATTCATTTTGGTGCCTACGAGTATCTGTATTTTGGATGCAGTTTAGTTTTGGTTAATTCGATTCAATTCTTGTTAGTGCGTATGCACGTAGTTCATTAGTATCAGCCTAAACTCTACAATTTGTAAAGTCGAAAACACTACCTATGTACTAAGACTTAATAACTTGGTAAATAATTTCTTATAGTTGCTTGTTTCATACATGCTGTAAAATTAAATGACAAAGTATTTTCTAGCACCACTGAGAAATTTAACATCTATAGCTACAGATTAATAGTTGTTGTTTTAAATGATATTACGGTAAAATCCAGAGCACACAAAGCTCTCAAGTAATTAAACTCAAATCGATTACTCGGGTTTTAAAAACAAATGGCGGCTTTTGTAGTGCGTACGGTACAAGTTCGATGCCTACCTATCTTCTTTCTAATTTTTCACGGTGTACTGCTGATACATTTTTTTATCCATTTCTTGTCTTTATGCTTTTTTAAGTAATGATGCAGCAGATTTGGGTGTCCAAGAATATGAGATTATGCAAAAGATAGGTAGGTAATCATTTTAAATGCATGCATATCTCAGTTAAGAAAAGTAGGTTTAGAATTCAAAGGGTTGTGTTTGTGTCAATGACAAGTTAATGTTCTTTAATAGAGATGTGGGAACGCTTTTTAATTCCAAATAAGTGTATTAAACGATTTCGGACTATATTTCCCCAAATTTCACGGTTTAGAGCTTTTAAGGTCATAAAAACTATCAAAGTGTTTACTTCCGTTATCTAAAACCTTCAAAAGAATAAGCATTTGTCCAAAAACTGCTTAAGCTGTTTGAATAACGGACCGTTCACACGGCCATCCACCACGGATGACCGCACCTCATTTTGACCGGACTAATCGTAATTTCAGACTAGTACGAAATAGGACAAAAAGCAGAGGCCGGAACAAGCGGGCAACTAGTACAGCGAAAATTTGAATAATGACGATCTAGCGGAATGTTTTGTTCGTTTAACGATACGGTGGCTGCGTCTACGCAGACCACGTCACTCGTTCATCAGAATTTGTAACAGTTGCGTAGCTCGGAACATCAAATTATAATTATTTTAATGTGTTCTGAAGATAGCAAGAATACTCCATTGTAACGAGAGTCTTGTTAGTCGTATTTGACTAAAGTATGGCGCCATGTCATCGTAGTATCAATCGATTCTAAAGATACGAGTGTGTTGTACGAACAATTTGAGTGATTTCAGTTGTTATCATATAAAACACTAGGTCTCGTTGCTTGATTACATCTTAGCATCATACGCGGTTTGAAGGTATGGAGGTAGGCAATATAGTTTGCAGGCTGTATGAGGTATCGAGGAACCTCCCCGCTAATTGCGACGAATGTAGAGCATGCGGGACATAATGCTACACCGCGACAGCCCCGCCCGGCGATTGCTGCGCCGGCGCACGAGCACGGTGGTTAATCTAATGCCCGTGGCCGTCGGCTCTGCGTGCACATTTCACCATTCAAGCCTTAAGTAGTCGGCACGCACTATATGTTCATATTCATCATTAGGTTCGCTCTAGGTGACATAAAAAACTAGTCAAGTGCAAGTTCAAAATGTCGGTCAAGTGCATTAGTAAGTATATCATGTACAATAATGTATACTGCTATCAAGATAATAATGTTGTTAAAAAAGTTAATTTTATGCGTCTCTTTTTCTGATAATATAGTAACGTGGTGAGTCTTTAAAATAAAAGTATACGTTTTTTCGTGAACCATTCAACATGATTAAAAACCATTGAGATATTAAGTACTTATGATTTTTTTTTAATATGTATTCTGGTTCTGTGATAAATTGTATGGTCTAGTGACACGTTTACGATGATCTATTGAAAGCGACCGACAGAGACGAGGTCACAATGAAACGGAGATAAAATGTGTAAAATTACAATGTAATTACAATATCGGTAAAAGTAATTAGATGCAAACGTTGTTGTGTTCCATTGTTTCCTTTGGAAGGTACAGAAACCACATATTACTATCACAACTGAACTATACCCGATACCGTTAATAACAAGGCTTGTATCAATAATTGCAGCGAACTATTCTATAATTTCTAACTGTCACTTGATCGTTTCTTGGGACTACTTAGCTATTGTTGTAGGCATAGCAATATGCGCCTACTTAATACTTGCATAGATATTTACGATAACGGGTGTATAGAGTTTAAATGGTACTTAATAAGTGGGAAACATTATTGGATAGAATACCTTTTAAATAGATATATGTAATTACATCAGTCTATCTTTTGTGGTTATCCATTGGGTTACAGCAAGTTATATATATGAGGGTTCAAGAAACGTGCTTGGCCATAGGAAATGTTTCACGAAATGAAGTTCAAAGCCGTAAGCATTTTTCATATAAGTAGGTATTCCTACCATCAAATAGGAGACAAGTGTTATCTATACATTTAATTTTAGACCTTTCTCAAATAATGGAGTTTAAATAAAGTGTTAAAGTTTCTCTCTTAGACCCATGGGTAGGTTACTACATCTAGTTAGGTCGTAAGCTAATAAAATGTTAGAAAAATAAGAATAAAAAAGAATAGCTAAGAAAATAAACATACCTATAAGAAGAGTTATACACGATAAAACAAGTCTTGTTGTTATACGATATTGTGATATTTTGAGTAAATAATTGCAAACGAAATACAGTACCTAATAAAAAGTAGGCTGCTAAGGAAACAGCGATGTTCAGTAGCTATTTGAGTGCACATATTT
The DNA here is from genome assembly GCF_003590095.1 of Trichoplusia ni. Taxonomy (NCBI): domain Eukaryota; kingdom Metazoa; phylum Arthropoda; class Insecta; order Lepidoptera; family Noctuidae; genus Trichoplusia; species Trichoplusia ni. The sequence continues at coordinate 8,283,137 of NC_039492.1, forward strand.
ATTTATTTCTTAGAGTGGTCATAAAAGTGACTTATTTGTAAACCCAAGTTTCAGGCATTCAGACGCCGCGCCGACGTGACTGATATCTCATACCATAAAGTAAATAGGTAGGTTTACTGAAGGACTTACACGAGTGATACCATGTTTTAATTAATGCTATCTCATTATAACGGCAGTCGTTGCGACTGACTCATAATAACTTAACTGTTAAGACGGTTAAGTAGATGTGTATGAAATTCTGTAGGTACATAGTTCGGACGAAAATACACACTTTAGTAAATGATATCTGTGTACGTGCGTTACGTATTTAATTTATTTAGTTTACCATTATTAACATACTTTTTAATTTACAGTAACATTGTCATGTATGTACCTTTATAAAAATACTTTAGGGTTTCATAATAATGCAGATAAACGCACCCATAACATGCGGGTTTTGAATACGGTAAAATGAAATGGTATGTAGCTTTGAATAAATCGTAAATAACTTATGGAATACACTCTTGTCGCCTGTTTTACCCACTGACCGGGTTTATATGCACGATGGCATACCAACTCGGGCAATTACCTGCCAATAAGTAACGTTTCCGACGTCAAATGAACTTTCTTAGTACCTAATTCTCAGCAGACTAATTAAGAGTTATAAGCGATAAATGAGTATGATTTTGCTATTGGTGACATGCTGTTCGGAGAAAGGTTAGATCTCACTTACAGTTGACCTGATGGCTGATGGTAAACAGTGGTAGCTTAAACTATTAATAAGCCAACCAAATTATTATAAGGCTTTGGGTATGATACTCATAGCTAGCCACCTATCTTTCCAACCTTATAAAATTAATCACTCTTACCAGTTACTGGAAGTAAAATTAGACGTCGAATCACAGGGACAGTAATTATGTACCTATAATATCTGAATTTCTCAGGGTAGGCACATGACCTTTCCCTCCACTAATTATTTTAAATCTATCTGTAATATGACTCCTTAAATAAATTAATATTAAACACAATATCAATATCCAAATGTGTCAACCTGATACTTTTAGGCACTCTCAACATACCTAATATCAAATATCAGTCAGGATCGTAACAAAAATCATGTAGGTACTTATATGACCTTATAAAGTCATGTCATCTAACCGACCCTTCGGCATAAGAGTCATTGCCCTTTCTTTCAAATAATAGATACCTACTATATTAGTAAATACCTACTATTTCCGTGCGTTTCATTGAATAGAAGTATTGTGTTGAAAGCCAATTGACGAGTACTTTCGTTAAAATAATGTTCTATGAATCTTGCTAAAACATAAAATGGTTTGGCGAATGTCGGGCCGCATGCTCTTCTTTGACTTAAAGTCAGACTTTGAGATTTGATTTGAGATGTTCTAAAGTTTTGAAAATAGAAACTACAATTTTATATCAAAGCGGGTAACTATTAGTTATATATATTATTAATAATTGATAATAGTGACTATGGTGTATTCAGTGGTCGTATTGTCATTCATTGAAAAACGAAAAAAACGTTCGCAATCTAACAAACAATTTTTTATAACATTTATTTTATCTCTAACAAGCTAAGGTTCAAGCGTGGTCTCTTTATAATTTGAAGATTGAAAAACATAATAATGAGTATTTAAAACTCAAGGATTTTTATGCTGGCAGCACTCATCCGTAGTGTCATATTTTATCTGTAAAATTCTGACAGACACAAGGTCACTACTACGTACGATAAAAACATGTGGAATGTATAAAAAGATTTAAGTAAGTCGTGACTCTTGTCGATAATATGATGGTGAAGTTTGTGTTACTTTAAGGAGCATTGTGCAAATATAATGTTTATGTGATAAAGAGTACTTAACTTGAAATCATTTACTTAGGAATATATTATACAAAATGATAGAGGGATACGGTGCTGTTACCCAAGCCCTTTTAGGGACTCTTTTTACATGGGGTTTAACTGCTATTGGGGCCGGCTGTGTGTTTTTTATCAGAGGAAAACATGTAAGTTTGTTTGGTATATCAGTTTCGATGTATTCAAACTTGGGGAACTTCCAAATAGACTTTAATTTGTTTGTTTTTATTTTTTTGTAGAGGAAATTACTTGACGTGTCATTGGGTTTCGCTGCGGGTGTGATGACCGCAGCGTCATACTGGTCTCTGCTAGAGCCAGCTATTAGCATGTGTAAAAGTTCAAGTAATTATGGATCTGAGGGGCAGTATGCATTTTTACCAGTTGCATTTGGATTCCTGTTTGGAGCTGTGTTTGTTTTTGGAACTGACAAGTTCCTGGATTACTTAGGAATAAACTCGACCAACATGATGATTAGTGAGTACATTATTTTACATTGTTTATTTTTTAAAGTAATTCCTTGTTATAAAACTAAATTAACTGAAAACCATGAAAAATATCTGAATTTTCTCAGGCAATTAGAACTACTTTGTTAAGTGTTACTATTTTGTATATCATTAACAATATATTTATTTGAGTATATTTCTATTTTGATATTTCTGGCATTTCATATTTTTCTAAGTCTAAAAGCCTGCAAGATTAGTCTAAAAACTTTTAAATTATCTAAATTGTACATGAATAATAGCTCATATTTAATTTTATCGCTAAATAATAGCTTTTGAGAAGGTGTTAAAATATTAAGTTAATAATGATGAAAGAAATTCATTTATTTGCATACCACATAAAAATTTTGATATCAAACAATCAAGACTGGAATGTATAAAATAATTACAAAAAAAAATGCTACTGAAAAAAATATTTATTTTCAAATCAACAAGTCATTTTTACTTAATTAATATCTATATATTATATTAGGATACATAAATATATATTATATTAGGATATATTACTTAATTAATATCATAAACATTCTGTAATAAATTCTTATTATCATTGCCAGACTTTATTAATTTATGTTCAATTATTTGATGAATGAGCTATTGAAATGAGAGAAATGTATGGATACAATCATTGCTGTAGTGATAGCTTTTATTACTATTGATGTATGCGACTATACTGAATATGGATCATTAAATCAAATATAAATAATCATATAGTATAACTCTGTCCATAGTGTGTAGGAATCTCTCCTACACACTATGGACAGAGTTATACTATAAGACTTAGATTAAGAACACTTTCAGTTCCAGTTTTGAGTGGTTAAGATGTTTTAATTATACTGGGTAGTAGAATTTTGAAATTATTTGATCCAAAATAATAATCTGACTTTTTAATTCATATTATAATAATATTTTTTGTTATTTATTTCTTTCATTATTGATAGCTAAAAACAATGTTTGAGCTGCTTATTCCTAATCACAATTTTTGCTACAATATTTTTTTAGATGTTTTAGTCTCTTACATTTTTATAAATAATAATTATGTTAATTTGTTTTAAAATAGTTTTTTCTTTTTGTTAAGAGTAACATTGTTTATCTTAACAGCGCTTTACAAAAATTGGCAAAAGAGTATATTAGCAATTCAATAAAACTTGGCGAGTGTGACTCTGAGGGATTCCGACGGCTCCAATACAAGTTTATTATTCTGCAAACTATTCCTTAACTGTAATTTAGATTTCGTTATTTGTTGTAGTAGGGATAACAGATGTACATCAACTGTGAAAATTTCAACTATAACAGTTCATGAGATGGAGCTTAGAAATATTACATTTTCTCATTTCATTTTAATATTTTTATCATTTCAATATCAGACTATCAAACACAAAAAAATTCAAGGCCACATACATGATAGCATTTTCTAAGACAAGGTAAATTTTTTGACAAAATCCACAGCTAAGAATTAAACAGTTCTTCACATTCAATACTTAACCAATACTGGTTTAACAGATGTCAATGATGTTCCTTATTTTTATGGAAATTTATTGGAAACCACAAAATTTTAATGCTATTTTAACACAAGTTTGTATTCTAGGAAGTATTTAATTAAAAACCTTGTTTATAGTCGCGTATTTGTTATCTTATACTCACCGTGCCTTTTCGATTATGTGCTCTCATTCTTACTTATAGGATTTGAATGTTATCTTGATGATATCTGAGAGACTTAGCTACTACAGCAAGTAAAATACATATTTAACATAATAATATACAAATTATAGTATGTATATTATGTCTAAACTCAATGGTGTTTCGTTATCATGTTTTACAAACAAGCTATTTATTTTATTTATGTAGGATTATATAACTTTAGTTAGCACTAAATACAGGCGTAATGTAATAGTGACTTACTTAACTTAATTACTTAGATGCACGTGAACAAATTAAATGCCTTGAGAGTTAGTACTTTTATGATAAAGTATATAATTGTAAGAACATGTTCAAAACCACGATTGCAGAGAGTTAAACAAAGGAAAACGATAACAAACTAAATGAGTAGGTACTTGTATGCAAATGTTATCAATAAGATGCATACGTTTTGTAAATATTTTTAATTAATAGCAATTCTTCACATTTTGATTTGTATTTCAGCTTACCTTGAACTATCAAACATAGAAAGTGTGTTGTAATGAATTCAAATTCTACTTCTAATCAACTCATTGAATGACATAATCCTTCAATTTTATCGCATTTAAAACTCTAAATTACATATTATCCTTATCCATATCTTTATCACAATTATCGTAAATAAGTTAACTGAATAAATTAAACGTTTGTGATCTAATCTTAACGATGTAACGTTTCAGCGATAACGAAAAGTAAAGATTCTAAGGAGAAATTGGAAGACCTGGAGATGATGACAGCTCTGAACAGGCGGCCGTCGAATCCGACCAGCGTGGTCACCATGGAGCAGCCCGCCGACTTCGCGGACTGTATCAGCAACCAGCACACTGCGCAGCGCCGCAGAGGACATCACCACTCACATCACTCGCTGGTCCGTCACTATACCATGCTATTTCATACATATGCTTAAAAGACATACAGACACAAATGTTATGCAACTTGTTATTGATCTACATTGGAGGGGTTGACTGATATAATATTTACATAAACAGATTTAAAGCGACTTAATTCGTTTAAAGTTGTTTACATAAATCTTTTTAAGTGTTTCTTATGCAAGCTAGGCAATTCGACAACAATTCGTCTTTTATAAGTCGCACTGAGAACTTAGGTAAAAACGTACACTTCAAATTAAGTTAGACGTGTTGAAACTCTTTCCTAGATGCAAAAGTCTAGTCTGGTTACAAAAGATCCTACTGAAAACAAAATAAATTAATGCGTGGTTAGTGAAACAATTTTAAAATATGCATTTTATGAGTAACTATAATAGTGATTAGTTTCAGTACTAACCATTAATTTTGTACTGGTTTATGACAAGTTTTAAATTTAGTCACGACAACCTTATCTGGTACCCTGGTACTGGTTATATAATATTGCCGTATTCTTAACCTTTTCGACTACATAAGTAACACGCAATAAACATCGAGTCTATCCAATATTTATTGTTTGGTCCAAATTTTTTTTATACTTGCGCCTCAATATAAAGGCTTGATAGAAAACGAGGTCGTAGACGGTAGGAACGTTATACATTATTGTAAAAATAAATATAAACATAATAAATATTGTACACTGGCTGTTACCCGCTCGAATGTCGGCTATTGCTGGAAAAACATTACCCTCTTTTCCCGACGCAAAAGGATTAGCGCACGTGGTCCTCCAAGGTGTCACTTACCTTCTTGCCAAATTTCATCGAAATCGGTCTATCAGTTTGAGTTTCAATGGTAACAAACATACACCAGTCACGTACTTTGGTTACATTTAAAATATTAGTGTGAGGAATCAACGGTTTGCCGTACTTATAAATTAATATATATTTCAGAAAGTGGGTGAGAATGGTGAAGGTGACCGTCGTGATAGCGTCACGCGGTCGCTAGAAGCGCGGCAGTCGCAGTGGAAGCGAATCATGCTCCTCGTTGTGGCGATCACCGTGCACAACATACCTGAGGGGCTCGCCGTCGGAGTCTCGTTCGGAGCCGCCGGTTCATCGGACGAGGCGTCCTTCCACACGGCTAGGTAAGTAACAGGCTATTTATATAACTATTGAAAAAACCTCACACATAAGGAAAAAAAGTCAATATATCAACCTTATTTGAATTTTGTACCCACAGCGCCATCTACCGGTGCGGCTTTAAATTATCAACCTCGTTGATGAATTTGCATTCTAAAAGCAAAATCTAAACATGCTTCCATCTAGCGGGATCCACAGTAACTTATATCACTCGTTGTGCTCTTGCGTCAAGTAGACGTTTGTAGAATATTTTAGTTCTATTTAAAGTGGTATAGGTGTCGCTACTAGTAACGAAAATATTTTAGTTAATGTGATAGGTAAAATAAGGTATCAAAAGGAACTTCATAAAGAGATAACCATGCCTTGACAGACTGTTTTTTATTAAAGTGATGCATTTGGTTTTTTTTGTATTCAAATGTAACTTCTACGTATTTAAGTCTCTATCGAAACAAACCAATGTTAGTACATCATCGATTCCTAAAAATCGATTGTGTTGTGTAACTGTTCTTTCAAACGACATTTCGTAGTCATGGCACTTGATATTCAATACTTCTTGGAAATTATGTTTATTTAACGGCTTATATTGTGAGCCGTGTTAATTCTGCTAGCAAATTATTCTATAAATACTTAAATAGGATAAATACCTACGTATATGTGCTGTCCGCCATTTTGTTACGTCAGAAGAAGGAACGCGAGGCACCGTTGCGGCGGCGGCTGCGCAAGCATTTCATTGATAAGTTGCGGGCGCGAGCGGGATGCAGCTAGCCGTCTACGGCTGCACTATGGCTTGTGCATCAGACCCGCTAGCCGAGGTTAACAATACAAGCTTGCGCCAACTTTACTCTAATTTATTGCGATCTTAAACATCAAATACGTACCTATCTAGACCGGTGCTTTTATTAGTCGAGTTTGTCACTGATCTGTATTTAGTTTTTTCAAACTATAAATAAATACAATTTCGTATAAGATAAACATCGTCGAGAATTGTCTCGTTTCGACTCAACGAATGTTTGGCATGAGTCGTCACACGCCTACTTGCCTTTTGGCATGAGGATTGCAATTTAAATTAAAGTAATATTGCCAATTCATTATGAAACTTTTGTGTCTCGTTTATGTTAACGCCTTTTGTCCCTATGCTGTTTTTTGTATGTCTTGATCATTAAGGTATAAATTACTGCTGACTCTAGCTCTGTAGAAATCAGTCGAGCTTCAGACTGATATCGCAGTTATGGGTGTTAGGTTAGGTCCCTCCAAGTTTAGATTAAGCGAAGCAATGAAATGCAAAGCCACGGTGTTGGCAACGTCGTTCATTTGTAGTTGCGTCGAGTGGAGCCAAATCGCGTGGCCGCGGGGGCATCGACCGGCGCGCCGGCGCAGACGTTGCCGTCACCGCCGCCGAAACTGCCCGATGAAACTATTTCACTGAAAAATTCGGCGGCGCGCGCCGTATCATTGAAGTCAACCTTGGCGATTTGTCGCGTCGTCTATACTGACGCGTGGGTGCCTCTCGAGCATATTCATAACTGTTAAATATTGGCACCTCTCACTAATGTACGCGACGCTACCGATGTCTTCGAAAGATTCCAACTACTCTCATTTGTTACAGTTTCCCAGAATGTTTGGTAAATTCATCGTTGATGTCTATTACGGTCTATGATACTATTTTTGTCAGTGTTTATGGACACTCATAAAAAAAAATCAGTCCAAGGAATTACCCATATTAATTTCGTTTGTTATTGCTAACACTTATAATTTTTGGACAAACATAAACTATTGATGACAGATTTTAAAATTCACCAAAATTCTTTTTGATAGAATTGATTTTAGAAGTATTAAACTAGATGAAAGAATGCGATTTGTGTAAGTCTGCGCGCGAAGAAGTTCAGTTGGTCCGAGCGCTCCGCGTAATGGCAGGTAACGAGGCTTCGAGATACCACTCAACGATTCCTTTGTTCCCGCTTGTTATGCAGATTGCCCTCCCTCTTATTACGCTTATAATTGCGCTTTCTTTAACGATCTAACGTTTATTTATTTTTTGTACTTTTTTACAATAATATTATTGACCCAATGAACTGTTGTTTATATTGTATAACAGTAGACATCGTTACTTGTAACATTTGTCTTCCATGGTAAAATTAATTTCTTGATAGCTGATAAGTACCTAGGAGGTTGTCACAATGGGTAGTATGGAAACTCAAAATGTAGGGCTGATCTAAACGGAAAGCCAGTTGGATTTATGTACTGTTAATGTAATTGACAGCTGCCTTTACAAACCTTTCGTAAAGTGCATGTTCAAGTAGATGAAAATACTACTCAAGGCCCGATTAAAAAAATTAAACGTTATCCATCACTTGATATTTTCATAAATAATCCGTATGAAAAGTGTGAGCGTCGTTCATTACGATGG